>NC_045443.1:42358116-42538994 GCF_002776525.5 Piliocolobus tephrosceles | reverse complement strand
AAATAAATAAATAAATAAATAAATAAATAAATAAATAAATAAATAAATAACACAAGTTACCTTAGGTGATGCGATAAGGAATATACAGCAGTGTCTGTGTAACACTCTTCTAATATTCTGACTCTAACCATGAGGAACAACCAGACACATTTGGGATGTAGAAAAGACATTTTACATGACAACTGACTAGACTCTTTAAAAAAGATAGTGTTATGAAAAACAAAAACAAAAAGGCAAGGAGTCTAGCACATGTTAAAAGAAACTAAAGAAACATAACAACCAAATGCAATGCTAAAAACTTGATTAGATCCTGGATCAGGAAAAAAAAAATAGTTATAAAAGACATTTTGGCCTAAAATAGGAAAATTTGAAGATGGGCTATATATTAGATGATAATATTGAATTGTTAAATTTATTTGTTGTGATAATGTTATTATGGGGTTATGAAGGATACTATCTCATTCTTAGGATATTCATGCCAAAGTATTTAGGAATAATGTGTCATTGTGTCATGATGTCTGAGACCTAATTTGAGATACTTCAGCTCAAGATGTGTGTGTGTGTGTGTGTGTGCGTGTGTCTGTGTGTGTGCATGTCTATGGAGAGAGAGAAAGAAGAAGGAGTAGGATTAAGCAAGCAAATGTGGCAAACATTAACAATCTAGGAAGGGTATACAGGTGTTCTTTGTATTGCTCTTTCAACTTTTTGTATGTTTAAAAATTTTTCAAAATTGAAAGTTGGGAGAAAAATTTACCAGCACTACAGATCTTTGCAGACTAAATAAATCTTGACAATGCAATGCCTCACTTAACAAGGCTAAGCAAAGATGAAATTCTTTTCTTTAGTTCCAGTGATAGGTACCTACCTCATAGTTTTCAGATTTACAGGTCTTTGTGTCTGTTGATGAAGAGAGTTTAATTAGTGTCTCTGAATCCAAATTTCTCAGAGGGTGAATCTAGTTAATCAAACTCTGTTCAAGTTCATTTGCGTTCTGGACTAATCACCAGTAACTAAGGTACTCAGAATCTTTGGCAAACATAAATGTGTGGTGGAGCCTGTCCCTGTGAGTGGGAGGGGGGATTGACGGTACCTGCTGACCAGACTCCGTGGAAAGAGTCTGTTACAAAGGGTGGGTCCTGTACATTGACCTAAAGGCTGGAAAGGAGTTTGACAGGAAAGAAAGCGTAACGAATAGACACTCAAATAGGAATAGCATCTGTTTAGGCATTATTCTCCAGGGCAGTATTCACCACATTAAAAAAAAAAAAAATAGCCACTTCAAACATATACATGTTTATTCATAAATTAGGCATTTATTCTATTTTAGATTGTAAAACACACACAAAGATAGAAATTAACATGTATGAGATAAAAATAGATATAAATTGAAGTTCATGCATTTTCTTCCCCCACTCCAATGTTTTATGTACTCCATTTTGCAGCCACGTAAGTGGTTGCTGTTTAACACTGGAATTCATTTGTGGGCATCTACATGTATCCTTCTACATCAATAGCTGAAGGAGTTTTTATTTTATAAATAAAAAATACTTGAAATATTTAATTGTATGTGTTTCAGAAGGAATTGCACATAGCTTTTTTGAATATGTTCTCCCCACCAATGTGTTAAGCTTATCAATATCTGTGCCTATCCTCAAAATAAGATAGGTGCCTTAGCTTGCTTCCTTTCCATTGGCCTCTACTTCTCTATCTGACATCCCCTCGATTTTGGTATACTATAATTATACTTTTCATTATGGACTTTATGAATATATTACTTATTCATTGTCATTGTTTAGTGATCTTCAAACTTTTTTGGCTGTGTGCTCATATTAGATTTTTAAAAATTGAGCAAGTATATACATATACTTAATTTTAAATTACATTATATACACTATAGTAATAGATTATATACATGTAAAGGTTTCACTAATAATTTGTTTTTAGAATAGGGATTGAAAAATAAATATAAGTAGACATGTTAATTGCTTCCTATAGCATACCCTCTATCAGCCAGGGCTCTCCAGAGAAACAGAACAAATAGAACAAATACAGAAAGAGAACAAATATACCCATATATGTATGCATATGGCAAGAGAAAGGGAGAAAAAAGAGATTAGTTTTAAGGAAGGGAATTGGCTCATGTGATTGTGGAGGCTGGCAAGTCCAAAATCTGCATGGTAGTCTGGTAGGCTGGAGACCTAGGGAAGAGTTGATGTTGCAGTTTGAGTCTGAAAACATTTTGCTAGCAGAATTCCCTCTTCCTTGGGGGAGGTCAGTCTTTTTCTTAAGGCCACTGATTAGATGAGGCCCCCCTCCACATTTTGGAGGGTAATCAGCTTTACTTAAAGTCTACTGATTAGAATGTTAATTTTACATAAAAAAAAATGTCTTCACAGCAACATTCAGATTGTTGACCAAATATCTGGCTACTGTGTCTTAGCCAAATTGACATGTAAAATTAATCACTTATCACCAGATTCTTTTATGTTGTCCTGGCTTTCATTTGTCACACTTTGGAGCTCATAGGTTTGACAAATTATTTTGTTTAAAAGCTATTACTATGGTTTGAATATGTCTCCCCAAATTTCATGTGTTGGAAACATAATCCCTCTGCTGTTATGAATAGGTTTATGGATTAACAAGGCCTCTTCCCTCATGAATGAAGAAATGTTGCTGTCACTGGAGTGAGCTCATTGCCATGGGAGTGGCTTTGTTATAAAAGTGAGGTCTCTCTGGCTTTCTCGCTCTTGTCCTCTCATCATGTGAATGCCTTCCCCCATATAATATGTAACACAAAGGCCCTCCCCAGATGCTGGCACCATGCTCTTATAATTCTCAGCCTCCAGAACCATGATATTAAATAAACCTTTTTTCTTTATAATTTGCTCAGTCTGCGGTATTCTGATATAGCATCAGATAATGGACTAAGAAAGAAAATTGGTAACAGGAAGGGAGTTGTTGCTATAACCAATAAATGGAAATGCAGAAGCAACTTTGGAACTGGGAAGATGCTAGAAGAATTTGGGAAATGATATGATTTGGCTGTGTCCCCACCCAAATCTCATCTCAAATTGTAATCCAAATTATAATCCCAATGCTTCCACTGAGGGACCTAATAGGAGGTGGTTGGATCATGGGGGCAGTTTCCCTCAGGCTGTTCTCACAATAGTGAGGGGCTTCTCACAAGATCTGATGGTTTTAAAATTGGTAGTCTTCCTATGCTCTCTCTCTCTTGCCTGCCGTCGTGTAAAATGTGCCTTGCTTCCCCTTCACCTTCTGCCTTGATTGTTAGTTTCTTGAGGCCTCGCCAGCCATATGGAGCTGTGAGTCAATTAAACCTGTTTTCTTCATAAATTACCCTGTCTTGGATAGTGTCTTTATAGCAGTGTGAAAATGTACTAATACAAAGAATTGGTATTGGAATAGTGGGGTATTGCCATAAAGACAACCTGAAAATGTGGAAGCAACTTTGGAACTGGCTAATGGACAGAGGTTAGAACAGTTTGGAGGGTGCAAAAGGAGACAGGAAGATGAGGGAAAGTTTGGAACTTCCTAGAGACTTGTTTAATGGTTTTGATAAAAATGCTGATAGTAATATGGACAATAAAGTCCAGGCAGAAGTGGTCTCAAATGGAGATGAGGAACTTATTGCATAGCAAAGGTCACTTTTGCTATGCTTTAGCAAAGAAACTGGTGGCATTTTGCCCCTACCCTAGAGATCTATGGAACTTCGAACTTGAGAGAGCTAATTTAGGTTATCTGGTGGGAGAAATTTCTAAGCAGCAAAGCATTCAAGAACTGGCCTATTTTTTCCTGAAAGCATGTAGTTATATGTGCTCACAAAGAAATGGTTTGAAATGGGGACTTATGTTTAAAGGGGAAGCAAAGCATAAAAGTTTGGAAAATTTGTAGCCTAACCATGTGGCAGAAAAGGAAAACCCATTTTGGGGGAGGAATTCAAGCCTCCTGCAGAAATTTGCATAAGTAATGAGGAGGAGCTGACTGTTAATACCAAAGACAATGAGGAAAATGTCTTCAGGGCATGTCAGAGACCTTCACTGCAGACCCTCCCATCACAGGCCCAGAGGCCTAAAAGGGAAAAATGGTTTTGTGGGTCAGGTCCAGGGTCCCAGTGCTCTTTGCAGTCTTGGGACAACTAGTTCCCTGCATCCCAGCTGCTCCAGCTCCAGCCGTGGCTAAAAGGGGCCAAGGTACAGCTCGGGCCATTGCTTCAGAGGGTGAAAGCCCAAAGCCTTGGCAGCTTCCACATGGTGTTGGACCTGGGGGTGCACAGAAGACAAGAGTTGAGCTTTGGGAGCCTCCACCTAGATTTCAGAAGATGTATGGAAATGCCTGGCTGTCCAGGCAGAAATCTGCTACAGGGGTGGGGCCCACATTAAGAACCTCTGCTATGGTAGTACAGAAGGGAAATGTGGGGTTAGAGCCCCAACACAGAGTCCTTACTGGGGTATGGCCTAGTGGAGCTGTGAGAAGAGGGCCACCATCCTCTAGACCCCAGAATGGTAGATCCATCAACATCTTGCATTATGCACCTGGAAAACTGGCAGGCACTCAATGCCAGCTCATAAAAGCAGCTAAAGGAACTGTACCCTGTAAAGCCACAGGGGTGGAGCTACCCAAAGCTATGGGAGCCCACTCCTTGCATCAGCATGCCCTGGATGTGAGACATAGAGTCAAAAGGGATTATTTTTGAGCTTTAAGATTTAATGGCTGCCCTGCTGGATTTTGGACTTGCATGACGCCTGTAGCCTCTTTGTTTCTCCCATTTGGAATGGGAACATTTACCCAATGCTTGTACCCCTATTGTATCTTGAAAGTAACTAACTTGTTTTTGATTTTTACAGGCTCATAGGCAGAAGGGACTTGCCTCAGTCAAAAGTCCAAAGCTTGCCTCAGATGAGACTTTGGACTTGGACTTTTGAGTTAATGCTGGAATGAGTTAAGACTTTGGGGGACTGTTGGGAAGGCATGATTGGTTTTGAAATGTAAAAAGGACAAGTGATTTGGGAGGGATTGGGGCAGAATGTTATGGTTTGGCTGTATTCCCACTCAAATCTCATCTCGAATTGTAATCTGACTTGTAATCCCCACGTATCCAGGGAAGGACCTGGTGGGAGGTGATTTCAATTTCAATCAGTTTCCCCCATGCTCTTCTCATGTTATTGAGGGAGTTCTCACAAGATCTGATGGTTTCAAAAGCGGCAGTTTTTCCTCTGCTCCCTCTCTCTTGCCTACCATCATGGAACTCATGCCTTGCTTCCCCTTTGCCTTTTGCCATCATTGTAAGTTTCCTGAGGCTTCCCCAGCCATGTGGAACTGTGGGTCAATTAAACCTCTTTTCTTGATAAATTACTCAGTCTCAGGTAGTATCTTTATAGCAGTGTGAAAAGAGACTAATATAGAGAAGTAGGCTAGAAGAAGTCTGTACTAGCTTGAATGAGATGTTAAGAGTGATTTTGATGTGAGCTTGGAAGGAGAGAAGACTAAGGATAGTCTAGAACTTCTTAGAGATAACTTAAGTGATTGTGACCAACATGTTGATAGAACTGTGGACACTAAAGCCATTCTGATGAGGTCTTATGTCCCAGATGGGATTGAGAAATAAGGTATTGGGAACTGGAGTGAAGGCCATCCTTGTTATAAAGTGGAAAAGAACTTGGCTGAACTGTGTCTGCGCCTGAAAACTTTATGGAAAGTGGAATTTCAGAGTGATGAACTGTGATATCTAGTGGCTTAGCCAAGTTGACACATAAAATTAACCACACACCACCATATCCTCTTATGTTGCCCTGGATTTCATTCTTCATGCTTTAGAGCTCACAGGTTTGACAAATATTGGAAGAAATATTTAAACATCAAAGCATTCAGGCTGCAACATGGCTACTTTTAACTGCTTATAGTAAAATAAGAGGAAAGAGATGACTTAAAGATAGAATTTACAATTAAATGGGAAGCAGACTAGAAAGATTTGGAAATTTTGCAGCCTGGCTATATGGTAGACAATGAAAGGGCTTTTTAGCAGAGGAAACTAAGGGGGTGACCAAGCAACTGATTGATACAGAAATTAGTGTGAATAGAACAAAGCCAGAGACAGTTCATCAGGACAACAAGAGAAAAACCCCAAAGGCATTTCACTGATCTTGAAGGCTGTCTCTCCTATCACAGGCCCAGGGTTCTAGAGTGCAGAATGGTTTTAGAGGACAAGTCCTTGCTCAGGGCCACCTTGGGTTTTGCTCCCTGCATTCTGAAGCAGTTCTTTTCAGCTACCCCCGCTGTGGCTCAAGTGGGCCCAGGTGTGGCTTGACTTGCCACTCCAAAAGGTACAAGTTGTAAACCTTGGTGGTACTCATGAGGTGCTAATACTGCTAATTTAAGTAACGCAGAATGCAAGAGCTGTGGGGGCAGCGCTTCCTCTAGATTTCAAAGGATGTTGTGAGCAGCCTGGTAGCCCAGGCAAAGCCTCATTGCAGGAGTTAGAATCACTGCAGAAAGCTCCTTCTAGGGCTGCTGGGTGGAAATGTGAGTCAGAGCTGGTGCTGCCATGGATAACCCCCACTAGAGCAATACCTAGTGGAGCTCCTGAAACAGGGCCACCCGTAGGACCTGAAAACTGTAGTTACCATTGTGCCACACTAGCCTGGGAGAACTACAGGCATGAGACCCTAACCCATGAGAACTGTTGCATGGGATGAGCCGAGCAAAGCCATACAGATGGGGCTGCTTGAAGCTTTGGGACATAAATCCTCCCGTGTGTCCAGGAGGTGGCACATAGAATGAAAGATCATTCTGAACTTTTAAGGTTTAATGGTGTTTTGTGTATTGATTTTTAGACTTACTTGGGATCAGTAATCCCTTTTTTCTTACCATTTTCTCCCTTTTGGAATGGGAATGTCTATCCTATGCCTGTCCCACCATTGTGTTTTGGTGGGACAATGAAGTAGATAACTTGTTTTGGTTTCACAGCCTCGCAGCTGGAGGGAATTTGCCATGGAATGAATTGTGCCTTGAGTCTCACCCATATCTGATTTAGATCAGACTCTGGACTTTTGAGTTGGTGCTGGAATGAGATAAGACTTTGGGGTTATTGGGATGGAGTGAATATATTTTGTATGTGAGAAGAACACAAATTTTGGGGGCTGAAGGTGGAATGCTATGGTGTGGATGTGTTCCCCAAAAGTTCTTGTGTTGAAACATACTCCCTCTGCATTCATGAATAAGTTGTCAGCTCTGCCTTTATAAATGGATTAATGTTTCTAACATGGGAACAGGCTAGTTATAAAAGCAGGCTCTCTCTGGCTCTCTTGTTCTTGCCTTCTAACCACATGATGTCTTCTGCCAACTTCTGATGCAACGCGCGGCTCCTCACCAGATGCGAATGCCTATTTGCCCTTGGACTTCCCAGACTCCACAACCATGTAACAAATAAACTTTGCTTTATAAATTACTCAGTTTTATAGTACTGTGTTATGGCAACAACTAAATATAAAAACTAAGATAGCGATCAGTAATATTTCTTCCTATATTTTGATGCTTTCTTCTGGATTTATTGATCATCTTGTTGGACTGTTTCCCCTTAGGGTGCTTTTAAAGTGGACTTTCATGTGTTAACCTATTTTTTAACCCCCTTTCCATAAACCTTTTTTATTATGTTTGAGGATAAATTTATTGTAGGTTCATATTCAAACAAGGATTTAGCTAGATATAAAATTTTTACTTTAATAAATGTTGATTTTTATCAAAATTTTGAAAACAGTACTTCATTATCCTCTTACACTCAATGTTGTTTTTGAGAAGTTTAATATTAATTTGATTCTCATTCCTATGCAAGTGTTTGCTTTTCTCACTGGGAGAGCTTTAGAATTTTTTCTTTGTTTTTGATATTCTCAAATTTTACTGTAATGAATTTTGTTGTAATTTTTCCTTGTGTTTTATGTGAGTTCTAGTCTCTGTGATTCCTTTAAATTTGGGGTCTTACATCTTATTTATTTCTTCAAATCTTTCCTGCTCTGTTCTCCCAAACCCAATCACTTTTATCTCCTTCTGGAACTTGTATTATATAGATATTAACATTTTAAGATCCCCCTATTTTAAAAAATGTGTCTTTATGTTTTCTCTCTTTAGTCCTTTCTAATACTTTCCCATAGAGTTCTTTAACCTGATTTTTCAGTTTACCATTTTTTTCTTTGGTTCTATCTATTCTGCTATACAATTTACTGATTGAATTATTTCAACAAAAAGAACTTTTTTTTTTTTTTTTTTTTTTTTTTTGAGACAGAATCCACCCAGGCTGGAGTGCAGTGGTGCGATCTCGGCTCACTGCAACCTCTGCCACCTGGGTTCAAGTGATTCTCCTGCCTCAGCCTCCCGAGTAGCTGGGATTACAGTCCCCTACCACCATGCCCAGCTAATTTTTGTGTTTTTAGTAGAGATGGGGTTTCACCATATTTGTCGGGCTTGTCACGAACTCCTGACCTCAAATGATCTGCCCACCTCGGCCTCCCAAAGTGCTGTGATTATAGGCATGCACCACCATGACCGGCCTATTTCAACAATTAAAAAAAATATATCCATTGTCTCCAACTGGCCTTCCTTCAAACTGCTTTTTCTGTTTCATGTTTCAAATTGTCTCCCTTGTCTCTTTAATAATTTTATTTCACATGTTTTATATTCTTGTTCTATCTGGTTATTTAGGGGAAAACTCTTAAACCATGTTTTTCCTCTGCTCTCACACTACAACAATCATCAATATAGAAGAAAATTTCTAGGACCAAATATGGGGTTTTTTTCCACACACCCAGCAGTAGACAAGAGCTGAGCACCCTTAAATTCAATTCCAACACTATCTACCTAGAGATAGCATCAGAACTTAGAGGTGAGGGCTCAGTCCCCAAGACTGCCCCTTCCCACCACCAGACACAAGTTGCAAGTCCAGGCCTACATAGCTTCTGATTGACCAGGTTCAAGTTGGGGTTCCCATGACCCCTTCTTTGGGTTCGATTAATTTGCTCAAGTGGCTCACAGAACTCAGGAAAACACTTACTTATGTTTACCAGTTTATTGTAAAGGGTATTACAAAGGATATAGATGAAGAAATGCACAGGGCAAAGTATGGACAGGAGTGAGGAGCTTCCATGCCCTCCCTGGCCACACCACCCTCCAGGAACCTCTGCGTGTTCAGCTAACTGGAAGCTTTCTGAACCCTGTCCTCTTGGGTTTTTGTGGAGGCTTTATTATGCAGGCATGATTGATTAAACCTTGGCCACTGGTGATCAACTTGACCTTCAGCCTCTCTCATCTCCCACTTTAGGGGATGGTGCTGAAAGTCCCAACCTTCTAATCATGCTTTGCTCTTCCTCTTCGGTAATCAGATCCATTCTGAAGCTATGAGTCAACATTAGCATACAAAAAGATAGCACTTTAGAGACTCCAAGGATTTTAGGAGTTGTATGTCAGGGAATGGGAAGGAAGACCGAATATATATTTCACAATATCACACTGGTTAATTAATTCTGCTTTCTCTTATATAAATTGTTTGATTTTTGGCTTTTATTTACAATGCTCATGCTTCTCAGGCATCTTATTTTTTCCTTCTGGGAATTAACATTCACTGTGATATACCAGCTACTTTGGCTGATAACATGTACTTTAAGGGACAGGCAAAAAGCACAGGCCTCAGCTTATATTCACCTAAATGTATGGAGAAAAAACAGGAATTATGATGTAGAGCCTCTGGTATTGCAAACATTCCCATTTACCTGCCTCTACACACACACATATACCCGGAACCTCTCAGTAAAATCCTGCCAATGCTCATTTTCAAGGCTACCTCCTTCTGTTGTAATCACCCAGCCTATAACAGGATATGGGAGGAGAAGGTGCTTAAGGCCAGCTAGACCACATGCACCTGTTGTCACTCATCTTAACTAGGATCTAATACTGCCCTAGCCTTGCTCTATCCTCTGGCTAAAGTTGGTGCTGCTGCCTATTTCTCCCACCATGGCCATAAGATAGGCCTATAGAAAAGTGGGGCATAGAAAAAAATACAAATAGAAAATGTCAAACTTTTTCAAACTACCATCATCTCTGCGTCTGGCTCTCTCCTGTGCAAGGCTAACATTTCTTCCCCAAACTGGAACTCAACTATGTCTGTCTCCCTAAAGATTTCCCACTTTAGGGGTCCATTAACTAGTCTCTTGCTTTTGTCGCATATCCAGAGCTGGGGTCAGAGGAGGGAGTAAGTGTTTTTTGCAATTTTGCTTCACTGGCAGCCAGTCATAAATGATCTAATTTATAACTATCGTGTGGGCCACAAATATTACAGTCATGTTGATCTTGGTGTTGCTCAGATTCACTTCCTTTTACATTGTACTGATTCTGTCTCCTTCTCTTCCTACTGTGTCGGATTGTCTCTGACTCATTCAGGGATTTATTTGGCATTCCATGCTGGTCTATACAAGGCTAATCATGTTCTTTCTTCCAGGGGAAGTCATCAATCTTTATGGCCACAGTTCACAAAATCTAGTCCTCAACTGGGAGCATCCATCAATCGTATTCACGTTTGTCTGGTTTAAGACTCTGTGTCCTAGGATTTTTTGATTGGCTATGAATTTCCTAAAGTTATGTGTAAAATTTGAGACTATCTGGAGCGGGTCTGTAACTTTCATCAGATATTGAAAGGAATTTGCATTCTTTGAAAAGATAAGAAGTAATACTCCAGTTATTTTCACTCCTATTTGCCATTTTATAAATGTGTTAGCTAGAACTCACGGAGGTGTGGCTCTCCTCTACAAAATGTGGGAACAGATTAGCCATAGGGAGGAGGGAAAGAAGAGGAAGATAATAAAGAGAGGCAGTGTAACAGGTTAAGAGCATAGACTTAAGCACCAGATTCCCTGTTTTGAATCCTAAAACATCCATTTACTAACTTTGTAGCCTTTGATAAGTTACTTAATCTCAGTTTCTTCATTTGTAAAATGGGAATAATGACACTAATTGTTCATATATCATAGGGTTGTTTTGAAAATTAAAGAATGTTAAAAAATAAAAAGCACTTAGAATGGTATCTTGCACAAGTATGTGACTGGTATTTTTATTATTACTAAATCTGCAAGGTTTCTAACTTAGGGGACTGAGTGGATAGTAATGCCATGAATATCCATCTAGTTATCCTGTGTAGGCCTACTCCAGTGCCTTGCACATCAGAGGAATTCCATAAAGTGTTATTGAATGGAACAAAACTGGATCTCTATGTTGAGCTTTTAAAAGCTCATTTCATTCCTGTCTTCTTACTCAACTTGCCTACTTCCTTCTAGCTTACTCTGTCTACTATACCACACTCCATTGAATCTATTAAAAACCAGAAAGGTATAATTTGTAATATTTACACAATTAGTTACAGTACAAAAAAAAAAAAAAAAAAACATGTGAAATAACATTAATTTAGAAGTATTGCTTCCCCTATACCCCAGTCTTACACTTCATGAAATACTTTGATTCAAACTCTTTCTGAACAATTCTGACATCAGGGTCTCTGTCATTTTGGGGGCCACTTTCTGACCTGCCACATACAGTGTTTTAGGGTATATCCTGATATCCATTTAAGTTGCATGAGAATCCAAACTGTTTGAATCTGTGTTTGATACTGTCACTAGAAATTTTATCCTACCCCATAAACATACATTTACATAACCTTAAAAAACTATTTTAAAATTCATTAGGTGAACATTCATTATGTTTATTATGACCTCTTAGAGTGATTCAAAAAGACTTGCATCATGAGCGTTCTCTGTTGCCTCCCAGAAATAATTATCTATGTTAAAGATAATCTTCTTTGTCTCTTTTTTTAAAAAACATGGATTCTACCAGATTACTTTATGAGCAGTCAAGCTAGCACCAATTATGGTCATTTTAGGGAAATATATCTTTTTCAAGATATTCTGACATTCAAAATTTAGTAACTAAAACAGTGCCCTATAATATTTGGAGGATTTTCAGAAGAATTGAAAATGAAGTTTTTTCTGATGGATAATTTTGGGAAAATAATCTCTCTCGCCTTATATTTTGGTATATATGGTAATTATTTTTCTTTTATGAGGATAATGGAAACAATTACCTTATTGGGTCATAATGAAGATTAAAGGAGATAATTTAAGTAAGGTCCATTGTACAATGCCCAATACACTGTAAGAGTTCTAACAGGTTAATTATTATTGTCGTTAATAAGTAATGTGACACTATATGTAGATATTCCCCTTTATTTCCATAGCGAGTGGGAAAGAAGAAAAAGTGAGCATGGAATTCTTCCCTTCTGTTTTCTCTGTCGTGGATTAGATGTGAGGCTTGTTCTGACTATACAACCTTCCCCAAAGCTGTCAGAAGATCTCACTGGGGTCTGTAATACATCATGGATATGACCACCAGTTGCCTTTGTCTGCTTGTATCCCATTAGGAAACAATAAACACTGGGTTATTTTCTTACTTATCTTGCCAGATTTAGACAGCTATATTTCTTTAATCACAGCTGCTGTTTGTAGGCAGTTTGGACTTCTCACACAAATTTCAGACCAGAATCCTAAATATGACTTGTTACCGTGAAATAGTCTTGCCTCCTTCTAAAAATATGTGGACGTCTTTCTTTTCCTCAGCCCCTTAGGCAAAATTGAGCCAGATAACGGTGACTTCAGAAGTCACTTTTGTTAAGACTTTTCAAAACACAGATAAAGAGAGAAAACAATCTTCAAACCTCCTTGCTAATAACAATAGTAGCAGAGTCATTATTTTAGCGCCTCTGTAGTTTGAAGTTCAAGAGAGAGGGAAAATATCTGTGTCACCCTGTTGGTCTCCCTATCTTTATCCTGAAACTATGAAAAGACTGGCCAGTTACAAGAATAAGAATAATGGCAAAGTTGGAATGTTTCCCATAACTGTTATCTTCTTCATCCTATGAATTTAAAGATCAATCTGAAAACAACTTGTGTTGCAGTGTGATTCAAGTAAGTGCAATTATTAGAGTGAATCAGGGAAACCTGACAATGTGATTTCTTGTCACATTAAAGGAAGTGCTATTCTTATAGTTTATAGAATGAAGGGTACTTTAAGGCAATTTGGCTCAAGTTCGGAGAACATTTCACTGTGAGAATGGATTTTAGTTTGACATGGAGAGTAGGCAGACAGATGTGTATCAAATAGCATGTGGAAAAAAAATAGCATCTGGAGTATATGAAAGCTAATTTTTTTGCGACCAGTAAGATATAAATATAGTATGTTTCTCATTTTAAAGTGTCATTTACATCAACCAGAAATGTGATATATTAGAGGAAAAAAAATCATAGCCTATAAATAGTTCTGCCGTGGAGTCCTCATCTTTGAGTAGCTGGGCAAGGATGGTGAGGACTCCTTTCTTTGAATAGGAGCTTAAATCCAACTGTCTATTGTAACATTTACATTTGATTGTCTTGAAAGCCCATTTTACTCATCGTCCACTCTCCCAAACTTGCCCTCCTTTCTGGATTTCCTGTCTTGGTACATGACACCATCATCCAATTAATTGAACAGAGCATAAGTTCAGGAATTATTCTGAAACTCTCTCTTCCTCACTTTATTATCCAACTCATTTCTTATTTAACTGTGTACTTTTATTCTGCTTCACTTTGACCATACTGTTCTAAGCCACCATCAGAAGTCACCTGGCTTACTGCAGTGGTCTTGTGTTTTAAAACGTACCTAGGATTTGTTTGAATCAGGTATGGTAGGACATGCAGACATAGAAATGACTGTCATAAAGGAAGACGTGGACATTCACAGATCCCTAGAAAGAGGAGGCTTGGCATGCCATGAAGGGGCATCCCGTGGGGAAACACCAGGGTTGGTCAGGAGGAAGAGGAAATGAGGGGAAGGTGTGGGCAAGAGACTGTTGTAGTGACTGTGGGAAGAAATGGGTGAGGCAGAATAAGGATTGGCTAGTGTGAAAAATCTTGGCAGACTCTGGGGCGTTGCACCTATTCCAAGTTGTCTGGTGCCTGGCTGTGGGGTGAAGGGGGCAGGTGGTTGAGGGCCCAGAGTCAAAGAGCTAGAGAAGGAGTTGGTTGGGCGTTATGAGCATTGGGTGGTTGCTTTATGTATGAAAGGTGTACTTGCAGGAGAGTTCTTTAATATCTCTAGAAATTAGCTAGCCTTGGGAGGGACACTCCCTCCAGGATCAGCAAAGCCCCAAATGTGAAAACATCAGAAACACATGATTAATACACCAAATACAGCTTTTAACAGTGTCCTCGAATCCAGTCTTCTTCACCAGAGTGAGAGAGCCTTTAACAATCCAAACATGAAGCCATCACTCTTCATTCCTTAATCCCTCAATATTTACCTGTTGTTCTTCCTAGAAGGCCCTAAATGATCTGGTCCCTACCTACCTATTGGACTTCATCTTGGACCCTCTTTTGTTCGTGAACTCCAGCCACACTAGCTTGCTTTCGCTTCTTGAAATGTGCTGTCTTCCTCCCTGGGCCTTTACATGTGCGATTATCTCTAAATGGAACATTCTTCCCCACTTCCTCTTCCCCATAGTGGTACCTAACTGCTCTGGAACTCTCAACTTCCTCGGGGAAGTCTTCCCTTTAATCCCCAGACCACGTATGTCTTAGACCCTGTTTTAGGCTCTCATAACATTTCACGATCCTCCTTCAGTATACTTATCAGGTTTGTGATAATATACTGATTTTGTGATTAATTTCTGCTGCCAGGGATCCATGAAGGCAGAATTGTGTCCAAGTGACTCATAGTATGTTCCTAATTTCTAGCAGTGTGCTTTAATACACACAAGAGGCTTCAATAAGTATGTGTTGTGTGAGTGAATAAATGCCAGTCTTGGTTAAGGATATAGACAATATTTTCAACTTAAAGACTGAGTTGGAAAAACAGAAACGGTTTTCCTGAGCCTGTTTTAAAAAATGCTCGAAGTTGATACATAATTGCTCTGAGTGATGTGTTATCAGAAGTGACGGGAGCCATACCAGACTGTCTCTACTGGGCACTGTGTGTCATGGCAATAAGATATCTGACATGATTTGAAACATGAAGGAAATAGATGTTGAAAAAGCATAAATATATGGAAGCTTTTCTCTTCTCAGGATCATCTGAAAATTGCCCTCAGTGGCCGATGGCATGTTTTATGGCTGACTCCACAGGGAACATGAAGAAAAGTTCTTTTTCTGTTGTATATAGAAAGATAAATTTTGACTTGTTTTTCTTCTAATCATTCTTTGCAAAAATTTAATTATAAAGACATGACACAATATTAATCTCCAGATGTGTATTTTTAAGAAACGATCCGAAAGAACTAAGCATCTATGCACTGGATTAGTTAAAATCAGACTTGAGCTCCTCATACTCTAGAGCGCCCAGATTTCAAATTTCAAGAAAGGCAGAGGATGTAAACTGAGTAACTTAACATAACTAAAGCCACAGAACAGAGCTGACAATTCCCTGTCAAGAAGACTATCCTACTATCCTAACAGGAGACGTCAAAGCTTTTTGCTTTATATCATTTCTAAAGACTGTGTGCATTTTAAATATATATATATATTTTTTTAATAACATGGTTCTCTACTTTCTACTTCTCCACTTTTCTCTCTCTAGGGCATATTTTCAGCAATGCAAAAATTCGGTCAGATGAATTGATGCAATTAAGTAGATCAGATGTTGCAGCTAGACAGTCATGGTGGCTATGGCATATATTTGATCTGCAGAATACTGTTGTTTGCCCTGCAAAAGGCTTAAAGTTGTTGCTTTTTAAAAAAAAATATTTTGCAACATTTAAAAATTAAGAGGCTACACATTAGCATCCATACCTTTTATTGAAAAAAAGGACACTCTGGGTTCCCTGAGCCCTTAAACAGGAAACACACTTTCCAGTGTGTCAGAGTCCTATATGGACCTTATCACATGTCTACATTACCTGTCTGATCCCTCGAGGCATTTGAGTTTGTGACTCTTAGTATGTAAGATGCTAGCAATTGCATTAATTCTCTGTTTGCTGTGACTATATAGAGGGTCTTTTTGTAGCCTAATCCACATAAATACCACCTTTCTGAAATCCAGAAGATTAGGACAATTTACAATGAGCAGAGTGGGATGACATATCTTCTGGATCACCCCACTGTAAATATATACTTAATTTCCTTTGACCTTGTTTTCTTAAGGATCTTTAAAATGTACTTTTTACAAAATTTCCAGGTATTTCCCTTCCTCTTTGTGATAAAAGAAGAAAAGTTTCTGGGCTACTTGATTCCTAAGATTTAAAAGATAGCATGCAATGATTATAATAAATGTCACCGGGCCATTGCCTAATTTTTTGAATATTCTAAGTACCTTAGTTTGTAAATACCCTAAGTTGTTATAAGAAAAACCATATATAGGCTGGGCACAGCAGCTTATGTGTCAAATTCTGGTATTTTCATGGCCCCTGGGAGCCTCACTATCATATCCATCTGTCTAACCACCTTCCTCTACTTCTGCTGTTACTTATCTTGCACATTGACCAGCATGGCTACTGCAGCTGATTTCTATAACCTATTTGCTCATTGCCTAACATGTATCTGAAATTTCTTCTGTTTCTTTGTTCAAAAATAGAAGGAAGAGATCTGTTTGGCTCAGATTATTCTGTGCATCTCCCTCTCTTTAAATCAAATGTTCGCTTTTTTTTTTCCTTTCCTTTCTAAATGGTCCATATTTATTAGTACTGTAGTCCCAAGTCTACCATATTGGAGGTTTTCTGGAATTCCAGGCTATCTGTTAGACTGTAGGCTTCACAGCCTTGGCTTGTCTTACGGGGCCAGGTTCGTGCGGGAGATAGGCCTACAGCTGGACCAGCAAAGGTGCTGAGAGAGGAACCCTGTCCTCCTACCTGGTACTTTGTGGGTGAGAGATACTGATACAGACAGTGGAAAGAAGAGCTGGATATCTCATTCTCATCAGGAAGATTGTACAGTTCTATGATTTGGAATATGTCATAGGCATCAGAGTACAAAGCAGGAACTGAGGCCACCAGCCTCAGAGTATCTTGCATTTGGAAGTCACTTGTGGAACTCTCAGTGAAGGTAGAGTTCCATGCCCGATTGGAAGGGTCTAAGGGCTGAGGTGGAAGGGAGCTGTAGAAATCTGAGACCACAGGAGAAAAAGCATAAGGATTGAGGGATGTTCTGGGGGAGGTGGGCACGTTCTTCTTGGATGAAGGGATCTGGTTTTGTTGCTTTGCTGATTGCTGCTGCTGCTGCTGCTGCTTCAATTTGAATCGCCAGTTCCTGAACCAAACCTTTACTGTTGACTCCGGCAGGTTGAGTTTCAAAGCTAGTTTCTCCTGAAGATTTCTATCTGGGAACATAGTCTGGCTAAACAGAGCTTCTAGCTCTTAATACTGTTGGTGGGAGATTGAAGTACGTTCTTGATGCCTTCTCCATATTGTGGGACTAGCTGGATCCTGTGGTTGTATCACCTTCATGTTGGGATCTTTCCTGTTGATGAAAGGGTCTGGCTGGGGATTCCCTGGGGCCATTCTGTTCATCATGGTGTCTTAAATCTGTCATGAATCCCCTTAGACTAACCATTTTCAGTCCTGCGTGGTGTGTCTCTCTCTGCAAATGCAGTTTCCTTAGTGTGTCCTCATGCCAAATGTTCACTTCTTACCCAATCAATTGTGGTGGGAGGAGTCATGGAGCCCAATGCCCATTCTGCCAAAGTTATGGGTAAAGCAGGAAATAATTGTATAGATGGAAGTTTGGGCGAGGTGATCACACTTGAGTCTAGCTGCAGCTAAAGGATATTTGCCCCTCTAGGAACATAACTGGTGGAGAATGCTGCCCATACAGCCCTGTGGGGGGCTTGAGAAATGAGGGCAATTCAAGAATCCAACTGATGTGGTTGGGATATTTGTCCTGCCCAGTTCTTATGTTGAAACGTAATTCCCAGTGCTGGAGGTGGGGCCTGGTGGGAGGTGTTTGGATCATGGGCACAGATTCCTCATGCCTTGGTGCTGTCCTCATGGTACTGAGTTCTCATGAGATCTGGCTGTTTAAAAGTATGTGGCACCTCCCCACCCTCTCTCTCTTGCTCCTGCTCTGGCCATGTGATATGCCTGCTCCTGCTTTACATTTTGCCATGAGCCAAAGCTCCCTGAGGCCTCCCCAGAAGTGAAGCACCATGCTTGTGCAGCCTACAGAACTGTGAGTCAATAGAACCTCTTTTCTTTACAAATTATCCAGTCTCAGGTATTCATTTATAGCAACACAAGTATGGCTTAATACAACAACTTTCAAAGTTTGGACAAGACTTCCATTCATTAGTGGCAAATAGAGCTATAAAATTCAATTGGGGTGATGAACAGTGGGAGCATCTAGGCAAGTAAGATGATGAGTACCCAGGAGAGGTGAAAATCATTGTAGATCAGCAAAGGCTCCTCTGCTGTAGCAAAGTAAACAGCGGCTGAGGGCATGAAAATTCAAAGCCTGGCAATTCAGGTGCTCTTACTGTGACTTAAAGGAGTGCTACTGAAAATCTGATTTGTGGGCTTGATGGAAATGTGTATTTTCAGGCCCAAGTCCAGAACTAATGAATCAGGATGTGCGATGGTGGGATCTTGGCTGTCCAGGTGATTTGGATGCTCACTGCTGTTTGAGAAGCACTGGTTTAATGGAGAATCTTGCCTACCTAATCGAAGACTTAAAGATGAGGAAGAGAATCTGTTTGGAAGAGGTGTGGGTGGGCTAGTTCCGGGGTTTGAAGATCTTTGAGACAAATGGAAATGTAAAAGCAGCATCCCAGCATTTGTAAGGGAAATGCTGTTTACTCTTGAGAAGATCTTGCTTTAAATAAGAGGCTGAGCTTTTAAAAAAATGAGAACTTTTGGAAAAATACATTGTCTGAGTCCATTTGTGTTTCTATAACAGAATACCTGAGCCTGGGTAATTGATAATGAATAGAAATTTGTTGGCTCATGGTTCTGGAGGCTGGGAAGTCCAAAATCAAGGTGCTGGAATCTGAAAGGGCCTTCTTGCTGCATCAACACATGGAAAAAGGCAGAAGGGCAAAAAGAGAACAAACTCATTTCTGTGAATCCTATTTATAATTGCATTAATCCATTCGTGAAGGCTCTGTCCTCATGACTTAATTCCCTCTTAACGGTCCCATTGCCCAACATGATCACATTGGGGATTAGGTTTCAACCTGTGAATTTTGGAGTGGACATAAACATTCAAACCATAGCACATCTCTTTCATTCTACCCCTGGAACGTCTGAACTGACTCATAAGATCAGAAATAATGATGTCCTCCAGTCATACCCATTTATGAGTGAGGTTAAGGACATGGCTCCGAGTGTACAGCCCTATAGATTCAGACTTTGTGGATGCCACACTTATCAGAAAACACTCTATGAGAGCCCCACCTGGGCTGGCCAGCTGTAGCAAATGCTTAAGAGTTTTCTCTCCAACATGAATTCTTATAAAAAGTGTAAAAGCAAGGCTATATTTCTTTATATAGTGGGTGACTATATAAAGTGTAAAATTAAGGCTATATTTCTTTATATAGTGGGTGACTATCAGGAAGACTTTTTGGTTTCCTCCGGTAATCTGGGAATATGTAGATAAATAAGTGTTTCATTCCAAACGTAGATATATATATATATATTTTTTTTTTTTATTATTATACTTTAAGTTCTAGGGTACGTGTGCATGATGTGCAGGTTTGTTACATATGTATACTTGTGCCATGTTGGTGTGCTGCACCCATCAACTTGTCAGCACCCATCAATTCATCATTTATATCAGGTATAACTCCCCAATGCAATCCCTCCCCCCTCCCCCCTCCCCATGATAGGCCCCATTGTGTGATGTTCCCCTTCCCGAGTCCAAGGGAGCTCATTGTTCAGTTCCCACCTATGAGTGAGAACATGCAGTGTTTGGTTTTCTCTTCTTGTGATAGTTTGCTAAGAATGATGGTTTCCAGCTGCATCCATGTCCCTACAAAGGACGCAAACTCATCCTTTTTTATGACTGCATAGTATTCCATGGTGTATATGTGCCACATTTTCTTAATCCAGTCTGTCACTGATGGACATTTGGGTTGATTCCAAGTCTTTGCTATTGTGAATAGTGCCGCAATAAACATACATGTGCATGTGTCTTTGTAGTAGCATAATTTATAATCCTTTGGGTATATACCCAGTAGTGGGATGGCTGGGTCATATGGTACATCTAGTTCTAGATCCTTGAGGAATCGCCATACTGTTTTCCATAATGGTTGAACTAGTTTACAATCCCACCAACAGTGTAAAAGTGTTCCTATTTCTCCACATCCTCTCCAACACCTATTGTTTCCTGATTTTTTAATGATTGCCATTCTAACTGGTGTGAGATGGTATCTCATTGTGGTTTTGATTTGCATTTCTCTGATGGCAAGCGATGATGAGCATTTTTTCATGTGTCTGTTGGCTGTATGAATGTCTTCTTTTGAGAAATGTCTGTTCATATCCTTTCCCCACTTTTGGATGGGGTTGTTTGTTTTTTTCTTGTATATTTGTTTGAGTTCTTTGTAGATTCTGGAAATTAGCCCTTTGTCAGATGAGTAGATTGCAAAAATTTTCTGCCATTCTGTAGGTTGCCTGTTCACTCTGATGGTAGTTTCTTTTGCTGTGCAGAAGCTCTTTAGTTTAATTAGATCCCATTTGTCAATTTTGGCTTTTGCTGCCGTTGCTTTTGGTGTTTTAGACATGAAGTCCTTGCCCATGCCTATGTCCTGAATGGTACTACCTAGATTTTCTTCTAGGGTTTTTATGGTATTAGGTCTAACATTTAAGTCTCTAATCCATCTTGAATTAATCTTCGTATAAGGAGTAAGGAAAGGATCCAGTTTCAGCTTTCTACTTATGGCTAGCCAATTTTCCCAGCACCATTTCTTAAATAGGGAATCCTTTCCCCATTTCTTGTTTTTGTCAGGTTTGTCAAAGATCAGATGGTTGTAGATGTGTGGCATTATTTCTGAGGGCTCCGTTCTGTTCCATTGGTCTATATCTCTGTTTTGGTACCAGTACCATGCTGTTTTGGTTACTGTAGCCTTGTAGTATAGTTTGAAGTCAGGTAGCGTGACGCCTCTGGCTTTGTCCTTTTGACTTAGGATTGTCTTGGCAATGCGGGCTCTTTTTTGGTTCCATATGAACTTTAAAGCCGTTTTTTCCAATTCTGTGAAGAAACTCATTGTAGCTTGATGGGGATGGCATTGAATCTATAAATAACCTTGGGCAGTATGGCCATTTTCACGATATTGATTCTTCCTATCCATGAGCATGGTATGTTCTTCCATTTGTTTGTGTCCTCTTTGATTTCACTGAGCAGTGGTTTGTAGTTCTCCTTGAAGAGGTCCTTTACATCCCTTGTAAGTTGGATTCCTATTGAAGCAATTGTGAATGGAAGTTCATTCCTGATTTGGCTCTCTGTTTGTCTCTTACTAGTGTATAACAATGCTTGTGATTTTTGCACATTAATTTTGTATCCTGAGACTTTGCTGAAGTTGCTTATCAGCTTAAGGAGATTTTGGGCTGAGACGATGGGGTTTTCTAAATATACAATCATGTCATCTGCAAACAGGGACAATTTGACTTCTTCTTTTCCTAACTGAATACCCTTGATTTCTTTCTCTTGACTGATTGCCCTAGCCAGAACTTCCAACACTATGTTGAATAGGAGTGGTGAGAGAGGGCATCCCTGTCTTGTGCCAGTTTTCAAAGGGAATTTTTCCAGTTTTTGCCCATTCAGTATGATATTGGCTGTGGGTTTGTCATAAATAGCTCTTATTATTTTGAGGTACGTTCCATCAATACCGAATTTGTTGAGCGTTTTTAGCATGAAGGGCTGTTGAATTTTGTCAAAAGCCTTTTCTGCATCTATTGAGATAATCATGTGGTTCTTGTCTTTGGTTCTGTTGATATGCTGGATTACGTTGATTGATTTGCGAATGTTGAACCAGCCTTGCATCCCAGGGATGAAGCCCACTTGATCATGGTGGATAAGCTTTTTGATGTGCTGCTGAATCCGGTTTGCCAGTATTTTATTGAGGATTTTTGCATCGATGTTCATCAGGGAGATTGGTCTAAAATTCTCTTTTTTTGTTGTGTCTCTGCCAGGCTTTGGTATCAGGATGATGCTGGCCTCATAAAATGAGTTAGGGAGGATTCCCTCTTTTTCTATTGATTGGAATAGTTTCAGAAGGAATGGTACCAGCTCCTCCTTGTACCTCTGGTAGAATTCAGCTGTGAATCCATCTGGTCCTGGGCTTTTTTTGGTGGGTAGGCTATTAATTGTTGCCTCAATTTCAGAGCCTGCTATTGGTCTATTCAGGGATTCAACTTCTTCCTGGTTTAGTCTTGGGAGAGTATACATGTCCAGGAAATTATCCATTTCTTCTAGATTTTCTAGTTGATTTGCGTAGAGGTGTTTACAGTATTCTCTGATGGTAGTTTGTATTTCTGTGGGGTCGGTGGTGATATCCCCTTTATCATTTTTTATTGCGTCTATTTGATTCCTCTCTCTTTTCTTCTTTATTAGCCTTGCTAGCGGTCTGTCAATTTTGTTGATCTTTTCAAAAAACCAACTCCTGGATTCATTGATTTTTTGGAGGGATTTTTGTGTCTCTATCTCCTTCAGTTCTGCTCTGATCTTAGTTATTTCTTGCCTTCTGCTAGCTTTTGAATGTGTTTGCTCTTGCCTCTCTAGTTCGTTTAATTGTGATGTTAGAGTGTCAATTTTAGATCTTTCCTGCTTTCTCTTGTGGGCACTTAGTGCTATAAATTTCCCTCTACACACTGCTTTAAATGTGTCCCAGAGATTCTGGTATGTTGTATCTTTGTTCTCATTGGATTCAAAGAACATCTTTATTTCTGCTTTCATTTCGTTATGTACCCAGTAGTCATTCAGGAGCAGGTTGTTCAGTTTCCATGTAGTTGAGCGGTTTTGATTGAGTTTCTTAGTCCTGAGTTCTAGTTTGATTGCACTGTGGTCAGAGAGACAGTTTGTTATAATTTCTGTTCTTTTATATTTGCTGAGGAGTGCTTTACTTCCAATTATGTGGTCAATTTTGGATAAAGTGTGATGTGGTGCTGAGAAGAATGTATATTCTGTTGACTTGGGGTGGAGAGTTCTATAGATGTCTATTAGGTCCGCTTGGTGCAGAGATGAGTTCAATTCCTGGATATCCTTGTTAACTTTCTGTCTCGTTTATCTGTCTAATGTTGACAGTGGAGTGTTGAAGTCTCCCATGATTATTGTATGGGAGTCTAAGTCTCTTTGTAAGTCTCTAAGGACTTGTTTTATGAATCTGGGTGCTCCTGTATTGGGTGCATATATATTTAGGATAGTTAGCTCTTCCTGTTGAATTGATCCCTTTACCATTATGTAATGGCCTTCTTTGTCTCTTTTGATCTTTGATGGTTTAAAGTCTGTTTTATCAGAGACTAGGATTGCAACCCCTGCCTTTTTTTTGTTCTCCATTTGCTTGGTAGATCTTCCTCCATCCCTTTATTTTGAGCCTATGTATGTCTCTGCATGTGAGATGGGTCTCCTGAAGACAGCAGACTGATGGGTCTTGACTCTTTATCCAGTTTGCCAGTCTGTGTCTTTTAATTGGAGCAGTTAGTCCATTTACATTTAAGGTTAATATTGTTATGTGTGAACTTGATCCTGCCATTATGGTATTAACTGGTTATTTTGCTCATTAGTTGATGCAGTTTCTTCCTAGCCTCGATGGTCTTTACATTTTGGCATGTTTTTGCAATGGCTGGTACCGGTTGTTCCTTTCCATGTTTAGGGCTTCCTTCAGGGTCTCTTGTAAGGCAGGCCTGGTGGTGACAAAATCTCTAAGCATTTGCTTATCTGTAAAGAATTTTATTTCTCCTTCACTTATGAAACTTAGTTTGGCTGGATATGAAATTCTGGTTTTAAAATTCTTTTCTTTAAGAACATTGAATATTGGCCCCCACTCTCTTCTGGCTTGTAGAGTTTCTGCCGAGAGATCTGCTGTCAGTCTGATGGGCTTCCCTTTGTGGGTAACCCGACCTTTCTCTCTGGCTGCCCTTAAGATTTTTTCCTTCATTTCCACTTTGGTGAATCGGGCAATTATGTGTCTTGGAGTTGCTCTTCTGGAGGAGTATCTTTGTGGCGTTCTCTGTATTTCCTGAATTTGAATGTTGGCCTGCCCTGCTAGGTTGGGGAAGTTCTCCTGGATGATATCCTGTAGAGTGTTTTCCAATTTGGTGCCATTTTCCCCCTCACTTTCAGGCACCCCAATCAGACGTAGATTTGGTCTTTTGACATAATCCCATACTTCTTGCAGGCTTTGTTCATTTCTTTTTCTTCTTTTTTCTTTTGGTTTCTCTTCTCGCTTCATTTCATTCATTTGATCCTCCATCACTGATACTCTTTCTTCCAGTTGATCGAGTCGGTTACTGAAGCTTGTGCATTTGTCACGTATTTCTCGTGTCATGGTTTTCATCTCTGTCATTTCGTTTATGACCTTCTCTGCATTAATTAGTCTAGCTGTCAATTCTTCCACTCTTTTTTCAAGATTTTTAGTTTCTTTGCGCTGGGTACATAATTCCTCCTTTAGCTCTGAGAGGTTTGATGGACTGAAGCCTTCTTCTCTCATCTCATCAAAATCATTCTCTGACCAGCTTTGATCTGTTGCTGGCGATGGGCTGTGCTCCTTTGCAGGAGGAGATGCGCTCTTATTTTTTGAATTTCCAGCTTTTCTGCCCTGCTTTTTCCCCATCTTTGTGGTTTTATCTGTCTCTGGTCTTTGATGATGGTGACGTACTGATGGGGTTTTGGCATAGGTGTCCTTCCTGTTTGATAGTTTTCCTTCTGACAGTCAGGACCCTCAGCTATAGGTCTGTTGGAGATTGCTTGAGGTCAACTCCAGACCCTGTTTGCCTGGGTATCAGCAGCAGAGGTTGCAGAAGATAGAATATTGCTGAACAGTGAGTGCACCTGTCTGATTCTTGCTTTGGAAGCTTCCTCTCAGGGGTGTACTCCACCCTGTGAGGTGTGGCATGTCAGACTGCCCCTAGTGGGGGATGTCTCCCAGTTAGGCTACTCAGGGGTCAGGGACCCACTTGAGCAGGCAGACTGCCCCTTCTCAGATCTCAACCTCCATGTTGGGAGATCCACTGCTCTCTTCAAAGCTGTCAGACAGAGTCGTTCGTGTCTGCACAGGCTTCTGCTCCTTTAGCTGAGCCCTGTCCCCAGAGGCGGAGTCTACAGAGACAGGCAGGTTTCCTTGAGCTGCCGTGAGCTCCACCCAGTTCGAGCTTCCCAGCGGCTTTATTTACCTACTTAAGCCTCAGCGATGGCGGGCACCTCTCCCCCAGCCTCGCTGCTGCCTTGCGGTTAGATTGCGGCAGACTGCTGTGTTAGCAAGGAGGGAGGCTCCGTGGGCGTGGGACCCTCCCGGCCAGGTGTAGGATATATTCTCTCATGTGCCGGTGTTACAGCGCAGTATTGGGGTGGGAGTTACCCGATTTTCCAGGTGTTGTGTGTCTCAGTTCCCCTGGCTAGGAAAAGGGACTCCCTTCCCCCTCGCGCTTCCCAGGTGAGGCGATGCCTCGCCCTGCTTCAGCTCTGGCTGGTCAGGCTGCAGCAGCTGACCTGCACGGATTGTCCGGCACTCCCGAGTGAGATGACCCCAGTACCTCAGTTGAAAATGCAGAAATCACCGGTCTTCTGTGTCGCTCGCGCTGGGAGATGGAGACTGGAGCTGTTCCTATTCAGCCATCTTGCTCCGCCCCGATATATTTTTTATCTATAGTGGTTTATCAAGTAGGATGTGATGTTCGTGAACCAGTCTGGGTACTTTCCCTTAAAGCCAGGCTATTTTACAGAATTTTTTAAAAGTTGCTGGTCACCACTCTTCTATTGTACTTCCTTATCTACCTTGCTCCTAAAATAAGTACAAAGGACATTGGGTAATATCCAGCTATCCTTGATATTATGGAAATAGACAAGATGACCCTACTTTACATGATTATATAAAGACCAACCTGAATCAGAGCTTTGCCATTTCTACCAGTTCTAATTATTACAAATATCTTTATCAGTTTTTCAATAACATTCTACCGTGGCTTGGCTAATAAAATTGATGGATTTTGACATATAATATTCATAGACACTAACAGAACTGTTATTATAGCCATAGTTGTGATAAATTGTTTTTGAAGATGCATATTTGAAGGGAGGCTGTATGGTGAAATACTATTCTACACGTCCAGATCCAGATCTGTCTGTAATACAGCCTCAGAAAATATTGATTTTAAATTAAGTATGACATTTAATCTTTTCTATCAAAACAAAAGACCATATAAAAACAAAAAGGAAGATAGAGGTTGGACTTCTGAAAACAAATGAATAAAAAAGTGACAGTAACTCTTAGACAAAATTGGGTGATATTTGGAAAGTAACTTATTCATGAATTAGTGAATTTAGATGTCATCTTTTAGAATATTAGTTTATAAATCTAACATTTTTGTAAACAATCTTTGCTGATGAGACAGATTGTGAAGAAAATCAAATTGCATTTATAATGTATCATTTGTGTTTCATTGTCCTTAGACAATGCTGTGTGTGAGAGGACATCAAATTTCACTATTTTCTCTCCTACATCAAACGGATGGGATCTCAGGGTAGCCACAGACATGGCTAATGGCTGGATCCAGTAGGCCAGAATTATCACCTCAAATCCAGTTGATAGAACTTCAAATAATAAGTTATTTTACATCAAGAAAATATTCAAGAACCATATGAAACATTTCATTCTTTCAGTCAGACAGAGCATCCGATAACTTGCTTTTGGAAATTATGACTATTCGTCACAAGCTCTAATGTGGGGCTGTGAGGATCCATTGTTAATAATCCATTATTTTAATTAAGTTGTCTGTAACATATTTGAGGTTGCATGACCCTGGTACAGCATGGTTTAGGCCAAAATCCTTTGTGTCAGACTGAGGGGAGGTGGAGGTGTCCTTTTGCAACACTCTTTTTTTTCCTTTTGAGATAGAGTCTTGCTCTGTCATTGAGGCTAGAGTATAATGGTGCAATCATACCTCACTGCAGCCTTGAACTCCTGGGCTCAAGTGATCCTCCCACCTCAGCTCCCTGAGTAGCTAGTACTATAGACACTCATTACCACACTCAGCTAATTATTTATTTATTTATTGTTCAAGATAAACTTTCACCCTGTCACCCAGGCATGAGCACGGCCCACTGCAGCCTCTCTCTCCTGGGCTCAAGTGATCCTCCCGCTTCAGCCTCCTGAGTAGCTGATATTACCAATGTGCACCACCATACCTGGGTGATTTTTTTTTTAAAGTTTTTGTAGAGGTGGGGTCTTGCTATGTTGTCCAGGCTGGTCTTGAACTCCTGGGCTCAAGTAATCCTTCCACTTTGGCCTCCCAAAGTTCTGGGATTACTGGCATGAGCCACTGTGCCAACCCAGCTAATTTTTAAAAGTTTTTTTTTGTAGAGATGGGGTCTCATTATGTTGTCCAACCTAGTCTCAAATTCCTGCCCTCAAGTGATCCTCATACCTCAGCCTCCCAAAACATTGGTATTACAGGTATGAGCCACTGCACCCAGCCTCATTTTCTTTCCCTGATAGAGGACATCTAAATATATATCAGAGAACCATATACAAATCTCCAATTATCAATCTGTTAGCACTTGCCAAAAAAATCTGCCTGTTTTCTTGTCATGTTGGTTATACTTAATTAAACTTGATAAAAAATTATTGAGCCTATTCTAAGTGTAAGGCACTATGGAGGATGCAACTATAATAAAATGTATAATATGACAATGACAACTTGATTTTTAGGTCTTTACTGTTTCCAAGGTACTGGCACATTGATCATCTCCTTTGATCTTCTCAATGACTCTTACCCCTTACAGCTAGAAAACTGAGGCCCGGGGGTCATGTGATTCACAGCAATTTACATGGGTCATGGATGACAGAACTCATAGTAGAACCTACCTCCTGCACCTTCCTAACAGAGTTTTCTCCATTATTCTTATCTGTGCCCAACTTGCAACATAGCAATTGATTTATTGCCATCCATTCTTTATTGATGAACACTGTGTGCTGGAGAACATCAGCGTACAAAGGATTTCCTGGCTGCTGAGCTGCTCTTAATACTGGACATGAAAGATGCTACCTGCCAAGTAAACCTGACCTGGGCTGTGAGAGGTTTACGACATTAACAGGTGCACATCAAGTCATCATCAATCACTGTAATAGTGCTGCTTTTGTGTTTTTAACCTTGCTCTGAAGTATGATGCCTTTGTTAACACTCAATTTTGAATGGAAGGAAAAGAATATTTCCCTCCTGAAGAGCATGCTCACTTTATAAACTGCATCGTAGGACAAGGCAGAACCCACTCCTTCCTTGACTTTGTGTGAAATCCCCTCCCTCAGATTAGAGAGTCTTATCTAATTGCAGCAAATCTCAATATTTGGCTTCTTTTTAGCATTTATTGTATCTGATGAATAAAAATCAAATTATTAATGAGAGACACATAGCCCAGCATTAGTGCTTGAAAAAAAATAGCCATTCTTTTCCAAGATGAGTGGTCAGGTGGATCTGTCTGACCGAAAGATTAAAAGGTTTCAAACCTTGAATTCCACAATACTCTCCTTTTTCACTCCCTTATCTAATCCATCAGCAAGTCCTCATGGCTCTATCTCCAAAATTGATCTCTTCTGCCCATTAGTGTCTCTCCCTCCCCTCACACCCGCTGAATCTAAGCTACCAATACTTCTAGCCTGCCCTTCTCTGGTAGAAGCCCATACTACCTAACAGTTTCCTATTTCTTTTTGCTCTTGTCCCTATGACTGTCCAGCCCCTACACAGTGACCAGAGAAATGTTTTTAAAATTGTAAATCAGGCCACTTCTTGTTTGAAATCTCACTGGTTTCCCATTGACATTAAAATAAAATCTAGACTCCTTACCTTGGCCCTGTCCGCCTCCAGCCCTCGTGGCCTTCACTTCTCCCATGGTGCATGCTGCTGCAGCCACACACGTGTGCAGAATATGTTCAGCTCCTTCCCATCTGTGGTGAAAAAACCCACTCTTCTCCCCCACAAATATATCCATGTTCTAATCCCTGGAACTTGTGACTGTTATATGGCAAAAAAGTCTTTGCAGTATGATGACATGAAACATCTTGAGATTGGGAGATAGATCATCCTGAATTATCTAGTGGTCCCTAAATGCCATTACAAGTATCCCTATAAGAGAGAGGCAGAGGGAGACTAGCTGGACACACAGAGGAGAAGATTTGAAAATGCTGGCTTTGAAAATTGGAGTCATGCGGCCACTAGCCAAGAAATGCTGGTGTCACCAGAAGCTGAGAGAGGCAAGGAATGAATTCTCCCTAGAGCCTCTGGAGAAAGTGTGGCCCTGCAAACACCTTGATTTCCAACTTCTGGCCTCCAGAACTAGGATGGAATGAATTTCTGTTGTTTTAAACCACCAAGTTTGTGATAATTTGTTTTTGCAGCCACAGGAAACTATCATATCATCTTAGGATTTTTATGATTCCTCTACCTATAATATATTTCTATGAAACCTTACATCTGCATCTTGTTCTTTAGGACTTAGCTAAAATATCACCTCTTCAGGGCGAGCTCCCCTGACATTGGCGCTAAGGTAGCTCACTCCATCCAGACATTCTTTATCGCATTGTCTGTTTTTTTCTTCATCTTCTTTTGGAAATTATTTACTTATTTTTTGACTTGCTCATTATTCCAGCATATAAAACAGTGTCTAACATGTAGTAGATGCTTACTAAATATTTGTTAGGGAAAGGAAAAAAAGAAGAAAAAAATATTACTAATTGCCTAGTGATAAAGAAAATATTTAACAAACATCTGGGCTTTTGAAAAACCTTTGGCTTTTATGATGAACGTCTTCTACTACAGATAGAGTTGCCTATATGCAATCTTAGAAAATGAAATACAAGGTTACATTTGAATTTCAGATAAATGCAAATATTTTTACTTTGAGTATTTCCCACAGAATAAGTATGTTCCACCAACTATTGCATGGAATATACTTATACTAAAAAATATTTTTTATATGAAATTCAAATTTAGCTGGTCATCTTAGTTTGTTTCTCTTCCCTGCCCCCTTCATCTGGCAACCCTAACTGAGGATCACTACGGCTCTCTGTCTTACACAGAGATTGTTATCCTGTAAGCAGATGAAGGGATAAAGTAAACAAATCCTTCCTTTGAAAGTCTTTTCTCATGCAATTATACTTCAAAATCTTAGAGTTATATACACATCAGTAAGTTTATCCTCCTCTCTGAAGGAGCACATCCCTGGCTGGGCACATGTTGGGGAGGAAAATAAAGTCCTGGCAGCTCTGGCCAGGGCAGGCCCTGCTCCCTGTGAGAGATAAAAGAAGTCACCTTGTTGCTGTGCGAGTGAGAGCCCATGCATCAGGGTTCAGTGGTGCTCAGCCTGCCAGATCCACCGATAGAGAGGGTGGCCTGGTAACTGTCCTTTCTGACCAGTCAGACTTCTTCCCAAGGGGAGAAGTCAGGGGTTAGAGGGTAGGCATTCCCTCTTTGGCACTGCCCTATGACAGAGAAAGTACATTGCCTTCTCTTAGGGTCGAAGCAAGAATATGAAAAGGGGAGCATAATAACTTCTTCCTAAAATGCTGCTGCAGGTATTTACAGAACAAAGTTGTCAGTACTATTGATAGACGTGACCAACCTTTAAGGCTGCCAACATGAGAGATTCCCTGTAGAACCAAAGGGTTTCCACTGGGCAGCAAAAGTCTTTGAAGATCTAATAAAGCATACTCTATGAGTTGTGTTTACCTTAAAGTCCCTTAGAAATCTAAAAATAGGAAGTTCAACGTTGAAAGCCTGCCCACCAGTAAGGAAACAGGTTGCTAACCATCCATATGCACAGCCCCAAACTCCATGCCTCAGTTTACTTGCAGGAGTACAACAGGGGCTCAGTGCTACTCAGTTCTTACCAGTGAGTTCACCCATCACAATACAGGAAAACATTCTAGGAGAAGACATTCAAATAATGACTAAAAATTTAAATCCATCTCTAGGTATAATATTCCTTTCTTATTATATCACAAACAAAATTCCCCTCAATCATGCCAGGAGAAAGGGAAATAAGTATTTTCATGAGGCCCTTCTCTCATTTTCCACAATTTTTTCTTGGAATTTTGTTTTAAATAAGACCACAGAGTATCACAAAGACAGTCTCCTTTTTATTCAGCACCAACTTAGAATAAGTTTTGTGATTCTTTTGTTTTTGAAAATACATTAATTTCACATTTTAAAGAAGAGACTGAGCCCTAGTGGCTATGAATAGAATTTAAGCGTGCTTTTCAAAGACAAATTTCAAAAGCTGAGCTCGAGGTAAATTCACTCTTCTCGATCACTGTTTAATACAGTCACGTGTTTGCTTAACGACGGGGATGTGTTTTGAAGAATGTGTTTTTAGGTGATTTTGGCATCATGTGAACATCGTAGAGTGTCTTTACACAAACCTAGATGGGATAGCCTACTGTACACCGAGGTTAGATGGTATGTGTAAGCCTATTGCCCCTAGGCTATAAACCTGTATAGCGGGTTACTGTACTCAATGCTGTAGGCAGTCGTAACACCATGGGAAGTATTTGTGTATCTAAACATATCTGAACATTGAAAAGGTACAGTAAAAATACAGCATTACAATCTTATGGCATCAATATCGTATATGTGGTCCATTATTGACGGAAACAATGATATGTGGTGCATGACTGCATTTCCAATAGGTAATTTGCCCAAATCTATCTGATGCCTTACAGAAATAAATGTAAATACAGTGGATAAATCTGTGCAATTGGGTTATTTAATTTGCTTTTAAAAGCCATAAGATCTGGATCAACTTGTGTGCAAGAAGATTCTCAAGTTTAGCTTCACAATGCCTATTATGTGCTTCCCCTTTTGTAAATTTCTAGCAATATTTAAGACCCTTTAGAGTTGCATACATTTGAAAACTCTCTTTGATGTATAATTAATAAATTAAAAGATGGGTGAGGCCAGGCATGGTGACTCACACCTGTAATCCCAGCACTTTGGGAGGCTGAAGTGGGAGGATGGCTTGAGGCCAGGAGTTCGAGGTTATGGTGAGCTATGATCACCCTACTGCACTCCATCCTGGATGGCAGAGCAACACTCTGTCTCTGAAAGAAAAAAAAAAAGAATTAATTGTAAAAAGGTAATCTCATACATTTAAGATTTTTATTATTAAAAATACATATGTTCATTGTAAAAATTTCAAAGTGTATCAAGTAAAATATAGAAATTTTCTTTTCTTTTATTCACTCCAATTCTGCACTCCAAAGATACGCATAACAATTTGATGAACATCCTTTCAGATTTTGTTTTGCTATGCACATAGAAACATTTATGCAACTATATTTTAATTTACTTTAATCTTTATTATGAAACATTTCAAACTTGAAGAAACAGAATAATATAATGAGCCAGTATATACATATCACCCAACTTCCACTGTAATCAAATCATGGTCAATCATGCATCATCCATATTCCCCCATTTTCTTCCATCCCTCACTGGATTATTTGTAAGGAAATCTAAGACATAATAACATTTCATTAGTAAATACTTTAGCATTTATATTTAAAAGATAAAAACTTTAAAAAATCATTATCACACTTAAATTTTTAAAAATTACTCTTAAATAACCTCAAATACTCAGTGTTCAAATTTTTCCTATATATAGACATATTTTTTACAAAAATGGAACTATACTAGACATAGTGCTATATAACTTGCAGAAAAATTTAAACTTTAAAAAAATATTAGGCCAAAGAAATTGTTGGGGTCTAATGAGACTCTTGAGCTTATGTTTTATACCCCTCCTATTAATTGATAAACTCTTACTTATCTGAGGCCTGGCTTAAGACTTCCTTTGTAAACAGCTGGTAATATTGAACATCTTTTCATGTGCTTATTTACCATCTGTATCTTATAAATGAAATGTCTGTTTATGTCTTTGCCTGTTTTCTAATTAGATTGTTTGGGTTTTTTTTTTTTTTTTTCTTTTTGCTGTGGAATTTTGAGAGTTCTTTATATATTCTAGATATGAGTCCTTTGTCAGATATGTGGTTTGCAAATATTTTCTCCCAGGCTGGAGCTTGCCTTTTCATTCTTTTAACAGGCTCGTTGCCTAAAAACATAGCAAATATTTTTAACTTTGATAAACTCTAATTTATTAATTTTTTCTTTTTTCTTTTGAGACAGAGTCTTGCTCTGTTGCACAGGCTGGAGTGCAGTGGTGCAATCTTGGCTCAGTGCAAGCTCTGCCTCCCAGGTTCACATCATTCTCCTGCCTCAGCCTCCCAAGTAGCTGGGACTACAGGTGCCCGCCACCAAGCCCAGCTAATTTTTTGTATTTTTAGTAGAAATGGTGTTTCACCATGTTAGCCAGGATGGTCTTGATCTCCTGACCTCGTGATCTGCCCGTCTCGGCCTCCTAAAGTGCTGGGATTACAGGCGTTAGCCACCACGCCCGGCCTAATTTATTAATGTTTCCTTTTATAGATCATGCTTTTGATGTCATGTCTAAAAAATCATCATGACATATTCGATCCCAAAGATTTCTCCTATGTTGTCTTCTAAAAGTTTTACAGTTTTATGTTTTCATTTAAGTTTATGATTCATTTTAAGTTTTGCATAAAGCATGAGACTTAGGTTGAAGTTCATTTTTGCTATGCATATCCATTTGCCTCAGTAGCATTGGTTGAAGAGACTACCTATTCTTTTGTTTGAGACAGAGTCTTGTTCTGTTGGCCAGGCTGGAGTGCAGTGGCAGGACCTCAGCTCACTGCAACCTCCGTCTCCCAAGCTCAAACAATTCTCCTGCCTCAGCCTCCCTAGTAGCTGGGATTACAGGTATGTGCCGCCACACCCGGCTACTTTTTGTATTTTTAGTAGAGATGGGGTTTCACCATGTTGGCCAGGCTGGTCTCGAACTCCTGACCTCAGGTAATCTGCCCGCCTCAGCCTCCCAAAGTGCTGGGATTATAGGCGTGAGCCACTGCACCTGGCCAAGACTATCTATTCTTCATTGAATTGCTTTTGAACCTTTGTCTAAAATCAGTTGGCTGTTTCAGTATGCAGTTATTTCCTGGTTCTCTATTTGGTCCCACTTGTTTATGCTTCTATCCCTCCACCGATATCACATAGCCTTGGTTACTGTAGCTATATAGTATATCTTGAAATTGGGTAGATTTATTATTCTAGTTTCATCTTATTTCGAAATCATTGTAACTATTCCATTTCCTTTGCCTTTCTGTATACATTTTTTAAATAATCTGGTTTACAGCTGTAAAAATCCTGTAGGAATTTTGATAGGAATTGTGTTAAACCTGTGTGATAGATAATTTTTTGTGCAACGTGACTAAGTCATAGGATGCCCAGAAATCTGATTAAACATTATTTCTTGGTGTGTCTGTGGGGATTTTTCCATGAGAGATTAGCATTTGAATCAGCAGACAGAGGAAAGCGTATAGCCCTCCCTAATGTGAGTGGGGGTCATCCATTATTGAGGGGCTGAATAGAACAAAAAGGTGGAGGAGGGGAGAATTCCCTCTGCTTGACTGCTTAAGCTGGGACATCAGTCTTTTCTGGGTCTGGAAATTATACCATTGGCCTTCCAGTTCTCAGGCCTTCAAACTTGGCTTAAAACTTCCACAATCAACCCTCCAAGTTCTCAGGCTTTTGGACTCTACCTGAACTAAACTACAGCATTGGCTTCCCTGAGTCTCCAGCTTGCTGATGACAGATTATAGAACTTGCCATCCTCTGTAATCACCTGAGACAATTACTCATAATAAATCCACATATATATATACACGTATATATATATACGTGTATATATATATATATATCTCAGAGAGATTGCAGATTTAGTTCCAGACTATCATAATAGAGCAAAAATTGCAACGAAGCAAGTCACACAAATTTTTTGGTTTCCCAGTGCATATAAAATTATGTTTATACTATATCATAATCTGTTAAGTGTGTGATAACATTACGTCAAAATCATGTACATGCCTTAACTTAAAAATACTTCATTGCTAAAAATTGCTCACAATTATGTGAGCCTTCAGTGAGCCCTTCGTTGCCATTTGAACAGTGTTCACAGCATCTTCACCAGGAATAGATTCAATCTCAAGAAATCGCTTTCTTCACTGATCCATAAGAAACAACTTCTCATTCATTCTAATTTGATCATGAAGTTGTAGCAATTCAGTCACATCTTTGGGCTTCACTTTTAATTCAATTTCTCTTGTTCTTTCTACCACATCTGCAGTTCCTCCATTGATGTCTTGAACCTCTCAAAGTCATCCATGAGGTTGGAATCAACTTCTTATAAACTCCTTTTCATGTTGATATTTTGACCTCCTCTCATAAATCATGGATATTCTTAGTGGTATCTAGAATAGTGAATCCTTTCCAGAAGGTTTTCCATTTACTTTGCCCAGATTAATCTAAGGAATCACTAGCTATGACAGCTATAGCATTAGAGAATGTATTTCTTAAATAATAAGACTTGAAGGTTGAAATGACTCCTTGATCCATGGGCTGCAGAAAGGATGTTGTGTTTACAGGCTTAAAAACAACATTCATCTCTGTGTTACATCTCCATCAGAGGTCTTGAGTGAACAAGTGCATTGACAGTGAGCAATAATATATTGAAAAGAATCTTTTTCTGAGCAGTAGGTTTCAACAGTAAGCTTAAAACATTCAGTAAACCATTCTATAAACAGAAGTGCTGTCATCCAGGCTTTGTTCTTCCGTTTATAGAGCATAGACAGAGTAGATTTAGCATAATTATTAAGGGCTCTTGGATTTTCAAAATGGCCAATGAATATTGGTTTCAACTTAAACTCACCAGCTGCATTAGGCCCTAACAAGAGAGTCAGCCTGTCCTTGGAAGCTTTGAAGCCAGGCATTGATTTCTCTTCTCTAGCTATGAAAGTCCTAGATGAAATCTTCTAATATAGGGCTGGTTCAGCTTCCTTGAAAATCCATTGCGTGTTGCTTATCTGAAATGCTTGAGACCAGAAGTGTTTTGGATTTTGATTTTTTTGGATTTTTTGAATATTGTATTTACATAACTGAAAATCCATTGTTCAGTATAGCCACCTTCATCAATGATCATAGCTAGATTTTCTGGATAACTTGATGCAGTTTCTCCATTAGCACTTGCTGCTTCACCTTGTACTTTTACATTAAGAAGATGGCTTCTTTCCTTAAACTTCATGAGCCTAACCTCTGCTACCTTCCAACTTTTCTTCTGCCACTTCCTCACCTCCCTCGCCCTTCATAGAATTGAGGAGAGTTAGTCCTTGCTCTGGACTAGAGTTTGGCTTAAGGAAATGTTGTGGCTGGTGTGATCTGTCCAGATCACTGAAGCTTTCTCCATATCAGCAATAAGACTGTTTGATTTTCTTCTCATTTGTGAGTTCACTGGAGTAGCACTTTTAATTTCCTTTCATAACTTTTCCTTTGCACTCACAACTTGGCTGCTTGGCAAAGAAGCCGAGCTTTTGGCTAGTCTCAGCTTTCTACATGCCTTCCTCACTAAGCTTAGTCATTTCTAGCTTTTGATTTAAAGTAAGAGACATGCAACACTTCCTTTCACTTGAATGCTTAGAGGCCATTGTAGGGTTATTAATTGGCCTAATGTCAATATTGTTGTGTGTCAGGAAATACGGAGGCCTGAAGAGAGGGAGAGAGCTAAGGGAACAGCTGGTTGGTGGAGCAGTCAGGACATACAGAACATGTATCAATTAAGTTCCCTGTCTTATATGGGTGTGCCTTGTGGCACCCCAAAACAATTACAATAGTAACATCAAAGATTGCGGATCACAGATCATCATAACAGGTATAATAATAATGAAAAAGTTTAAAATATTGTGAGAATTACCAAAAGTAACACAGAGACATGATGTGAGTACATGCTGTTGAAAAAATTATGCTGATAGAGTTGCTCAACGCAGGATTGCCACAAACCTTCAGTTTGTAAAAAAACACAATATCTGCTAAGCACAATAAAGTGAAGTGCAATAAAATGATGGATGCCTGTAGGTAATATATACATATGTGTGTAATATATTTTATTATATATAAAGGGACTTATGGGAAAAGGCTCATATAAGCATCTATAATATATAATAAACACAAATATATATTTATGTATAATATGCATATTATATGTATGCAACTTCTATATGTTACACGACCTACATAATAGTTTGGGGAGAATTGAAATTTTTGCAATGTTGAGTATTTTAGTATATAAGCATGATATGTCACGCCATTTATTTTGGTCTTCTTTGATTTCTTTCATGAACATTTTAAAATTTTCATAATACAAGTACTGGGCATGTGTGGCTACATTTACACCTGTCATTTTTTTTAGTGCTTTTTTTTTTTTCACATGCTACCTGCTTGCCATAACACCAAAGTGTAATTTCTTGAGCATCTGTAAGTGATATTATATTTTAAATTTTGGTTTTTGTGTGTTCATTGCCAGTTTGTGGAAACACAAGTTGCATATTGCTTATCTGAAATACTTGAGACCAGAAGTGTTTTGGATTTTGATTGTTTTGGATTTTTTAATATTACATTTACATAATGAGATATCTTAGGGATGGAACCCAAGTCTGAAAATAAAATTTATTTATGTCTCATACATGTAGCCTGAAGGTAATTTTATACATTCTTTTTAATAATTTTGTGAACGAAACAAAGTTTGTGTTAGGTACTTATATGTTAGATACTTACATATGGAATTTTCCACATGTAAGTGGCATCATATCGGTGCTCAAAAAGTTTTGGATTTGGAGCATTTCTGATTTCAGATTTTCAGATTAGGAATCCTCAACCTGTCTACTCTCAAGAAATCTCAGTACAACACCTTAGAACTAATAAATGAGTTCAGCAAGGTTTCAGGATATAAGATCAACATGCAAAATACTGTATTGTATTTTTTTTACAGGTTATCTACATGCAAAAAAAGAAATTGGACTTTACTTTGCACCATTTCAAAGATTAAGTCAAAATGAATCAAAGACCTAAATATAAGAGATAAAACTATACAACCATTAGAAACTCTTAGGAAAAATAGGAGAAAGTCTTCATGATATGGCATTTATTTGATAAAGATTTCTTGTATATGACACCAGCTGCACAGCTCATGAAATTTTAAAAAGATAAACTGGACTTCAGGAAAATTAAAAACTTCCATGCATCAACAGAGTGAAAAGATAATCCATGGAATGGGAGAAAATATTTGCAAATCACATATCTGAACAAGGGTTAACATCTAAAATGTATAAAGAATTCCTACAATTCAACAAGAAAAATACCCAAACAACTTTTTTAAAAATAGGCAAAGGACTTGCTATGATTTGGATATCGTTTGTTTGGTCCTGCCAAGTCTCATGTTGAAATTTCATCCCCAATACTGGAGGTGGGCCTAGCGGGAGGTGTTTGGATCATGGGAGAAGATTCCTCATGAATGGCTTGGTGTCATTCTCACGGGAGTGAGTGAGTTCTCATTCTTATTTTCCACAAGCACTGGTTGTTAAAAAAAAGCCTGCACCTTCTTCTCTCCCTCGTTTCTACTTTCTCCACGTGACCTCTGCATGCTGGCTCCCCTTCGCCTTCCACCATGAGTGAAAGCAGCATGACACGCTCACCAGAAGCTGAGCAGATGCTGGCACCTTGCTTCTTACGTAGCCTTCAAAATCATAAGACAAATAAACCTCCTTTTGAAATAATTTGTCAAGCCTGAATTTATAAAGAAAAAAGGTTTATTTGGATTATGGTTCTGAAGGCTATATTAGCAGCATCAATATATGTTCTCTTGTCCCTCTGAAGATACTAATATGAAAATTTAAAAGGCTCTTTATGCCCTATTAACTATATTTGCATAAGTGATGACTTTTGAGTTTATTTGCTATATATGTGTATGCATATATATACATATAAAACAGGGTTTCACTATGTTGCCCAGGCTGGTCTTGAACTCCTGGGCTCAAGGGATCCTCCCACCTCAGCCTCCCAAACTGCTGACATTATAGGTGTGAGCCACCCCTCCTGGCCTGCAACTGTTCAACTTAGTGATTTTTTTTACTTTATGGTGGTGCAAAAGCAATATGGTTTCTATGGACTGCATATTCAATGCATACTATTTATGTCAACTGTTTGCACAGGCTGTTGAAGTGACTGAATCTGGCCAAACATTCTGAGCATTTTGGAGGGATTTTTAACACTCTAAATGCTATCTGGAACATCGATGCAGCATGGGAAGTCACACAGCAATGCATGAACAGCATTTGGAAGAAAGTTTTGAAGACATATGTGAACACATTCGAAGTGTTAACAGAGATTCTGCTGTATTCATAAGCTTGTTGGCATTGAGGCTGAAGAACTTTCCAATGAGAAGCTGGAGAAAGAAAGAAGTAAAAAAGTTGAGGCAGAGATAGAAGAAATTGTACCTGAGGCACCAAGAAAGTTCACAGCAAAGAAATTGGCAGAGGTGTTTTCTACTATCAGCAGTGGTGTGTGAATGTTAGGACAAATGGGCGACAATTACAATTGCTATCACATACATATTGTTCCATCGTCTCTCCTGTTCTTTGCCAACCTTATTACCTTGTCTGTTTTCCCTATTAATCCAGGAGCTCCACGGAAGTAAAAAGGATGCTCTTGCTTGCAATGAAGAAATACATAATGAAAAGAAAAAACGTATTGTCAAAATTTGGTATCTGCCTGAAGAACACTTTGCCTTCTAAACCATAAACAGGTGTCAGCTATTCTCAAGACTCACCAGAAGAGAGAAATTGATGACTCTGTAGCTATAGCATCCCCATTATCAGCAATTAATTTTAGTTTAATGCTTCGAACATTCTTCAGGCTCAGTGTGCTTTCATCTATACACATTAATGGTGAATATCCTAATAATAATTTCTGTTTTCACTTTCAGTATAGTATTCAATAAATTACATGAGATATGTAAAGTGTCACACTTTATTATAAAATAGGTTTTGTGGAGGCCATTATCCTTAGCAAACTAAGGCAGGAACAGAAAACCAAATACAGCATGTTCTCACTTATAAGTGGGAGCTAAATGATGAGAACTCATGGACACAAAGACGGGAACAACAGACACTGGGGCCCACTTGAGGGTGGAAGGTGGGAGGAAGGAGAGGATCAGAAAAAAATAACAATTGTGTACTTAGTATCTGGGTGATAAAATAATCTGTACAACAAACCCCCATAACACGAGTTTACTTAAAAAATAGGCTTTGTGTTAAATGATTTTGCCCAACTGTAGACTAATGTAAGTATTCTGAGAACATTTCAGGTAGACTGGGCTAAGCTATGAAGGTCAGTAGGTGTGTTACTGGACATTATGCTAAATGAAATAAGCCATTTACAAAAATATAAATACCATATGATTTCTTTTATGCGAAGTACCTAGAGTAGTCAAAATCAGAGAGACAGAAACTATCATGTTTGTTGCAGGGGCTGGGAGGAGGGAAAGTGGGGTCTTTTTTTGTGGGTATGATTTTCAATTTTACAAGAAAATAGTTCTGGAGGTTGGTTGCACAAGCATGTGAAAGTATTTAACACTATTTTGAAAGGTGCATTTAAAAATTATTAAGATGGTAAATACTATGCTGTATGTATTTTGCCACAATTTAAAAATTTTAAAGAAATACTTATATGCTAGTTAAATACACAAAATAATTGACAACTAGGAATGGGAAATAAAATTCGTATATTTTAGCATGTTAGTTAACATGGCTCCAGTGCTTAAACATCATAGCTTCCTGTTATCCAGGGCAAAAAAGGAAATACGATAGGTTTCATAACAGTCTTACTAGAAGGGGAAAAGAATGTAGTTATTTGCAAGAGGTATACTTTTCCTCAGCATGAAGTCCTTATTACTCATTCCCTTGTAGGTGGCATCAGTTATTTTGTTTGTTTAATATTGTTTGTTGTACTGTTCACTGAAAACTTTTAGGATTTTTCTCCTTATCTTTGATACACAAATTTTTACTATGATGTATCTAGTTTGGGTCTTTTTTCATTTACCCAGGCTCTGGTAGACACTATCATTCTGAAACTATATGGTTCAGGGGGAATTTTCTTCTATTATTCTTTTGATTATTTCCTCTTCTTGATTCTTTCCGTTCTCCTATTTTTCCACTCCTGCTTTTCTGCAGTGTCTACCATACTTATATTGGAGTTTCTTGAGTTTTTTGCCACATCTCTTTACTGTCTTCCTTTTGCTTTATAAGCTGAAAAATTTCTAATAATTTTCAATATTCCCACTTTTTAATTGGATCTTTAGTTATCTCATTTTTCTATGGACAATTTAGATGTTATTTATCTATTTACCTTGATGGTTTAATTTTTATATTTATGTTTATATTTATAAGATGCCCAAGTGGTTATTTTTTATATCAAGGTCTTCTCATTTTGTGAATATAATGTCTTATCTTGTCCCTCAGAAGATATTAATATGACATTTTGAAAGACTCTTTGTGACCTATTAACTCTATTTGTATAGGTGTTGACTCTGGAGTTTATTTGATGTGCCTCTTTCAAGGTGTTGCTTTTCTTAAATGTGTAGTGATTCTTAGTTGTGTGTACATCTTTGGGCTTGAGGTTCCTTGTTCTCCTTTTTTTGGCTACAACTTTATATATTGTGTACCATTAGTATAGATTTATAGTCATTTTTTATGCTTTTAAGTCTTGTAGAAGAATAAAAATGGAGTTGTGAACCAAATTGTGATAATACTGGTTTTTGTATTTTTTGATGTATTCACCTTTACCAAAGAACTGTATATTTTTATATGGTTTTTTTTGTAACTGTCTAGCGTACTTTTATTTCAACTTGAAGGAATCACTTTAGTATTTCTTTTAGGGCAGTTCTGGTGGAAATGAGCTTCCTCATTTGTTTATCTGGAAATGTCTCCATTTCTCCCACATTTTTGAAGAATAGTTCTGTAAAATGTAAAATTATTGGTTGATAGTTTTTTTCCTCTCAGTACTTTAAATACATCATCCTGTTGCTCTTTGGGTTGCATGGTTTCTGCCAAGAAATCTACTGATAATCTTATTGTGGATACCTTGTATGTGACAGGTTGCTTTTTTCTTGATGCTTTCAAGAATCTCTCTGTCTTTGTCTTTTGACAGCTTGATTATAATGTGTCTTGGTGAGCTTACACTACTTGGAGTTTGTTCAGCTTCTTGTATTTGTATATCTATTTATTTCTTCAAATGTGGAGAACTTTTGGCCATTATTTCTTCAAATAAGCTTTCTGTCTCTTTCTGTCTCTTCTCCTTCTGAGATTCTCATAGTGTATATTATGGTTGGCTTGATGGTGTCCCATAATCCTTTAGGCTCTGTTCACTTTTCTTCTTCTTCTTCTTCTTTTTTTTTTCTTTTTGCTTCTCAGACCTGATAATTTCAAATGACTTGTCTTTGAGTTCACTGATTTTTTTTCTTTTGCCTGAGTCTTCCATTGAAGCCTTTTAGTGAATTTTTAAATTCAGGTATTGTGTTTATCAGGTATTATGATTTCTGTTTTGTTCTTTTAAAATAATTTTTATCTTTATGTTGAAATTCTTACTTTGTTCCTGTGTCATTTTCCTGATTTTGTTTAGTTTTCTGTTTATGTTCATTGGCCACATGTAAGTTGTTTTAAAATTTTTGTCAAGTAAGTCTGAGGCCTATGATTCTTCAGGGACTGTTTCTGGAGATTTATTATTTTTATTTTGAATTGGCCATATTCACCTGTTTCTTTGTATGCATTGTAATCTTTTATTGAAAATTGGGGATTTGAGAAGATGGCACCTCTCCCAGTCTTTGCAGATTGGCTCCAGGCAAGGGGAAGCCCTTCATTAATTAGTCCAGCATCTGGGAATTCCTTTCCTGGTCTTCCATGTGTGCTTTCTCCTCCAATTCCCCCATCTGCACGGCTGCTTTTATTTTATTTTATTCTATTTTATTTTATTTATTTTGTTTTATTTTATTTATTTTTTTGAGACGGAGTCTTGCTCTGTCACCAGACTGGAGTGCAGTGGCGAGATATCGGCTCATTGCAGCCTTCACCTCCCAGGTTCAAGCGATTCTCCTGCCTCAGCCTCCCAAGTAGCTGGGACTACAGGTGTGTGCCATCATGCCTGGCTATTTTTTTGTATTTTAGTAGAGACAGGGTTTCACCATGTTGGTCAGACTGATCTCAAACTCCTGACCTCAGGTGATCCGCCCACCTCGCCTTCCCAAAGTGCTGGGATTACAGGTGTGAGCCACTGCGCTAGGCTGGCTGCTTTTAAATGTCTTAATTTATCTGAGTCTCAACCCTGCTTCTCAGGGCCTTAGATATTCTATTGTATTTCCCTGCCCATCATCTCTTGCCCCAGGTACCTGTAGGTCTGTAGTCCTCCTGCAGTTATCACATGCCAAAGTGCCTATTCCTGCTTCCAGGATCCTCCAAGTTGATATCTAAACTATGACACTGTTTTCATTTACTCTTCAAGTCACACAAGACATAAACCAGTCACCCATGCATCCCTCAGACAAGCCAGAATGTTGCAAGCAAGTTCCACTCATTTTCTTTGGTCCCAAGGGAGGAAGAACCAGGAACTGAGTGGTTTCCTCCTAAGCAAGCTACATTGCATGAGGGAGAGCATAGGGAAAGTGTGAGCAAAAATGCCATGAAATTTCTTACTCTTTTGAGTGTGGCTTTTTCTTGGCTTAGTATTTCCTTGTTTTCTACAACTTCTTAACTAGTTTCCCAAAGCTACTTTTGTCCGTATGTTATTTGATGTTTCCAGGGAGGAACAAGGACCTAGAGCTTACTAGTCCACTATCTTGTGGATCTCCTGTATAGCTCTCCTGTCTTTTGATCCAGGTAAAATTCCACCTAAGACATATAGCTTCAGATTAATAGTGCCCACCAAATATCTTTTCTGGAAATATGCCACAAAAATTGAATAAATAAACTAAATTCATATCACTTAAAAGGAAAGTAGATAGATTATGGAAAATGCTGTACTTATCCTTCAAAGAGCTGAATGAAAGAAATTAAGATTTTCTTGAAGACAGTGCTCGGAGTAAGTGCAAAGAGGTGCTAAAGAAACGGTGAATGGTAGTGGTTTAAGTAGCTAGATACCTGGGGGAATAAATGTTTTAAAAGGACCCCCAAATAACCTTTAGTTAAACAGAAAATAGTAAGATAATATTTAGTGACTGTGTTGTAACATTTGGAGATTAAAATAATTAATTGGCACTTAGGAGTTTTTATTTTGCAAAATAGGCTTTTCAGCCATTAGAAGTATGCTCATTTGCAAGAAAAAGAATATCATCTAACAGTGGCTTAAATAAAAATGGTTACCTTTTCTCATACAAGAAATCTGAAGATAGAAAGATTCGGGTATTGGTTCAGCAGTTCAGTGATGCCAGGGCCAGCGTGTTGGCATTCTTCTGGCCTTATCCTCATGGTTGCAAATTGGTTCCTGCTGTCCCCAGTCAAAGCAGGAAGAAGAGGGATTTCGCAGCACTTATGAGCCTTTATCAGAAAAGCGTGGATTTCCCAGGAATCCCCAGGAGACTTCTGGTTACAGTCCATTGGCCATAGTGTGGTCACATGGGCTTCTCTATCTACAAGGGAGACTGAGAAAGTGAGTTTTTATATTTTTCAGCGTGTTCTGTGGAAGGTGGCAAGAGAAGAGGGTGGGAATTGCTTCAGCTAAGCAGATCCAATAGTGTTTGCCACTCGGCTAAGCAGATCCAATAGTGTTTGCCACAGGGGTATTTAATGACTAAAATCCCACTTGGTTCTCAGGTAAGTAAGCAAGAAATTCTATGCTTTAACCTTATCACAGACTTCCTTAGTCTCCAGAGTATTCTGAGAGATAGGCACATATACAAAGTATGCTCCTTGGTGTATATTTTAAGATAATGTTTTGTATTTTGCAACAGAAGCAAATATAACCTCTACCATATTATAGTTTTAATAAGTTTATGGCCTTGTCATTAACTCATTCAACCAATATTTATTAGACTTTATCTCTATGATAGTAATCGTAGTTGATACTGAGATTTCAGAGATGAATAAGATCCCTAGCTTCAAGTAGTTCATAGCCCAAGAGTAAAATACTTTGATATAAATAGTTATATACATATAATTATAATTTACCGAAAGAGCACTGAAGAGCATATATAGTGATATGTATCTTCAGCTCTCTATACATATCCTTAGTCTGGGGACAATCATTCGAGATTGTGGATCTTGATAGGAGATCCAGGAAGATCCATTTAGAGATAATTCAAAGCTTCTTAAGCAAATGTCACTTTGTAATGACACTACTTTTATTTGATCTCTATATTGTCCCTGAAGTAGTTGAAGCCTGTAGTTTTTTTCATTTTTTTTTTGTTGTTGTTGTTTTATTTGAGACAGAGTCTCGCTCTGTTGCCCAGGCTGGAGTGCAGCGGTGCCATCTCGGCTCACTGCAAGCTCCGCCTCCTGGCTTCAAGCCGTTCTCCTGCCTCAGGCCTGTATATGGTTAATATATGGTTAATATACGGTTAGCTTACTCAGCTTGAAGATAATACAGCAGTTTGAGTTTAGGCATGAGTATTATTCTTGAAAGCTAAGAATGTGATCAGCATTTAGCTTTATATCTTAAAGGGATTGGTGAGTTTCTGCACCTGGTTCACTTGACATGCCTGAGCACTGAGTAAGAATAAGAATCAGAATGCACCTGGCTTCCATAATAAAGAAAGCAGCAAGAGGTACCCTATTTTAGGGCCACTGAGATGAGCTGTTCCCAACCAGATGACATGGAGTGATTTCCTCTTCACTTTTCTGCTTTCAGCAGGTTCAAAACTGTCTGGAATTACGAGAATCTTTAATTCCTCTTCTTAACTAGGAATCTTCTCCTATTTTCTCCATTGGATTACACAAACCAGGACATGGCACTAAAGCTTGCTTTTCTTTACCTATATGTTGTGACTCCATGTCTCTGTGGAAAGCTCCCTCATTTAGGACTGAAGTCCACACATTCAAACACATGTAGTTGTACGGTCTGTGAGCTAAGAACGGTTTTTTACATTTTTCACTGGTTAAAAAGACCAAAAGGAGGATATTATTTTTTGACCTGTGAAAATGTTACGAAATTCAGATTTCAGTGTCTGTAACTAAACATTTATTGAGGTATAGTATGCTAGGTTGTTTTTGTATCACTATCAAGAACTATCTCAGGCTGTGTAATTTATAAGAAAAGAGACTTAATGAGCTCCCAGTTCTGCAGGGTGCACAGGTAGCATCTGCTTGTGGGGAGGCCTCAGGAAGCTCCCAATAGTGGCAGAAGGCAAAGGGAAGCAGGCATATCACATGGTGAGAAGAAAGAAAGAGAGAGAGAAAGTAGGGGTAGAGTGGGGAGGTGCCACTCTTCACTTTTCTGCTTCCAGCAGCTTACAAAACTGCCTAGAATCATGAGAATCACTTTTAAATGACCAGAATCTGATGTGAACTCAGTGGGAGGTCACTTACCACCAAGTGGGTGGTCACTTATCACCAAGAGGATGGCCCAAGCCATTTCCTGAGGGATCCACTCCTATGTATGATCCACACACCTTCCACCAGGCCTCACCTCCAACACTGAGGATTACATTTCAACATGAGATCTGGGCAGGGACAAATATCCAAACTGTATCATTTTGTCCCTGGGCCCTCCCAAAGCTCATGTCCTTCTCACATTGCAAAATAAATCATCCCTTCTTAACAGTCCCCACGAAGTCTTATTTCAGCATTAACTCAAAAGTCCAGAGTCCCATCTGAGACAAGGTAAATCCCTTCTACCTATGAGTCTGTAAAATCAAAAACAAGTTAGTTACTCCCAAGATACAATGGGGGGACAGGCATTGCATAAACATTCCCATTCCAAAAGGGAGAAATTGGCCAAAAGAAAGGGGCTACAGGCCCATCAAAGTTCGAAACCCAGCAGGGCAGTCACTAAATCTTAAAGCTCCAAAATCTCCTTTAACCCCATGTCCTACATCCAGGGTGCACTGATGCAAGGGGTGGGCTCCCAAGTCCTCTGGCAGCTCTGCCCCTGTGACTTTGTAGAGTTTAGCCTCCAAGGCTGCACTCATGGGCTGGGGTTGAATACAATGCCAGTACCTTTTCCAGGCTCAGGGTGCAAGCAACTGGTGGATCTGCCGTTCTCAGGTCTGGAGGATGGTGGACCCCTTCTCACAGCTCCACTAGAAATGCCCCAGTGGGGACTCTGCGTGGGGCCTCCAATCCACGTTTCCCCTTGGCATTGCCCTAGTAGAGTTCTCTGTGAAGGCTCTGCCCCTGTAGCAGGCTTCTGCTGGACACTGAAGCTTTTCCATTTATCCTCTGAAATCTGGGCAGAGGCTCCCAAGCCTCAACTCTTGTAGTCTGTGCACCCACCAGCTTAACACCACATGGAAGCCCCCAAGGCTTATGGTTTTACCCTCTGGAGCAGCTGATTTGCATCTGGGGCCCTTTGAGCCAAGGCTGGAGCTGGAGCATCCAGGATGCAGTGAACAATGTCCCAAGGCTGCGCAGGGCAGTAACGCCCTTGGCCTGGACCCTGAAGCCATTCAGTTCTCCTAAGCCTCAGGGCCTGAGATGGGAGGCTGCCTCAAAGATCTTCGAAATGCCTTTGAAGCCTTTTTTCCCATTGTCTTGGCTATTAGCGTGTGGTCCCTTTTCAGTTGTGCAAATTTCTCCAGCAAGTAATTGCTTCACAGCCTGCTTGAAATTCTCTCCAGAAAAAAGCTTTTTCTTTCTTTATCACATGGTTAGGCAGCAATTTTCCCAAACGTTTATGTTCTTCTTCCTATTTAAATATAAGTTCTAACTTGAAGTCATTCTTTTGTTCCCACATAAGAGAGTAGGTTGTCAGAAGCAGCCAGGCCACCTCTTGAAGGCTTTGCTGTTTATAAATTTCTTCCACCAGATATCCTAAATCATCATTATGAAGTTTAAACTTCCGTGGATCCCTAGGGCATGAACGGAATGCAGCCAAGTTTTTTGTTAAGGCATAACATGTGTGATCTTTGCTCCAGTTCCCAGTAAGTTTCTAATTTCCATCTGAGACTTCAGCAGCCTAGATTTCGCTGTCCACATCACTATCAGCAATTTGGTCACAACCATTTGGCTAGTCTCAAAGAAGTTTCAAACCTTCCCTCCTCTTCCTGTCTTCTGAGCCCTACAAACTCTTCCAACCTCTATTATCCAGTTCCAAAGTTGCTTCCACATTTTCAGGTATCTTTATAGCAGTGTCCCACTCCTTGGTACCAATTTTCTGTGTTAGTCCATTCTTGCATTGCCATAAGGAAATATCTGAGACTGGGTAATTTGTAAGAAAAGAGGTTTAATTGACTCATGGTTCTGCAGGCTCTACAGGAAGCATAGCAGCATCTGCTTCTGGTGGGGGGCAGGGCAGGGCTCAGAAAACTTTCAATCATGGCAGAAAGCTAAGGGGGAGCAGACACATCACATAGGAAGAACAGAGAAAAAGAGAGAGAAAGTGGGTGGGGGAGGTGCCACACACTTTTAAACAACCCAAATCTCATGTGTATTCAGAGTGAGAGCTTGCCTATCACCAAGAGAATGACCCAAGCCATTTCCTGAGGGATCCACTCCCATGATCCAAACACCTCCCACCGGGCCCCACCTCCAACACTGGAGATTACATTTCAACATGAGATTTGGGTAGGGACAAATATCCAAACTATATCACATAGCCATGTTCATTGATTTACATACTGTCTATGGCTGAGAGCTGAGTAGCTGCAACAGAGGCTGTAGCGTCTACAAAGCCTAAAATATTTACTCTCTGGCCCTTTACAGAAAAATTTTGCCATCTTCTGATTCAGAAGAAAATTTACCACCTCTAGATATAGGGAAAAAATCTAGGCTGGGCACGCTGGCTCATGCCTGTAATCCCAGTACTTTGGGAGGCCAAGGTGGGCGGATCATGAGGTCAGGAGATTGAGACCATCCTGCCTAACAAAGTGAAACCCCATCTCTATTAAAAATACAAAAAAAAAAAAAAAAATAGCCAGGCATGGTGGCAGGCACCTGTAGTCCCAGCTACTTGGGAGGCTGAGGCAGGAGGCAGGAGAATGGTGTGAACCCGGGAGGTGGAGCTTGCAGTGAGCCGAGATCATGCCACTGCACTCCAGCCTGGGCGACAGAGTGAGACTCCGTCTCAAAATAAATAAATAAATAAACAAACAAACAAATAAATAAATAAATAAATAAATAAATAAATCTATAACTGCACTAATATTCTGCAGCAACAAAATTGGGATTGCATATCACCTGTCAATCTACTAATGTATGGGGGAATTGACACCATTACACAGCACAGTGGTGATCAAACATTTTTAGCAGTGGGAGCCATTTTTCAAAGAATTTTACTATTTTATCCATCTGGTATGAATTGTATGTATATGTGAAATGTATGTACACACATATTCTGGACTGGTTTCTAGGGTCCCTCTGGGGGTCTCTAAAGTCCTGTGGCTGTGGGATTGTCTCTGCAGTCTCAGCCCCTTACAGTCTATGTTCTTAGTTAGAAGTACTCTGTCATTGCAAGGAGGAGCACTACAGATCCAGCAGGCATCGTTCCCACCTCCATAAATGGCACTGATTATCTCCACAAACCAATAATATCCAGGTCAATCTTGACAACTATTCTTCTCCTTTATCCTCACATTCAATTCACCACCAAGTTCCATTAGTTCTGTCTCCTAAGTATCCCACCTAAGTGTCCTTATCTTTCTCTTCCCATGGCCACCTCCCTGCCCAATGTTCCTAGCACCTGGACTCTTGGAAAAGTCTTTCAATGATATCATTAGTCACTCTTGATCCTCCTGAAACACTGTTTGTAAAGCAACCAGAGTAGGCCTTTTAAAAAGGTCTGCTGTGAGATTCCCTGGTTCCAAACTCTTAGTATCTTCCCAATGACTGTCTCTTCAGGCCCATCTCTTATGTCTGTCTCTGCCATACCCAACCATGCTGGGCTCCTTTCAGTTCTACCTCAGGGACTTTATGCATGCTATTCCTTCCCTTCATACCCTGCTTACCTTTTTATTCTTTGGGTCTTGGTTTCCATTTATGAAATGAAATACTGAGTACATATTGTGTTCCAGATACTGCATTAAGAGTTCAGAATACAGATACGGAGAAGAAAGACATAGTCCTTCCCATGAACCTTATGATCTAATAGGGGATACAGGCATTAAACAAATAATCCTCAACTAAGGAATTAATAAGCATTGTGATAAGTACTAAGAAGCTGAAATACAGGGAGATTTCAGAGAGTGAAACAGGGTTATGACCTAATCTTGGGGGCATAGTGAAACCTCTGTGGAAGCTGTTTAAGCTAAACTACTAGAATTCCAAGCCAAGGGTAAACCATGCACAAAGGTCCAGAGGCTGGAAAAATGGAAAGAAGCCCAGCTCTAGAATATGAAGAGTGAGAGAGATAATGGTTTATAATAAGTTGAAGACCAAAGGAGGGCCCAGATCACATGCCCTGTTAAACATTTTGGCCATTAAGAATTTAGGCTTAAGTATCCCTTCCTCCGGGAAGCCTCCCTTCACTGTCCTAACTAGAAGAGGCAACCAGACCCATCCCCAGTTCTGCCATCACACACATATTGTTCCATTGTCTCTCCTCCTTTGCTGGCCTTCTTGCCTTGTCTGTTTTCCCTGCTAGTCCAAGAGCTCCATGAGAGTAAGAATGTGTCTGTCCCCTTCCTTTCTGTTTCCTCTGAGCCTAGCATGGTGCCTGGAATATAATAGGAACTCAATAAATACATGTTAAATTAATGAATGAACCTTCTTTTCTGTCCAAGGATGGGCTCTTGTGCTCGGCAGAAGGGGCCTTACTCATGGATTATTCTCCTCAGTCATTGCCATAGCCTCCCCACTACTCTCCTGACTTTCCATTCTCCTGTCTCTCAGTTCATCCTCCTCCCCACTGCCTGAACTACTATCTTAAAGTAAACTTAGAATTATATCTTTTTTAAACATCTCTGTATCCTCAAATATCATTGCTCTTCAGTGCCCATAGAATAAAATACAAATTCCTCTGCTGCCAAGACCAGACTTCTTCCCACCATGAATTGAACCTGGCCTATCTTTCTAGCCTTATCTGCTCCTCATTTCACATATCCTGAGCTCCAGTCATAGTAGACTTCCCATAGATCTTCAAATGTACCCCACTCTGGTTATTGTGCCAACTGATAATGCACTTCTTGCTCTTCTCTGCTTGTCAACTTCTGGCTCATTCTGTGTCCCCCATCTGAGTCCCAGAATTCTGTTCTTTATTCTGTTTCCATCACCCTGTGGTTCTCAAAAGTGTGAGAAAAAACTTGTTAGATGTGGGGATTCTCAGCCCCACAGACTTGCTCAAAAACTCCAGGACTGGGGTGATCTGTGGTTGAACAAGCCTTGTAGGTGGTTCTAGTCCACACTAAAGTTTGAAAGTCACTGCCGTACCTTATTGCTGTATTTTTTGTTTAGGATTGTAGACCACATTAAGTACTAGTGTTACAGGATCTCTAGGGTGTCGATTTTTCTGGCCAGAAACCTCTGTGGCTGTGGCGCCTTTCCCCAAGTTCTTGTCTTGTGTCCAGGAAGAATGAGGTACAGACAAGTGAAGAGAGAAGAAGAAGAGGAGGAGGAGGAGGAGGAGGAGGAGGAGGAAGAGGAGTTTTGTTTAGTGTTAGAGCAGTTCAGAGGAGTGGGTAGATCCTCTCTATAGGCAGATCATTCCCTTGAGTGTTCAGCTCTCAGTGGAGAGGAGACCCTGCAGAGGGTGGCTCCTCTCTGCAGGAAAGTCATTTGGATGTCTCTGCAGGTCTCTGAAGCTCTCCGCTGCAGTTGCTGCTCTCAGTGGAGACGGTACTCCTCTCTGCAGCTGATTGTCTCCTTGTCTTTCTGTCCTTTGCTCTTTTCATCCTCTCTGGCCATCCTCTGTTCTGCTCTGCTTGAGCCCAGGGTTTTTGTGGACCTCAGAGGGGAGGAAGTGTGTGCCAATTGGTCCATGGGCAGCCATGGGCGGGAAGGAAGAGTCATCATGAGTCCTCACTCTGGTCTGCAGGATTGGCAGCCCAGCCCCATACCTTCAGGCCCCCCTAGCCCAGAGGTGGGGCCTTACTGGGGACCTTCCCTCTTCCACCCAGGAATCAATCTGCCTCCCATTGCCATTCATGGCCCCTGGGTTCGGTCCCAACACCTACTCAGAGGTTGGAGCAGGTGCCAGGAGCAGAGAGAGGCCAGGCAGTGGGAGCAGACACCCCCGAGCATGCATGGATGGGGGGGTCCTTCCTGGGGCCCCCAGGGGTGCAGACTGCAGAGACGCCTGGGTCCTGTGCCTAGAAGGGCAGCCGCAGGTGTATCCGGGAAGGCGGATCCTGCCTGCTCCCGGTCCTACTCCAAGAGCACAGGGAGGCTCGGATCCACAGCTGCAGTTTGGACGGCTGTAGCCCCGCTGAGGAAGGCGAGGCTCCTGCCTCCTCCGTAGAGCAGGAGGCCTGGGTCTGCAGCCTCAGTTTGGGCAGCTGCAGTGGCACCCAATGAACTCCCACTCCAACTCAGAAGGGGCGGGGCTCCCACAGGCTCCATGGAGTGTGCCTCCCTGCTGTAGCCAGCATGATTGCAGCAGCCACTGCCATCACTAGGTATTTGTTTTTGTCAGTATCTTTTATTTAGAATGTAAGTAGCCTGAAGGCAAGAGCCAGATCTTAATCTGTTTTGTTTTGACCACAGTGCAATAAAGTGACACACTAGTGTGTGCTAACATAATTTAACGTTCCCTCCTCTCCAGTTAATTTCTTTTATTTCTTTGGAAAGGAAGAGATATAATATGATATACATCAACAGTAATTCATCTGCAACATGATCAGTGATGAATCCTGGACTCGAATCTTAAGAACCTGAGAAGATGTGTGCTGGCGGAGACTGAATTGTGGAACTGCTTGCCCAGTTGGACTTAGGATTTATGACAGTGTTTTTTGGACTTTCATGTAGATATAAATCACCTGGGGATCTGTTTAAAATGTAGTTTCCTGGCCCAGCAGGGCTGTGAAGGGGCCTGAGAGTCTGCATTTCTCACAAGCTCCCAGGTACTGGGAGGTCTGATTGGGCCCTGAAGACATTTTATAAATGACCTATCTTCTTGCAAACTAATGTTGCAGCTTCTTCTGGCACAGGGAGAGTTAGTGTGTGGTACAACGTCTTTGTTGTATTTGTATTCGTGCATGGATCGGAGGTCCTAGACAATAGTTCTCAGTCCTGGGCGCACATCTGAATCACCTGTACCTGCTCTAAAGAAACAGCACTTGCCTGGGCTCGGCTCTCTGAAAGTTGGGTTTAACGAACCACTGCTGTAGGCAATAAAGTAAAACAGGTGCAGAAATTGCTGTTATATTCTACACAGCAGATCTATGACAAGGGTGAAATTTATCATCTAAATGATACAATGATAAAATGCATATGAAGAAGGACTTAAAATTAAAATGATTAAAAGGAAATAAGCAAATCTTGATTTTGATATAAAATATGACGAGCTACCTTCTCAAGATGGAAATCAAAGAGTAGGGTTGCTCTGAATGCACCTTTCTGTGGAAACACTCGTGTGTCCAAGTAAGTTGTTACTTGGAAGGAGAGTAGAAACTTGTGCCTACAAGTGTATACATGTAACAAACCTGCACGTTATGCACATGTACCCTAGAACTTAAAGTATAATAATAATAATAAAAAAGAAAGAAACTTGTGCCTAGTTACCTGGATGATTAGGTTGGTCATCTTTATTCCTGTAGTAACAGCACATTTTCCAAAATTAAGCCATAGTTGATTGGATTATTGTTCCAATTTTTTATTCTCTCCTGTGTTATAGAATTGCAGGACAACCATGTCCTCACAAAGTGACTTTGCAGTGCCTCCCACAACGTGGGGAGAGTAGAGTTCCTTATCTGATTGACGTTGGGCTGAGCCAATGGAATATCATAATGCAAGGAGAGACTTTAAATGTTCCCGAGTGGTTTTGTTTGGCTTCTAGTACTGTTGCCATTTCACAATGAAATTATACCCAGGGTAGCAGAGGTTCTGATTCAGAAGATCTGGGGTGCAGCTCAGGTATCTGCACTTGTTAAATATTTAACATAGGTAATTCGCTGACCGCTTGGTTTAGAGGACTAGAAAGTAAAACAGATAACATAGATGCATTTTGTCCAATACGTTTACATTCTCTTAATCAACTAAACATCTCAAATACCTCATCTTATCTGATAATTGCTATGATGGAGTCAACACCATTTAATTGTGGAATGACATTGTGGTTAGTTTTTCATAAAGTCACAGTATTCCATTGAAAGATTTTTTTTATTTTGAAAATGTAATATTTTCCTTTGCTTTTTTGTTGTTTGAATTGTTTCTTTCATGGAATGGTGGTGATAGTTGGTTAGCTACTTTTTTCAACTTGGTAAAATTAAAAGTTGGAAATCTTATGTCTGTGTCCAATTTTGGTGGGATGTAGGAGTAAGTGCAGAATTTTTACAGTACAAGAACCCAAAACTAGGGAACCACCTTTACAATCTATTAACTTCATTCAATGTGGATCAATCAAACATAGAAGAAGATTAGCTGATGATTAAACTAACTTGCATGTAAAGATCTTTCCTAGTGTCTAGTAGCATAAGCGAAATATGTCTGAAAGGAAATCCATACTAATTAGGTCCTATACGTTAGGGCCGTATTTTCCTATCAATTTTTGTTGTGAACTACATCTTAAGTCAGTGAAATTTCTCTGCAGAAATCAAAGATGGAGAAATAGATTTTAGCTAAGCAAATGTAAATGTTTACAGCAGATTCCACCTAATTACATAAAAATGTCAAAAACATTTCTCCAAATAGTGTTAGGAGATGTTCGAAAGTAATAAGTTGTTAATTCCTTTTTCTGGGGTTTCTAGCTGACTGTTAACATAGTGGTAATATCACTGATATATTTTCAATGTTAAAAAAAAGATTGGCAACATCTTCACAAATATGCAGTACTGCAAAATGGAGACAAATTATACCAGCTGGCCATGAATAGGTTGTCCTGTTTATTGTTTGGAGGGGCATTCACTCGCTCAAACCCACGAGGCAGCTGTGGTGTGGCAGAAAGCACACTGCACAGGGCCCAGTCCTGGCTTTGTCTCTGGCCACCTGTGTGACCTTGAACAATTTGTTTAATGTTTCTGGGCCTCAGTTTATCAGTGAAAGGAAGGGTTTAGATTAGGTGGTTTTTCAGCATTTTACCAGATCAGAAATTCTGTAATTTTTTTTTACATTCATATAAAAACATCTTCAGATAAAGGGGGAAAAAAATAAGGTGAGTTTGGCTGAGTTATTGCTCACCACTTCCTCTGTAAGAGAGTGCATTTGGGATGATGGAACATAGCCACAGGAGGGTTAATTCACTTTCCCCAAATCATACATCTATTTAGTGTAAATGTATTTATTTAGTGTAAGGACTTATTAAAATTATTTTTACCCTTTTCACATGGATGATGACATTCAGGAAAATTTTTTTGATTTACAATTAAAATGAGCTGTATCTAAACACTAAGTGCCCTGGCTTTAAACACTAAGTGCGCTGACTTTAAAAAGTATTTAAATCCTCCCTTTAAAAGATAAACAAAGACCAATAAGTTGGGAAGCTGCACCCCTTGTGTTTTCTCCATTACTACTCTACACGCGCTTGAGTATATGTGGGAGTAGAAAAGGCACATCATCTTTTCTCCCATCACGTTTTATTCACATTCATTATAATATAGGAATTCTCTCAGACCTGTACAACATTGCCCAGATGAAACTTTGCTATTCTCAGTTTTCAAATCAAGAGAATGAAGTACAGAAGTGTTAATTAACGTTCTCAAGGACACACAGAAAATTACAATTAAGGCCAGGATTAGACTCTAGGCTTCCTGACTTCCATGCCTTTCTTTCATTAGGCTGTTTTTCTTTCATGGTGTCAGTTTAGATTACCCATTCTTTTGAAGGACTTGGGGACTCTTAGGAAATGTGTCATTAATAATCACAGCATCTCTGGATGCGGGCACAGGTGGCATTCCCAGGTAACAGATGAAGGGTTTTGAGCAGGATGTTGGGGAGGTTAAAGCATAAATTAATAGGATAATAAATGAAGGTGTGAGGACAGCCTGGGCTGTTACCCACAATCTAGCCAGCACTTTAGCACTGGGATTCCCTTTTCCCCCTGAGCTGCCTACTCCAGATGACCACCAAGCATTTGTTTTTAATCTAGTGCTGTCCCTGGGACTAATATTCAAGGACATAAAGAATTTGTAGCTTGTTTTGATTTTTTTTTTTTTTTTTTTTTTTTTTTTGCTTAGAATCAGCAGATTTCAGTGTAGTTTGTAAGAGTTTCTTTGAACGGTACTGCACAAATAGTATTTAAACGTTTCCCCAACCCTAATTGGAATATTGTTTTATTACACTGCACATTTTCTAAATCTCACACTAATTAAATGTATATTGTATTTCATTATTACCAACAAAAATTATCTGTGCTCAAGATTTATGGTTATGTACTGCAGTGGTTGACGACTGTATCAGCATTTCAATTGCAAATACATTTCAGAGGCTTAGAGCTTATCTTGAAAATTAATTGCATCTGAAAACCTGGCGCAGCCTGTTCTTACACAGACCAGCCTGGGTCCCCCACTGTGGCTCCCGGCTCCTTTTTCTGGAACAGTTGCCAGGAGAGTGGAGTGAGGAGTGGAAGTAAGTAAAAGGAGGTAAGTAAAAGGAGGATGGATGGGGGAGAGTGGAATGCCATCCTTTTCTCAGAGCCTGTCCACCAATCATTGGAATCTATCTGAAAATTTCTCTCTGCCTAATGAATACAGTGAGTGGACAGAGGCTTGGTTCCCAGCACTCCATTAGCAAGCCAGCCAGGTACTGGCTGCTGTCAAAACTGGCATTCTTTTTCTTTTTCTTTTTTATTTTTTAAAGCAAAGATTTTTAGCATTTGGTTTGTTTTAGTTGATCTTAGCTATGGAGTTTCAAGATATGCAGGTATTTGTTGGCTTAGAAGTAGACGGATGACCCTTGAAGATAACTGGACTTTTTCCTGCTGGCTTGTCAGCTCAGCTTTCCAAAGGGAAGGCAGGGAACATTAATTGACAGCTACTCTGGCTAATGGCCTGACAACTCAGGTAGGTGACATTTCTGCTTTGTGAGTTTTTATTGAACTCTGCCCAGGAGCATGAAAGAGCAGTTTTCCAAAGAAAAAAAATCAAGAGAGTTTACCTTTTTAATTGTAATTTTTATTTTACTAGGAAGGTCTTGGTAATAGACTAGGAATTCTTTTGTCTTATTCTGAACATTAAAAAGCAAAGAATATTGAAAGAAAACCTTAGGCTATATGAAACTACCCAAAAGAATTGCTTTGAAAATAGCCCTGTTGAATTCAGGAAACCAACACACACCTCCTTAAGTAAATGGAACCTAAGAGCTGGTACACAATGTGAGTTTGTGATTGTAAACTGAGAAGTCTTCAGGAACCAAGATTCCTGTTCTTTTCATCTCTCATCCACACTAGGCTTCGTCTCTGTCTCTCCACAGCGTATTTCATTTCTACATCATTTAGGGCACCTGCTTTACCCCCTGCTTCTCACTGTGGCCTGGTCCTCTCTGCCCGCCCATTCATCCACACAGTCTCCAAACAATCCCAGTCTTGACAGTCTAGATGGCTACTCAGTTCCAGTGACCACTACCAGCTACTACAGTTTTATGGTCTCAGTTTGAATTAATAACAGAGACTCTAATTGACTCACTTGGGTCAGATTTCCAGCCCAAGTCAAATCAGTTTTGATGGCTGTGGTAGCACCAGGACCACTAGATACATTACTCATTTTTGCAGAGTCTATGAGAGTGGCATTGCCAAAGAAGAGAGTGTTGGCTGGGCACCAAGGCACCTATCCCAATTGTGATGCAGTAGGACCCAAGGCTTTACATATATACATATGTATGTGTATATATGTGTTTATATACATGGAAATGGCTTATTGACAAGCATTATCATTTGTGAAAGATGGCTGATATAAAATAGTTTAATTCAATTGCTCTTAAGCATTAGAAGATATAAATATCCTTGGAAAGCCTATTAAAAATGCAGATGCCAGGGCTCCCATCAGAGATCCTGATTGAGTAGTATGGCATGCAGGAATCTGTACTGCTTAATAAGCCCTTCAAGTGAATCTGGTGAAAATGGTCTACCTACCGCCTTTTGAGAAGCACAGGTTTCTCAGCTATTCTTAACATGCATTCAGGTATAATAAGTGATCAGTGGTGAAGAATTTCTTTGATGACACTTATGGAAGCCAACAAGGACTTCTGACTCCCGCATAGCACTGAAACAGGTTAGGGAGCAAAAATGAACTGCTTCCTACATCTAAGTTTCGACTGGGTTTTAGTGATATGCATGTATAAACAGTTTAGGAGCCTATTCAGAGAACCCCCAAGTGTTTTCGTTTCACTAGATCTAGTTCCTGTCTGAAAAATAAAAGGTAAGTTAATTATGAAATAACACGGTCGTACTAATAATGCCATAGCAGTCAGCACTACAGTGAAACATGCCAGAATTGATTACATTAGCTTGCCTGGGAGGATTGATACTAAACTGTCAGGAGTGACATGAAAGAAGTTTCTGTGCTATTAGTCCCACCTCACAGGAGCATTATTACAGAAGATAATTTAATTTCTTTCATCTTTGTTTCCAGGGTTTCGTACCTTGCTGGAAATGCTAATTTTAAAGAGCACAGATTTGTAGTTTTTCATCCCCAAAGTTAAAAATACACTTCACATTTGCAAGCTTGCTGTTTCATGTGTGTTTCAGAAACCAGCAAACCAGCAAAGTTTCAGGTTTGCTGTTGGGGCAAATATCTACCTCACAGAGCTCAGGGTTCAGCATGTTTTATTCGGTGGGAAAAACAAAGCAGTTGAGGAAGAATGAAATTAAAAAGAAACTGAAGGCAGGGAACCATGGATTATGCCCGTAATCCCAGCCCTTTGGGAGGCTGAGGTGGGCAAATCACTTGAGGTCAGGAGTTCGAGACCAGCCTGGCCAACATGGTGAAACCCAGTCTCTACTAACAATACAAAAATTTGGCCAGACACGGTGGCACATGCCTGTAATCCCAGCCACTCAGGGGGCTGAGGCACAACAATCTCTTGAACACAGGAGGCAAAGGTTGCAGTGAGCCAAGATTGCGCCACTTCACTTCAGACTCCATCTCAAAAAAAAAAAAAAAAAAGAAAAGAAAAGAAAAGAAAAGAAAATTAAGATGTGAGGTTTGTACAGCCCGTACATCATCATCTTTCCACATGAAGCACAGAGGGTGGTTTTCCAGGCACACACAGGCGCGTGGCACCTGTGTTCATTTAAATGATTACACATTCAACCAAATTTGAATGTGTGATGTGCAATCATTTGAATCGCTCATTATACATTAAAATAAACTAACACAAACACAACTCGTTCTCTGCTGCTTTTGAGAAACTAAGTAAATTAAATGAAATGAAGGTGATGTTCGGCTGCAAGATTTGACATACCAAAGAATCAGAAAATTCAGAATTATGTCTGACCGTGATCAGATAACTTTCAGCCCTGGTGTGTAATTAGAAAAGCGGCAAAAGGAAGGACCGTATCTACTCCCTGCCTTGGATCACCATGCCTGAGACCCCCAGACCACTTGTTTCACACTGGGCTTTGGGTGCTAGTCAAGGGATCATGTGGCATAAAGGGAAAGAGGAGAGAAAAGCAATTAAAAAGGCAAGTGAAAGGAGAGAATGTAGTCCTCAGGGAAAGGCTTACATTTCCCCCACTTCTCCCGTTATGATTGCCTATAGTCACTCTCTGCTCCTTTTAAAAAAAATTTTATGGCCAATGTTTGAGCCACTTCAGTGGGCTCTGATCGCTTAATCCACTAAAACTGTTTTCACAGTTTAATCATCTTGCTACATCCAAATGTCCTGTCTTTGTTGACCTGTCAGCATTTGAAGTGGTTGACCTCCCCACTCCTTCCTGAAACACCTTCTTCTCTTGGCTTCCAAGATAACACACTCTTCTAGCTTTCCTCCTCCTTTTCTCATAACCATTCCTTCTGAGTCTCCTCCTCCCGCTCCTCCCTTGATCAATATCTAATGACTGGCAAATGTTAGAGCTTGGTTTTGGATGGGCTGCTTTTCTCTCTTTCAGTGATCATGTCTAGGCTTACACATGCATACAGATGAATCAAAATGTATATGTCAGGGTCTAAAAGCAGCCCTGAACTCCACATTTATATATTTAATGCTTACTTGATGTCCTCATCTGGGAGTCTTACAAACATCTGAAACTTAAATGTTTTTTGTTTTTAATTTTTGTGGGTACATAGTAGGTGTATATATTTATGGGGTACATGAGATGTTTTGATACTGGCATTCAATGTGAAATAAGCACATCATGGAGAATGGGGTATCCATCCTCTCAAGCATTATCTTTTGAGTTAAAAAGAATCCAATTACACTCTTTATGTTATTTTAAAATGTACAGTTATTTACTACAATGTAACTCTGTTGTGCTATCAAATAGTAGGTCTTTTTTTTTTGTATCCATTAACCATCCCCATCTTCCCTCTTCTCTAATCCCCCACTACCATCCTTCTACTCTTTATGTCCATGAATTCAGTTGTCTTTATTTTTAGATCCCACAGATAAACGAGAACATGCAATGTTTGTCTTCCTGTACCTGGCTTATTTCACTTAACCTAATAATCTTCAATTCCATCCATGTTGTTGCAAAAGACTGGATCTCATTAATTTTTATGGCTGAAGGGTACTCTATGTACCACATTTTCTTTATCCATTCATCTGTTGATGGACACAGGTTGCTTCCAAATCTTAGCTATTGTAAACAGTACTGCAACAAACGTAGGAGTGCAGATATCTCTTCCATATGCTGATTTCCTTTCTTTTGGGTATAGACTCAGCAGTGGGATTGCTGGATCATATGGTAGCTCAAGTTTCATTTTTTTGAGGAAACTCCAAACTGTTCTCTGCAGTGTTTCTACTAATTTACATTCTCACCAGCAGTGTAAAAAGTTCCCTTTTCTTCACATCCTCTCCAGCATTTGTTATTGCCTGCCTTTTGAATATAAGCCATTTTAACTAGAGTTAGATGATGTCTCATTGCAGTTTTGATTTGCATTTCTCTGAAGAGAGATCTGAAATGTAACATGGTAAAAACAGAACTCTGAATTCCTAATTTTTTTTTTTTAACACTGACCTCTTCTATTTAATATCATCTCCATCTCCCTGGTTGTTTAGGCAAACAAAAAAAAATAAGTTATTCTCACTCCCCATCTTTTTCTTGATTTACCCTGCATCCAATTCACTGGCAAGTCCACTGAAGACTGCTATGTACAAAATGTTTCCCAAATCTATCAGGTACCAATCACCACTATTCCTCTTCTTGATTAGTTTGATAACAGGCTTCTCTGCATCTCAGTAGCCAGAATGTTCTTTTCTCCCAATTTTCTCTATCTTTACTAACATCACCCTTGTCAATCTACCATCATATTTTTTCTGGCTACTGCAGTTGTCTCTTAACTGATCTCCTAACTCAGCAACCTAAGGTGTTCTCTAAGAATACAAATCAGATTTGACACTTCTTGAAGAAAATTCCTATTACATTTAGAATAAAATTCAAAATTATGACCTACAAAGCCTTAAAAAACCTATTCCTAATTTCTATGACCACATTTCTATAATTCCTAATCTCACAGAATGTTGTTTTAAAAACTTAAATCAGATTTTGTTGTTCCTCAGATTAAAAACTGCCAAAGTCTAATAATCCTTACCACATTGTACAATGTAATGTCTGTTAAAGTTTTTTGGCTCCAAGTAATGGAAAAACTGACTAATAATGCCTTGAACAAAAAGGGATTTATTTTTCTCACAGAATAAGAAATCCTGAGTAAGCAATTAGTGGTATTGGTGCAGCTGTGTAATGATTCCATGAAGTACTCAGATCATTTCTTTTTTCTCCCAGCATGTTCGCATTTCACCTTATGTTTGTTGCCTCATGGTGCCAAGATAGTTTTTACAGCTCCAGACATCACATCTACATCATCCACGTTTAAGATAAGAAAAAGGTGGAGGAGATAAGAGCTGTACCAGCAAACTCATTTCTGTTCCAGGCCTTTTTCATTTATCATTTCTTTAAGCTGGAATATGTTATCCCCAGATTTTCATATGATTTTCTTCTTGTAACTATTTAGGTCATGGCACAAATGTCATCTCAAATAAATCCAAACTAATCCAAAGTAGCACCTCCTTGTTCCACGTCACTATCTGTTTTTCGTTTTTGGTTGTTTTTCTTATGGAAATCTGTATATTAGTTTGCTAGGGCAGTTGTAACAAAGTATCACAGACTGAGTGGCTGAAACAATTGAAATTTATTGTTTCACAGTTCTGGAGCCTAGAAGTCTGAGATCAAGATGTTGGCAGGGTTGGTACCTTATGAGGGCTGTGGAGGAAAGATCTGTTCCAGGCCTCTCTCTTTGGCTTGTAGATAGCTGTTTCCTCCTTCTGTAAGTTTATCTTCCCTTTGTTGAGTTTCTGTGTCCAAATTCCTTCCTCTTATAATAATACCAGTCTTATTAGACTCCACCAAATGACCTCATTTTAACTCGATGTCCTCTATGAAGACCCTACATCCAAATAAGGTCACAATCTGAGGTACTGTGGTTAGCATTTCCGAAAGTGAATTTAGGGGGAAGGTACAATTCAACTTATAAAAAACACAGTAAATATGTGCTGAATGAATGAATGAATTTTAATAATAGCCACCATTTAAGGAGTGTTCACAGAGTGCAAAGCACTATATGAAGTGCTTTATCCTATCTCTTTTAATTCTCACAATGACTTAATGAAGTAGGTACTGTATTTCCTTTTACAAATGAAATATTAACCAGAGATAACAGTGAGTAGTATATAGAGAGAGCAGGAAGGTAGCATACTGCAGGCAGAAAGATCATAAAGGTGGAATGTCTCCAGCAAAATGGTGATGAAAATGTCCTTTGAGACATCTTCATTATCTTTGATTGGTCATACTGAATCATGACTAGACAGGAAGACAAAAATAGAGAGTTTTGACAAGGGTTGGCAAACTCTTTTCTGTAAAGGGCCAGATGGTACATATTTTAGGCATCCGAGTCATGTGGTCTGCCATGGCTACTCAACTCTGTCACTGTACTGTGGCAGCAGCCATAGATAATAATGACTGTAGCTGTGTTCCAATAAAACTTAAAGCCATACCTCAGATATGTTGCAGGTTTGGTTTTAGACCACCACAGTAAACAAATACTGCAAACAAGCAAGTTACACACACTTTTGGGTTCCCAGTGCATATAAAGTTCTGTTTATTCTATACTGTAATCTACTAATTGTGCAATAGCATTATGTCTAAACATTGTACAAACCTTAAATGAAAAATACTTTATTGCTAAATATTGCTAACAATCATCTGTGCCTTCAGAAAGTCATAATCTTTTTGCTGTGGAGGGTCTCACCTCAGTATAGAGGGCTGCTGAGTGACCAGGGTGGTAGTTGCTGAAGGTTGGGATAGTTGTGGCAAGTTCTTAGAATGAGACAACAATGAACTTTGTTGCCATCAATGGATTCTTTCTTTCACAAACGATTTCTCTGTAGCATGCGATGCTGTTTCATAGCATTTTACCCATAGTGGAACTTCTTTGAAAATTGGGGTCAATCCTCTCAAACACTGCTGCTGCTTTATTAACTAACTTGTGTAATATTCTAAATTCTTTGTGGTCATTTCAACAATGCTGACAGTATCTTCATCAGGAGTAGATTCCATCCCAAGAAACACTTTCTTTGCAGATCCATAAGAAGCAACTTAAGATGAGTTGAACATGGGCTCATAAGGACAGTGCCTAAGGGGTAGAGGATGGGGCTGATGGGAAGCTCCATCTCATTCGGAGTCCAGACCTGAAGAAAGAAGAATCCCAGACTACGGTGGGGCAAGAAGATAGTGAGAAGGGGGAAAAAAAAAAAAAAATCAGAATGAGTCCTTAAGGTCTATAATCAGGAGGAAATACAAGAAACTCATCAAAGGCTGATAAAAGCAAAGCAACTCATTCCTTCAAGTTTGATCATGAGACTAGAGCAATTCAGTCACATCTTTAGGCTCCAATTTGAATTCTAGTTCCTTTGCTATTTCTACCATGTCTACAATTACCTCCTCCACTGAGATCCTGAATCCCGCAAAGTCATCAATAAGAGTTGGAATCAACTTTTTCCAAACTTCTTTACTTCTCTCACTCTTCACAGAATCGAAGAGATTTAGGGCCTTGCTCTGGGTTAGGCTTTGTCTTAAGGAAATGTTGTGACTAGTTTGGTCTTCTTTTGAGACCATTAAGACTTTCTCCATATCAGCAATAAGACTGTTTAGCTTTCTTATTATTCATGTGTTTGCTGGAGTAGCACTTTCAGTCTCCTTCCAGAACTTTTCCTTTGCATCTACAACTTGGCCGTTTGGCACAAGAGGCCTAGCTTTTGTTGTATCTTGGCTCTTGATATGCCTTCTTCACTAAGCTCATTTCTAACTTTTGATTTTAAGTGTGAGATGTGTGACTGTCATTCATTTGAACATCTAGACGCCACTGTAGGGTTAATTGGCCTAACTTTAATATTTTTGTAATTCAGAAAATAGGCCCCAAAAGAGGGAGAGAGATGAGAGAACAGCCAGTCACTGGAGCAATCACAAGACACACACACTTATGATGAAGATTGCCATCTTCTATGGGTGTGGCTTGTAGTGACCCCAAAATAATAACATCATATTATTAAATAGTAGCATCGACAATCACTGATCTTTGATCACTGAATGAAAAAGTCTGAAATATTATGAAGATTACCAAAATGTGATACAGACACACAAAGTGAACACATGCTTTTGGAAAAATGACTCCCACAAGACTTGCTCAATGCAGGCTTGCCATAAATTTGTTAAAAATGCAATATCTGTAAAGTACAATAAAGGGAGGCACAATAAAGTGTGTCCCTGTATTTCCAAAAGTTGGTGGCTAGCTGGATTTGGCTTATGGGATGTAGTTTTCTGAAGCCTGAAAAGTCCTATGGACATTTTCACTTTGATATTCTTTCCTTTCATTTTCCTAAAAGTAAATTGATTTTGTTGATTTAGAAAAGTCATGCTGACCTGCTGTCTTTTTGATGGGCAGCATTTGCTTCCCTGTTTTGGATAAGGATGTGCTACACTCAAAGACTAATAGAGATAGTTAGGACATCCACATATGTCCTCTAGAATGTTCTGTCCTCTGGGAAATTCTGCTTTGTCACCTAGTGTTAAAGTGGGGGCTCATTTCTTCAGTGACAAGGGAGAAGAGCCGCAGGGGTAGAGGAGAGATCAGTGGGACAGGAGTGCACAACCTGTCAATCCTGAGTTTCTTTCCTGGCTCAGGGATGGACAAACATGTGGCTTTGGTGCCGGCTATTCCAATTCTCTGTGACTTGTTTTCTTCCTGATGATGTAGAAAAACATATTTTATTTAAAGACATAATTCACCTTATAGGTAATCTAAATAAAAATACTAAGTAAACTGGGGAAAAGTGGCCTAATTTAGGGGTGCTAAAGAATTCACTCTTGTTGCCTAAACATTTATATTTTCAACTTGTGAGTCCCTTTGCTTTTATCAGCCTTTGATGAGTTTCTTGTATTTCCTCCTGATGACAGACCTTAAGGACTCATTCTGATTTTTTTTCCCTTCTCACTACCTTCTTGCCCCACCTTAGTCTGGGGATTCTTCTTTCTTCAAGTCTGGACTCAGAATGACATGGAGTTTCCCATCAGCCCCACCCTCTACCCCTTAGGCATGTCCTTATGAGCCCACATTCAACTCATCTTAAGTAGTTTACTACCAGAGCAATCTGTGAACAAAGAAGGGATAACAGAAGTGAACATGGGAGTTATGTGACTGATAAAGATTTTATCATAGTGGAAACTATGGTTTGATACTCCTCTGTGTCTTCATTTTCTAAGTAAGAAAACATTTTTTTTAATTACAAGAATAAGAAATGAACCTCTGTTTTTGGTACTTTGGTAGACTAGCTATCCTGAAAAGCCACCTAATACAGAACTCCTAGGAATGCTAGGTAAAATACAACAAACATCCTTTAAACACATAGCTGAAGTTGTAGGACTATAAGAGGAATCTCCAGGGGACCAAAACAAAGAAGGAACTGGAAACCTGTGTAGCAATTTCATCCTGAAGCACTGGCTTCTGAGGGACGTTTGTCATTTTTAATAACCAAGTGGGCTCCCTTACAATGGCTGAACAGGAGGAAAGAGGTGGGCTTTAGATGCACTGAGGGTAGAAGGCTGGTTCTCTAAAGCCAGGACCTCAAGGGATACATCTGAAATAAAAGTATGGAGTAGAAAAAAATGCAGCAGTCTGCAAAGGGAAATAACAAAGACACTTGTTATTTGCTCTAGGTTGGGGGGAAAAATGTCTTCTCTGATGTAATCAGGGCCTTCCCATATGTGGGTTTGGGATTGGATTTACACTACCTGAATCTCTAGGAAATCCTAGTTGGAGAATCAAAGTGGTTCTTGTTTGGGGGACCCCAGGGTACCAGGCAAAAGCAAATAGACATCCTCCATGCAGGCTTGTTCCCACAGTCTCTGTAGCATTCTTATAGGTTAAATCCCAAATGTGACTTCTGAGTCCAAAATTTCAAAACACAGAGGACATGAACAATTTTGTGTAAAAATGTTAGCAGAAAAAAGCAAAAGCAAAAGTAGATCCCCAATACCTGATATTGGAGTTATTAGATACAGAATATAACCATCATTAGTGGTATAGTGTGTTGTTATTCATACATATGATGGAAGATTCAGTTAATTAGGAAGGTGTAATTCTAAACTCATGTACCTAATACACTAGGTCAAAAGCATAAAGCAAAATTTTATAAAACTCAGGTAGAAAGTGTAAACCCACCACCAAAGTGAGAGAAGACTTTCACACAAATCTCTTGTTAGATCACATACACCCAAATTTAGTAAGATCATGAGTTGAACTGCAAAATAAGTAAGATCGAGCTGTTGCACATATGTAGAAGCCTGTACTCAGCAATTAGGGATATACATTACTTTTTATTTTGGTAAAATATACACATAAGGCCAGGTGCGGTGGCTTACACCTGTAATCCCAGCGCTTTGGGAGGCCAAGGCAGGCGGATCATGAGGTCAGGAGATCAAGACCATCCTGCCTAACACAGTGAAACCCCATCTCAACTAAAAATACAACAACAAAAAAAAATTAGCTGGGTGTGGTGGCAGGCACCTGTAGTCCCAGCTACTCAGGAGGCTGAGGCAGGAGAATGGCATGAACCCAGGAGGTGGAGCTTGTAGTGAGCTGAGATCATGCCATTGCACTCCTGTCTGGGCAACAGAGCAAGACTCTGTCTCAAAAAAAAAAAAAAAAAAAAAAAAAAATATATATATATACATACACACACACACACACATAAAATTTACTATCTATATTATTGTTATTATTATTATTTTAGACAGAGTCTCACTCTGTCACCCAGGTTGGAGTACAGTGACATGTTCACAGCTCACTGCAACCTCTGCCTCCTGGGTTCAAGCCATTCTCATGCCTCACCTTCCCGAGTAGCTGGGATTACAGGCACACCACCATGCTCAGTTAATTTTTTTTGGATTTTTAATAGAGATAGGGTTTCACCATGTTGGCCAGGCTAGTCTCGAACTCCTGACCTCAGGTGATCCACCTGCCTCAGCTTCCCTAAGTGCTGGGATTACAGGCATGAGCCACCGTGCCTGGCCTATCTTAATTATTTTTAATGTACTATTTCAGTTGTGTAAAGTACATTCACATTATTGTACAGCCAGTCTCCAGAACTCTTCTCATCTTGCAAAATGTAAACTCTTATACCCATTAAGAAAATAACTCCATGCTGGGCTCAGTGGTGCATGCCTATCGTCCCAGCTTTGAGTCCAAAGTTTGAGGTCAGCCTGGATGACACAGACTCATCCCTAACAAAAAAACCTGAGGGGCACGCCCAAGATGGACGAATAGGAACAGCTCCAGCTCCCAGCCTGAGTAACACAGAAGACAGGTGATTTCTGCATTTTCAACTGAGGTACCGGGTTCATCTCACTGGGGCATGTCAGACAGTTGGCGCTGGTCCGCGGGTGCAGCCCAAACAGCGAGAGTTGAAGCAGGGCGAGGCATCGCCTCACCTGGGAAGCGCAAGGGGGAAGGGAATTCCTTTTCCTAGCCAAAGAAAATTGAGACACACAACACCTGGAAAATCGGGTAACTCCCACCCTAATACTGCCCTTTACCAAGGGTCTTAGCAAAGGCAACACCAGGAGATTATATCCCACACCTGGCGGGGGAGGTTTCCAGGCCCACAGAGCCTCCCTCATTGCTAGCACAGCAGTCTGAGATCTAACTGCAAAGTGGCAGCGAGGCTGGGGGAGGGGCGCCCGCCATTGCTGAGGTTTCATTAGGTAAACAAAGCTCCCAGAAAGCTCGAATTGGGTGGAGCCCACCACAGCTCAAGGGGGCCGGCCTGCCTCTGTAGACTTCTCCTCTGGGGACAGGGCATAGCTAAACAAAAAACAGCAGAAACCTCGGCAGAGGTAAATGCCCCTGTCTGACGGCTTTAAAGAGAAGGAGAAAATTTTTGCAATCTACTCATCTGACAAAGGGCTAATATCCCGAACCTATAAAAAACTCAATCAAATTTACAAGAAAAAAGCAAACAACCCCATCAAAAAGTGGGAAAGGATATGAACAGACACTTCTCAAAAGAAGACATTCATACAGCCAACAGACACATGAAAAAATGCTCATCATCACTGGCCATCAGAGAAATGCAAATCAAAACCACAATGAGATACCATCTCACACCAGTTAGAATGGCAATCATTAAAAAATCAGGAAACAACAGGTGCTGGAGAGGATGTGGAGAAATAGGAACACTTTTACACTGTTGGTGGGATTGTAAACTAGTTCAACCATTGTGGAAAACTGTGTGGCGATTCCTCAAGGATCTAGAACTAGAAATATCATTTGACCCAGCCATCCCATTACCGGGGATATACCCAAGGGATTATAAGTCATGCTGCTATAAAGACACATGCACACGTATGTTTATTGCGGCACTATTCACAATAGCAAAGACTTGGAATCAACCCAAATGTCCATCAGTGACAGACTGGATTAAGAAAATGTGGCACATATACACCATGGAACACTATGCAGCCATAAAAATGGATGAGTTCATGTCCTTTGTAGGGACATGGATGCAGCTGGAAACCATCATTCTCAGCAAACTATCACAAGAACAGAAAACCAAATACCACATGTTCTCGCTCATAGGTGGGAATTGAACAATGGGATCACTTGGACACAGGAAGGGGATCATCACACACCGGGTCCTATTGTGGGTAGGGGCGGGGAAGGGATAGCATTAGGAGATATACCTAATGTAAACGATGAGTTAATGGGTGCAGCACACCAACATAGCACATGTATACATATGTAACAAACCTGTATGTTGTGCACATGTACCCTAGAACTTAAAGTATAATTAAAAAAAAAACCAAAACAATCTCCCATTCCTGCTTCCCCGAGCTTCTGGTAATAAACTTCTTTCTGTCTCTATGATTTTGACTACTCTTAGAGCCTCATTTGAGTGGAATCATATCCTTGTGTGATTTGTACTTTTAGGTTCATCCATGTGGTGGCATGTGTCAGAATTTCCTTCCTTTCTGAGGCTGAATATTCCATTATGTATGTTTACCACATTTTTTTATCCATTTACCATTGATGGACAGTTGTGTTGCTTCCACATTTGTTATGAATAATGTTGCTATGAACATGGGTGTACAAACATGTATTTGAGTCCCTACTGTTAGTTCTTTTGGGTATATACCTAGAAGTGAAATTGGTGGATCATGTGTTAATTCTATTTTTAATTTTTTGAGGAATGGCCGTACTGTTTTCTGCAGTGGCTGCACCATCTTACATTCCCACCAGCAATACACAAGGGTTCCCATTTCTTCGCATCCTTGACAATATTTATTATTTTTGTTATTTGTTTTTTTAATAGTAGCTATCCTAATGGGTGTTGGGTAGTATCTCATTGTAGTTTTGATTTGCATTTCTCCAATGATGCTGAGCATTTTAAAAATGTGCTTATTGGACATTTTATATATTTTTAAGAGAAATAGCTAGTCAAATCTTTTGTCTATTTTGAAATTGTTTCATGGGTTATTTTTCTGTTGTAAACTTGTAGGAGTTATTTATATATTCTGGATATTACTCTCTTATCAGGCATATGATTTGCAAATATTTTCTCCATCATGAGGGTTGCTTTTTTATGCTGTTAATAGTGTCCTTCGGTGTACAAAAGTTTTAAATTTTGATGTAATCCATTTAGTCTTTTTTGTTGTCTGTGCCTTTTGGTGTCATATTTAATAAATCATTGTCAGACTCAATGTCATGAGACTTCTTTCCTATGTTTTCTTCTAAGAGTTTATAGTTTTAGCTCTTACACTTAAGTCTTTGATCCATTGTGAGTTAATCTTTGTGTAGGGAGTTATGTAAGGATCCAACTTCATTCTTTTCTAGTAGGTACTCAGTTTTCACAATTACCCTTGGTTGAAAAGACTGTCTTTTCCCCCCATTTAATCAGGAATTGACACCCTTGTTGAAAATCATTTGACCATTCATAAGAAGGTTTATTTCTGGCTCTTTCTATTCCATTGGTCTATATGTCTATTTTGATTAATTACTGTAAGCTTGTGGTATTTTGAAAGCAGAGACCTCCAACTTTGTTCTTTTTCAAGGCTGTCTTGGTTATTTGTGGTCCACTGAAGGTTTTATATGAATTTTAGGATGGATTTTTCTATGTCTGCAAAAATTCTTGGGATTTTAATAGAAGTTGCATTGAATTTGTAGGTTTCTTTAGGTTATATTGACATCTTTACAAACTTAAGTCTTCCACTCTGTGAGCATGAGATGTCTTTCCATTTATTGGTGTCTTTTTTAGTTCAGCAACATTTTATAGCTTTTCTGTGTATAATATTTTGCCTGTTTGGTTAAATTTATTCCTAGGTATTTTATTCTTTTTAATGTTATTGTAAGTGAAATTGTTTTCTTAATTCTGCTTTAGATTTTTCTTTGTTCGTGTGTAGAAACATAACTGATTTTTGTGTTTTGATTGTGTATCTGCAACTTTGCTGAATTCATTTATTGGTTCTAACATTTTGGGGTGTGTGGAATCCTTAGGAATTTTTACATATAAGATTATATTGTCTGTGAAGAGAGATAATTTGACTTCCTCCTTTCCAACTTGGATGCCTTTTATTTCTCTCTCTCTTTTTTTTTTCCTAATTGCTCTATCTAGGACTTCTAGTGTTATGTTGACTAGAATTGGCAATGTGAGCATCCTTCTCTTGTTCCTGAACTTAGAGGAAAAGCTTTTAATCTTTTACTATAGACTATGATGCAGCCATAGGCTTTCAATATATGACCTTCATTATATTGAGGTAGCTTCCTTCTATTCCGAGTTTGTTGAGTATTTACATCATGAAGCAGTATTGAATTTTGTCAAATGCTTTTTCTATACCAATTGAGATGATCATGTGGTTGGTTTGTTTTTTACACCTTTGTTCTCTTAATATGTTGCATTATATTGACTGATTTTCATATGGTAAGATATCCTTTGCATTCCAGGAATAAATCCCACTTGATCATGATGTACAGTCCTTTTAATGTGCTGCTGAATTCTGTTTGCTAGTATTTTGAGGATTTTTGCATCATTATTAATTAAAGATATTGGTCTGTAGTTCTTTTCTTGTAGTGCCTTTGGATTTGGTATCAGGTTGATGTTGGGCTCATAGAATGAGTTTAGAAGTATTCCCTCCTCTTTAATTTTTGGAAGGGTTTGAGGAAGATTGGCATTAGTTTTTCTTTAAATGTATTGTAGAATGAACCAGTAAAATTTCCTGGTCCTGGGCTTTTCTTAGATGAGAGGTTTTTCATTACTGAGTCAATCTCCTTACTAGTTATAGATATGTTAATATTTTCTGTTTCCTCACAGTTCTGTCTTGTTAGGTTGTGTGTTTCTAAAATTTGTCCATTTCATCTATGATATTCAATCTGTTGGCATATAATTGTTCATAGTATTCTCATTATCTTTTTATTCTGTCTGTAAAACTTGGTAGGAATGTCCCCTTTTTCATTTCTGATTTTACTTATTTGCGTCTTTATTATTTCTTCTGTTAGTTTTGGGTTTAGTTTGGTCTTTTTTCTGGTTCCTCATTAAGGCATAAATTTAGGTTGTTCATTTAAATCTTTTTTTTCTATGTAAGATGATTTTAAAGTAAACATGAATTTGTCAGAGTTCAATATAATTAGAAAATCTTTGTCTTATTTGAAGCCTTTTTTATTTAAAAACTTTTTAGTTGACATAATTGTACAATTTATGAGATACAAAGTGATATTTTGATACATGTATACAGTGTGTAATCATCAAATCAGGGTAATTAGCATATACATTACTTCAAACATTTATGTTTACTGTTTTATACTTTCTAATTCTCTGTCACAATTCTCTACCTTGTTATTTTTTAAAACATTAATTGCAGTTGTTTCAGGGTCTATATCTGTTAATTTCATTACTTAGATCTCCTCTAAGTCTGTTTCTATTGTCTTTTTTGGTTGGAATTTTGTCAATTCTTATCTTTTTTAAAGATTTAACTCTTATTTTAAAACAGTTATTTCAATAGTTTTGGGGGAACAGGTGGTATTTGGATACATGGATAAATTCTTTAGTGTTGATTTATGAGGTTTTGGCGCACCAGTCACCCAAACAGTGTACATTGTACCCAATGTGTAGTCTTTTATCCCTCACCCCCAGCTTCCACCCTTCCCCTTGAGTCCCCAGAGTCCATTATATCATTCTTATGTCTTTGCATCCTCAGAGCTTAGCTCCTGCTTATAAGTGAGAATATTCAATATCTGGTTTTTCATTCCTGAGTTAATCAACTTAGAATAATGGTCTCCAACTCCATGCAGGTTGCTGTGAATGCCATTATTTTGTCCTCTTATGGCTGAGTATTATTCTATGGTGTATATATACTGTGTTTTCTTTATCCACTCACTGATTGATGGCATTTAGGCTGGTTCCATATTTTGGAAATTTATAGCAAATAGTATTGCTATAAACATGCATGTGCAAGTGTCTTTTCCATATAATGACTCCTTTTCCTTTGGGGGTATACACATTAGTGGGATTGCCAGATCAAATGGTAGTTCTACCTTTAGTTCTTTAAGGAGTCTCCGTGCTATGTTCTATAGTGGTTGTACTAGTTTATGTTTCCACCAGCAGTTTAAAAGTGTTCCCTTTTCACCAAATCCCTGCCAAAATCTATTAATTTTGATATTATGGCCATTCTTGCAGGAGTAAGGTGGTACTGCATTGTGGTTTAGATTTTCATTTCCTTGATCATTAGTGATGTTGAGCATTTTTTCTTATGTTTGTTGGCCACTTTTATATCTTCTTTTGAGAATTGTGTATTCATGTCCTTATCCCACTTTTTGATGGGATTTTTTTTTTTTTAATGATTTGTTTGAGTTCCTTGTAGATTCTGGATATTAGTCGTTTGTTGGATGCACAGTTTGTGAATATTTTCTCCTACTCAGCAGGTTGTCTGTTTGCTGATTATTTCTTTTGCTGTGCACAACCTTTTTAGTTTAACTAAGTCCTATCTATTTGTCTTTGTTTTTGTCCCATTTGCTTTTGGGTTCTTGGTCATGAAGTCTTTGTCTAAGCCAATGTCTAGAAGAATTTTTTCTGATGTTAACTTCTAGAATTTTTATGGTTTCAGGTCTTAGATTTAAGTCTTTAATCCATCTTGAGTTGATTTTTGTATAAGGTGAGAGATGGGATCCAGTTTCATTTTTCTATATGTGGCCTGCTAATTTTCCCAGCACCATTTGTTGAACAGTGTGTCCTTTCCCCGCTTCATGTTTTTGTTTGGTTTGTTGAAGATCAGCTGACTGTAAGTATTTGACTTTGTTTCTGGGTTCTCTATTCTGTTCCATTGGTTTATGTGCCTATTTTTATACCAGTACCATACTGTTTTAGTGCTTCCCATTTCATTTCTAATTGAACTTATTTGGTTCTTCTCTCTTAGTTTCTTGGTTAATCTCACTAGTGGTTTATCAATTTTATCTTTTCAAAGAACCAGCTTTTTGTTTCATCTATCTTTTGTATTTTTTTTTTTGTTTCAATTTCATTTAATTCTGCTCTGATTTTGGTTATTTCTTTTCTTCTCTTGGTTTGGGTTTTGTTTGTTCTTGTTTCTCTAGTTCCTTGAGGTGTGACCTCAGATTGTCTGTGCTTGCTCTTTCAGACTTTTTGATGTAGGCATTTAAGGCTATGAACTTTTCTCTTAGCACCACTTTTGCAGTATCTCAGAGGTTTTGATAGGTTGTGTTACTATTATTGTTCAGTTCAAAGAATCTTTCAATTTTCATCTTGACTGTATTGTTGACCCAAAGATCATTGAGGAGCACGTTATTTAATTTCCATGTATTTGTGTAGTTTTGAGGGTACCTTTGGAGTTAATTTGAAATTTTATTTCATTGTGGTCTGAGAAAGTACTTGATATAATTTTTATTTTCTTAAAGTTATTGAGATTTGTTTTGTGATAAAAGAATAACAACTCCTGCATACTTTTGGTTTCCATCTGCATGGAATATCTTTTTCCACCCCTTTACTTCAAGTTTATGTGTGTCCTTACATGTTAAGTGAGTCTCTTGAAGATAGCAGATACTTGGTTGGTAGATTTTTACCCATTCTGCCATTCTGTGTTTTTAAGTGGGGCATTTAGGCCACTTACATCATGCTAATTGTTGTCTGAATACCTTGTGTTTTTTCATTATGTTGTTTTATAGGCCCCGTGAGATTTATGCTTTAAAGAGGTTGTATATTGGTGTATTTCAAGGTTTTGTTTCAAGATTTAGATCTCCTTTTAGCATTTCTTGTAGTGCTCACTTGATAGCAGTGAGTTCTCTCAGCATTTGTTTGTCTGAAAAAGACTTCATCTCCCCTTCATTTATGAAGCTTAGTTTTGCTGTATACAAAATTTTGGGGTAGATAATTATTTTGTTTAAAGAGGCTAAAGATAGGACCCTTTGAGCTTGTAGGCTTTCTGCTGAGAAATCTTCTGTTTATCTGATAGGTTTTCCTTTATATGTTACCTGGATGCTTTTGCCTCATAGTTCTTAAGATCCTTCCCTTTTTATTGATTTTAGATAATCTGATGACTATGTGCCTAGGTGATGATCTTTTTGCAATAAATTTCCCAGGTGTTCATTGAGCTTCTTGTATTTAGATGTCTAGATCTCTAGCAAGGTCAGAGAAGTTTTCCTCGATTATTACCTCAAATAAGTTTTCCAAACTTTTAGATTTCTCTTCCTCCTCAGAAACAGCAATTAATCTTATGTTTGGTTGCTTAACATAATGCCAAATTTCTTGGAGGCTTTGTTCATCTAAAAAATTGTTTTCTTTGTTTTTGTCAGGTTGGATCAATTCAAAAGCCTTGTCTTCAAGTTCTGGAGTTCTTTTACTTGTTCTAGTCTATTGCTGAAATTTTCCAGTGTATTTTCTATTTCTCTACGTGTGTCTTTCATTTCCAGAAATTGTGATTGTTTTTTCTTTATATCTATTTCTCTGGGGACTGTTTTATTCATAGCCTGTATTTTTTTTTTTTTAATTGTTTAAGTTGTTTTTCACAATTCTCTGGTACCTCCTTGAGTAGCTTAATAATCAGCCTTTTGAATTCTTTATCTGGCAATTAAGATTTCTTCTTGGTTTGGATTCATTGCTGGAGAGCTAGTGTGATCTTTTGGGGGGTGTTATAGAAACTTGTTTTGTCATATTACCAGAATTACTTTTATGGTTTCTTGTCATTTGGGTAGACTGTTTCAGTGGTAATATCTAGAACTCAAGGGCTGCTGTTCAGATTCTTTTGTCCCATGGGGTGGTCCCTTGATGTGGTGCTCTCCCTTTTCCCATAGGGATGGGCTTCCTGAGAGCAAGACTGCAGTGATTTTGTTATTGCTCTTCTGAGTCTAGCAACCCAGTGGGGCTACTGGGCTCTGGGCTGAGGCTGGGGAATATCTGCAAAGAATCTTGTGATGTGATCTGTCTTCAGGTCTACCAGCCATGGATACTAGCACGTGCTCTGGTGGAGGTGGCAGGGGAGTGAAGTGTGAAATGGATTCTGTGAGTCCTTGTTTGTAGTTTTGTTTCATGCACTGGTTTTCTTACATGCTGGTTATGCTGCAGTGACATAATTACATAGACAGACTCAGAACCTCTGGTTAGCCAGGATGTTGCAGGCAGTGGAATTAGCTGTTGTTTTCTCCTTCTTTGGAGCATCCCCATTGTTCTGTTAAGAGTTGCTGTAATGGCTTGAATTTGTTGGCCTCCAGTCAGTAGGTGGTGCTTTCAAGAGAGTACCAGCTGCAATACTAGAAGGGGGATGTAAGTTTGCCCTAAGTTGTCCAGGATAAGTATTCAGGTTTTGCCAGGCAATGGGAGGGGCCATAGAGCTTCCAAGAGTTTGTCTTTTGTCTTTGGCTGCCAGGGCAGGTAGAGAAAAACCATCAGGTGGAGGCAAGTTTAGGTGGTTCCGAGCTCAGACACTCCTTGGGCGGGGGTTGCTGCAGCCATTGTGTGGGATGGCGGGGTGGTTCTCAGGCCAATGGAGTTATGTTCCAACGGGGATTACAGCTGCCCTTCCTGCATCATACAGGTTGCCAGGGAAGTGAGGGAAGCTGGCAGTGACAGGCCTGACCCAGCTCCCACACAGCCAGCAAGGCCAGTCTTACTCACACCATGCCCTGCCAACAGTGCTGAGTTTATATCCAGGTAGCTGGTGGACAGGGCTGAGATCTTGCCCCAGGCTACAAGCCTCCTAACTGAGAAAGCAAGCAGGCCTTTCAGACCATGACCCTACCTGCCTACCTCCGCCATCAGTTGCAGCTTCTGTGCTTGTACCTGCACTTGATTCATCCCCTGGATTCTGCTCAGGAAAACTAGTGCTCAGTTGAAATTATTACAAAGTTCAGCAAGAAGCTTCTTTCACCCTGTGGCCTCTCCCTAATTTTGCTGGCTGCCTTCCCCAACGATCCCTGTGAGATAAAGTCAGGGATGGCTTCCTTAGGCTCAAGCTAGGGACTGGGAGTGCCTACAGAGCTCTTCTCACTGCTTCTTCTACCTTTAAATTTCACTCGGTTCCCTAAATCTATTTCAGCTCTAGGTGAGGTTAAATCCTTCTCCCTTGATCTGGATTTTCTGGTTCCCCAGTAGGGGATGTGTGTTTGGAGGCAGACTTAGGACTTATCCCCTCTCATGCTTTGAGAACTCACAGTTTTTCAGCTGCGTCATGGAGTTTACAGTGGCATGCCACTTTTTTCAAAGGGCCTATTTGAAGCCTTTTAAACAGTAATTCTTACACTGACCACAAAACTTGTCATGTGGCAGACTCTTTCTAGAAGAAACTAGAATGTCATCCTATGTACAGTTTCCTGCACCAGCCCAAACCACATGAGCCCAGGTAGGAGCTCTCTGTGTCCATCTGCTTTTCTGCAGACCACTGTGGCTGCCCTGTTACAGGTCTTCTCTGCTGTTTCCAGCTTGTCTTCATTGAAAGCCCAAGATTTTGGATCTCTTTTCTTCTTTTCAGTGTTGTCTTGCTTTATTTGTCTCTTTGCTTCCTTCTCCTTTGCCAGGGAACACCTGTCCCTCCAGAGTTGCATCAGCACACTTGTCTTCACTGACAAAAGAGTTCTCGATCACCCATGCATATTTTCTATCATGAAGCATGAAGATAGTATGGTCTGATCCCACAGTGAACCTCTGGACATTTCATTACCATTGAAAAGACTGCCCTGACCGAGGCTCATGATTTCCTCTCTCTTTCTCAGTGGGGCTTCCTGATACGGTGACAAACATATAAGAATCTTCCCTTTTTTTCATCATTTTCAATGTGCTTTCAGGTTTGCCCAGGTCTATATATAAGAAGTTGACAGGTTTTAGGGTCTCTTGTGCTCTCGAAGATCTTTTTTTATGTTATCATCCTTCTCCCACTCTACCAGAAGACATGCCATGTCTATATCACTGTAATCATGAATATCCTCCTCCTTCTGAGGAAGTGAGATAGCCTTACTGGGTGTCCTGACTGGGCCCTTGGCTGCACAAGCCCCAGGTAGCTGCAGCAGCAGCAGCAGGCCAGAGGCATGAATCAGGACCATTTCTATGCACACCTAGCTGGAGGTTGCCATTTTCTCTTTCTTCATTTTGAGTATATATTTTTGAATCTACAAATTTCCATATTAACACTGCTTTTGCTGCATCCCATAGATTTTGGTATGTTGTGTTTTCATTTTCATTTGTCTCAAGATATTTTCTAATTTTGCCTTTATTTTTTGACCCAATAGTTGTATAAGAAAGTATTGTTTAATTTCTGCATATTTGTAATTTCCCTTTTTTTTTTTTCTGCTATTGATTTCTAGTTTCATTCCAGAGTGGTTGGAAGAGATAACTTGTATGATTTCCATCTTTTTAAATTTATTAAGGCTTATTTCATGCCCTAACATGTCGTTTATTCTGGATAATGCTCCAAATATGCTTGAGAAAAAAATGTGGTTTTTTGCTTTGCTGGATAAAATATTCTATGTATGTTTGTTAGGTCCAGTTGGTCTTTCATGTTGTTCAATACCTCTATGTCCTTATATTCTGTCATATATGCTGTCTAGCTCTTCTATCATTAATAAAAAGTGGGGTATTAAAGTGTCTTACTATAATTATAGAGCTATTTCTCCTTTTAATTCTGTCAATGTTTACTTAATATATTTAGGACCTCTGAAGTTTGCTATATATATGTTTATAATTGTTATATCTTCTAGATGAATCTACCCTTTTATCATTACATAATATCAACCTTTGTGTCTTGTAACAGTTTTTGGCTTAAAGCCTATTTTGTCTGATATTAGTTTAGCCATACTTACTTTCTTTGGTTATTATTTTTATAGTGTATCTTTTCCCATCTTTCACTTTCAACCTAAGCATGTCCTTAGATCTAAAGTGAGTCTCTTGTGGACAGCATATAGTAGAATCATGTTTTTAAAAATTTAATTGGCCAATCTGTGTCTTTCGATTGGGAAGTTTAACCTATTTACATTTAAAGTTATTGCTGATAGGGCAAGACTCACTATTGGTATTTTGTTTTCTTTCTGTGAGTCTTATAGTTTTTCTTTGTCCCTTATTTCCTTCCTTCTTGCCTTAATTTATGTTTAATTATTTTTGTAGTGACATATTTTTGATTACCTTCTCATTTTCCTTTGTGTATATTCTATAGATATTTTCTTTCTGGTAACCATGGGGATTACCTAAAATATTCTAAAATTGTAACACTATGTTTTAAACTGATACCAACTTAAGTTGCATATAAAAATGTTACTCTTTTAGAGCTATACCTCCTTTATGTTATTAACATAACACATTATATTTTAGTTGTTTTTTTGAGATAGTCTCTCTCTGCTGCCCAGGGTGGAGTGGAGGGGTTAGATCTTGGCTCAGTGTAACCTCCACCTTCCAGGCTCAAACAATCCCCCCTCCTCAGTCTCCACATCTAGCTGATGATGATGATGATGATTATTATTTTTGTATTTAGAGACAGGGTTTCACTGTGTTGTCCAGGCTGGTCTCAAACTCCTGGACTCAAGTGATTCATCTGCCTTGGCTTCCCAAAGTGCTGGGATTACAGGTGTGAGCCACTATGCCCAGACCTATTGTGTAGCATTAATGAAGATTTAGTTTTTATGCTTTTACTTTTATATCTTGTAAAGGAAGAAAAAGTGAAATTATAAACCAAAATTATAATACTGGTTTTGGTATTTGTTCATGTGTTTACCAAGGAACTTTGTATTTTTATGTGGTTTTGAATTACTGTCTAGTATGCTTTCATTTAAACTTGAAGAAATCACTGTAGCATTTCTTGTGGGGCAGGTCTGGTGGAAATAAATTTCCTTATTTGCTTTTCTGGAAATTTCTTAATTTCTCTCACATTTTTTGAAGAACAGTTTTGTCAGATATAGAATTATTGGTGAAGTTTTTTTCTCTTTCAACACTTTAAATATATCATCCTACTGCCTTTTGGCTTGCATGGTTTCTGCTGAGAAATCTGATAATCTTACTGAGGATCCCTTGTATGTGACAATTTGCTTTTTTCTTGCTGCTTTCAAGAATCTCTTTAAACATTTTCTTTTAAAATTTTTGTGGGTACATAGTATATATATATATGATATATGGGATATTTGGGTATTTGGGGATGTTTTGATACAGGTATACAGTGTGTGATAATCACATCAGGGCAAAAGGGATCTGTCACTTTAAGCATTTATCCTTTGTATTACAAACAATCAAATTATACTCTTAGTTATTTTTAAATGTACAATTATTGACTATAGCCAACCGATTGTGCTATCAAATGCTAGGTCTTATTCATTCTTTCTAAGTACTTTTTGTACTCATTAACCATCCCCACTTCTCCCCCAATTCCCTACCTCCTTTCCCAGCTTCTGGTAGTCATCCTTCAAGAATCTGTCTTTGCCTTTTGATAGCTTGATTATAATGTGTCTCAGTGTTGCTTTCTTTGGTTTTATTCTACTTGGAGCTTGTTCAGCTTCTTGTATATCTATGTATTTCCTCAAATTTGGGAAGTTTTTGGCCATTATTTCTTCAAATAAACTCCCTACCTCTTTCTTTCTATTCTCCTGAGATTCCTTTAATGTATACTTTGGTTGGCTTGATGGTAGCCCGTAGTGCCTTAGGCTCCACTCACTTTCTTCTTTTTTCTTTTGCGACTCAGGCTTCGTAATTTCAAATAACCTGTCTTCAGGTTTGCTGATTCTTTCTTCTTCCTGTTTTTATTTGCTGATGAACCCTTCTAATATATTTTCTCAGTTCAGTGTTTGTTTTGCAGCTCCAGAATTTGGTTATTTAAAAAATTTCTATTTGAATTTATTTGTGACAGTTGTTAAAAAGTCTTTGTCTAGCAAGTCCAAAGCCCGTATTTCTTAGGTTTGGTTTTGGAAATTTCTTTTCCTTTGAATGAGTCATATTTCTGTTTCTCTGTATGACTTGTGCTTTTGTTTTTGCTGAAAATTAGACATTTGAAAAATGGCCACCTTTCCTAGTCTTTGCTGACTGTCTCTGTGAGGGAGATGGTATACCTTCTCATAAGGCCAGTGTGAAGGCTTAAGTTCTCAGGTCTTTCATCAGCGAGCATATTCTCTGGGTCTGTTTGCATGCTTGCCTTCCACCCCAACTTCATTCTCCTGTATATACAGCTGCTTTTAACTGTCTTAATTTCCTTAAAAATCTCATCCCTGCTTCTTCTCAGGGCCTGGAACTCTTGCATTATTCTTTCTGCAATCTCTTATCTCCAGATGTTCATGAGTCACAAGTCCCGCTGCAGTCTTCACATGCCATGGTACCCACCACTGCCATCAATGTCTTCCAACCTGGTATCCAAATGATGCTGGAATTTCTGTCTGAACTCTGGGTTAGATTATACAGAAATCATTTCCATGGTCAGCCCACAGAGAGGTCAGAATATTGCAAACAAGTTTTACAGTTTTCCTTTCATCCTGCAAGAGGGAACCAGGAAATGGGCCACTTCTTCCCAACAATGCCATGCCAGAGAGAGGGTAGGGCCAGGTTGAGCTAAAATGCCACAATATTACTGCCATTTTGAGTATGGCTTTTTTTTTCTTTTTCCTTTTTTGATTGGGCATTTACTTGTTTGCTGCAGATCTTCAGTCTCTAGGGCTCCTATAAAGCTATTTTAGTCATTAGTTGTTTATTATATATTTTCTTGGAAGAATGAGAGTCTGGCCATGTGGAATGGCTCACGCCCGCAATACTAGCACTTTGCGAGGCCAAGCCAGGCAGATCATCTGAGGTCAGGAGTTTGAGACCAGCCTGGCCAACATGGTGAAACCCTGTCTCTACTAAAAATACAAAAAAAAAAAAAAAAAAAAAAAAATTGGCCCGGCATAGTGGCACATGCCTGTAATCCCAGCTACTCAGGAGGCTGAGGCAGGAGAATTGCTTGAACCTGGGAGGTGGAGGTTCAGTGAGCTGAGATCGTGCCATTGCACTTCAGCCTGGGTGACAGAGTAAGACTCTGTCTCAAAAAGTAAGTAAGTAAGTAAATAAATAAATAAATCAATGCCTGGGACTTCCTATCCTATCATCTTGCCGATGTCCTCAAGAAATATATTCTTAAGCACACATGAAATCTTTACAAAAACAGATTATATGACAGTTCAAAACTCAAGCCTCAATAAATGTCAAAAAATCAGTGTTACAGTATACAGAAACTTTTCTTGCTTTAATGCATTTAAGGTTAGACTTGATAATATAAGGACTGTCTTACAAAATTCAAATCACACAACAAAGCAACTATTAGGTAAAAAAGAAATTAGGCTCAATTAAATTACCTTTTAAAAATTAAAATGGCATGAAGCCATTGCAGATTGAAAAGCAAAAGAAGGAAAATTCTAAAATACTTTTAATAATAGCAACAACAAAAAACTCTACATATAAAAGCTTATAGGTTGCAGCTAAAATAGGATTTGGAGGAAAATTAATGGTCTTAAATGCCAACATTGGAAAATTAATGAGCCAAACAATACTACTCTATCTTGAGCACATAAAACAATGCTGGCCACATAATAGACACACAAATATTTGTTGAATGAATTATTGAATAAATCTAACTTAACACATTCGATAAAGGAAAACATGGAGTTGGCCCCAAAGAAAGTAGAAGGAAAAAGAAAGTAACTGAAAATAAAAAAGATATTATTGACCTATAAAATATATAATGGAATCAGTAAAGTCAGAAGTTAGTTGTTCCAAAAATCTTATTTCATAGATAAACTTATAACACATATAGCAGTCAACTGGGAGGCAGAGATTGCAGTGAGCCAAGATCATACCACTGTTCCCCAGCCTGGGCAACAGAGCAAGATGCAGTTAAATCATATCTTGAATACTCTGGTAATTATTGTCTTCAGGTAAGCTGAATGAAAATGAGAGTCAGTATTTATCTTTTGAGAATTTGTTTAAAGGTCCAAATTCAAATGCCCTGATGTCCAGACAGACTACCTTTTACCATTCTCCCATGGACAAGGAGTAACAGGGCATCAATATCATGATAGCCTTGTTTGATTTGCCTCCTGCTTAAGTTTGTCCCCAATTGGACAGACCAGATGGGAATTAGTCCATGAGAACCACACCGCAGATGAGTTTGGGAGTTTGCTCAATGTAGTGTTTTGATATGGGGATTGAGAAATTCAGAGTCCCAGATCCATTTCATTGGCCTTTTGCATTGGCCTCTGTGTGACCTGTGATTAGGCACTGGCATCAGCCCACTCTAGTAGGCTATTTAACTGCATCCCGGACTGTGACTCACTTCAGTGGTGGACTGGTGGCTGGAGAAGTAGCAGCATCTATACTCAAGACACACTGATGACGCTTCCTCACAGTCCTCACAGCTCACCATCAGGACTTCTGATTACTCAGCCATTGTTCCAAACCAAGCTTTACCCATCTTGATTTGGTGTCTTGAGCAATCAACCGTCATTCTTATTTTAACATTATGCTACTTTCCTGGATATACTTCCTAAATCTTTTGGCTAGAAAATCTATTATCAGGACAGATGAGGCATTTATTCATTAATTCAACAAGTATTTATTGAACATCTCTCTTCCAGGTGTGCTATAAATACTGAATAAATACACAGTCTTCCCTGTTTGAAAGAAATATCTTTAATGGAATTACTCCCTGCATATGGCTTACAGGATCAATATGGGTCATGTTTTTGCAATGGGCCTCTAGATGACACCAGGATTTATAGTTGTGATCACTTTTTGCACACTAGTCACACTACTACAAGTTGAATATCCCTTATTTGATATCCTTGGGACCAGAAGTGTTAAAAATTACAGATCTTTTTGAATTTTGAAATATTTACATATACATAATGGGATATCTTGGGGATAGGGTCCAGGTCTAAACACAAAATTTGTATTTCACATATAAATGATACACATAGCCTGAAGGTAATTTTATTTTCTTTTGGGGATGGTGAACAAAGTGTGTATATAGTGCCTGCATTTTGACTGTGACCTGCCACATCAAGTCAGATGTGGAATTTTCCATTCATGGCATCACATTGGTGCTCAAAAAGTTTCTGATTTTGGAGCATTTTGGATTTCAGATTTTTGGATTAGGGATGCTCAATCTGTATTGCTGATCACATTTCCTTTTCGGGGACTCCAGGATTTCCAGGAGAAACAGCCTGGAATAAAATATATATATGTGCGTATATATTTTACACATACACACACACACACGTGCTGAATGTGGTAGGATACACAAAAGAAACCACAGCAGGCCTTATCACACTATGTAGCCCAGGACAGACAACTGGGAAATGAGGAAGACCGAGAGCTCAGTGGGCATTGGGCAGGATGAGGCAGCTTGCCTGAGCAGAAGCACCAGCACAGACCTTACATCAGAGAGAGAGCTTTACTAGAGTTTGGCATTGACCAGAAAATGGATTTCACATGCATAGAGAGTGGAAAGACTGCATTGGTCTTTTTTACTACCCTCATGCTGGAAGTTTTACTAGCCAACTTAAATGTAAATGCCATGATTGGCTCTGGTCCAAATTTTTGTAACGCAGTAGTTCTCAGAACTATTTTACACTCTTAAAAAGTTTTGAGGTTGGGTGCCGTGGCTCACACCTGTAATTCTAATACTTTGGGAGGCCAAGGTGGGTGGATTGCCTGAGCTCAGAAGTTTGAGACCAGCCTGGGCAACACGGTAAATCCCTTCTCTACCAAAAATATAAAACATTAGCTAGGTGTGGCAGTGTGTACCTGTAATCCCAGCTACTAGGGAGGCTGAGGCAGGAGAATTGCTAGAACCCGGGAGGCAGAGGTTGCAGTGAGCCGAGATTACGCCATTGCACTCCAGCCTTGGCGACAAAGCGAGACTCCGTCTCTTAAAAAAAAAAAAAAGTTTTGAGAGCCCACAAAAATCTTTGTTTGTGTGAATCATACTTATGAATATTTACCGTATTAGAAATGAAAACAGAACATTAAAAAAATTAATTTTAAAATAAGAATAAGCCCATTGCATGTAAAACATAAAATGTAATGAAAAAGAATGTACTTTTCAAAATAATCTAGTGAGAAGAGTGGCATTGTTTTATATTTTTAATGTCTGGCTTAATAGCAAGCAGTTAGATGCTCACACCTGCTCCTGCATTCAGTCTTTGCCCATGTTCCACGTCATGGAGTGTCTGGAAACTCCACTCTATGCTGGTGAGAGAATGACAGTGAAAAAGGCAAATCATGTCTTTGTGTTATTAGGAAAATAGTTTTGCCTTTGTGGACCTCTTGAAAAGGCCTTAGACCCTCCCAGGGGAATCTAGACCACACTTTGGGAACACTGTTCTAGAATCTCATGGCTGACAAGGTGCTTTCAACATATGTCAACCTTGTCAGTCTTTCCCACACATGTTTCACCGAAGACAGAGGAAGGTAAAGGTATAACCCTGGGGCCTGGATGAAGCAGCTTACTCTAAATGTGGAATTTCTTTTCTTTTCTTTTTTTTTTGGACAGAGTTTCACTCTTGTGGCGCAATCTCAGCTCACAGCAACCTCTGCCTCCCAGGTTCAAGCGATTCTCCTGCCTCAGCCTCCCTAGTAGCCGAGCTTACAGGTGCCCGCCACCACACGTGGCTAATTTTTTGTATTTTTAGTAGAGACAGGGTTTCATCATTTTGGCCAGGCAGGTCATTAGCTCCTGACCTCAGATGATCCACCAGCCTTGGCCTCCCAAAGTGCTGTGATTACAGATGTGAGCCACGATGCCCAGCCAGAATTTATTTAAAGGTTGTTATTTTGTATTAAACATTCATCTGAATTTTGCATGCAATTTCAAAATATATCTGTGTTTGTTTTAATATGACCATTTCTCCTTTAATCATTGAACACTCACCTCCAAGAGGATTGCCCATGTTGATCCTGTGGTTTCTTATACATCCTGAATCCAGCGTGAGGAGCACAGACATTAGGGACTTCATAATGACGCCAAGTAGTGGAAACCAGCCCCATTGTTATGGATTAGGAAGTTAGAGGCTAGAGAGGTTAAATACCTTTGTGGAAATAAAGATCAGCCAAATGAGAACAAGCAAAGGCTCTTTAGAGCTTGCTATTGCAAGGGAGTCAGCTACTGTCACTAGTGTTTTGAGAGACTGAAAGGCAGGCAGAGGAGTAGGAAGGCTTCAGCTATGCCCTGATTGGTGGGCTGCTGGCATGGGAAAGCTGTAGGCAGCCAAGCAGAAGTGGGCATTCTATGTTATGGTTAGGGGAGCATATTTGGTTTTCTCTGGTTGGTCCTAGGGTGCAAGCAGGAACCGGAATTAGGGAAGCTGTTATTCATCAATTCCTAGTCATATTGCGCCAGTTGTTACAGAGGTGTTTAGCTTCCTGGATTGTCCCTAGACATAGCATTCTGACCTCCTACAAGTCTGACTTGCAGTAGGCTGGCTTTCTGGGCTGATTGTAGATAAAGGGGTTAGTTTTCTGGGCAGGTTGCTGCGGGCTGAGGATCGGTGTTCTGTTTTTATATATGCTCTGGCCATTGTCCATTTATATATTCAGTTTCTTAACTTACTAAAATTTATGAAGCTGGCAAGTGGCAGATCCAGGACTTGAATCAAGGTCCTCTATTTCTAAATCTTATGTCCTTTCCCGTATCACAGGCAGGCTGCCTTGAACCCAGGTAAAACAACCATCAATGCTGTCTTTGCCCCAGACCTTGCCTTCATCATTTTTTTTCTTTTCAGTGAGTTTGTGTTGTACTCTAAATGTACTTGTCCACCCTATTTAAAACATGGCATATTTTTGGTGATGCTAACTATAGTCTTAAGATAGTTATTCTTAGAAGATTAAAACCTTCAGTTTTTACCCCAAAGTTTCCTTTCCTTCTCATCATTTACAATATGCAGGGTAGGTGGGAAGGAAGGGGAGTACACTTGCCCCAGGCTCTGGTTCACAGATGACAAAGATGTGGTTTAGTTTGGGTAGCATGACCTGGTCAAAGAGTTCCTAAGAAACTGTTTGGAGAACTGACACCAAGATATGTTTGTAACAGACTGGTCATCCTGGCAGAAACTGGGCTGCACTGAGGGGTGGTTTGTGAGCAGGACACTGGTATGCCCTCTTTTTTACTATTAGGTGCAGCAGCTAAAGTGGGGGAATTCCTATTAAGCAATTAGTTGCCCATGACTGGATATGTTAAGAAAGACAAGCTTTGGAAGACAATAATATAATATTGTGGAATTATCCAGGCTGACAAACTGCCAAGGGTTGGAGCCCTGAATACAATAGGAAAATCCAGGGAAAAAGCTCTGAAGAGACATCCAGGGACCCATTCCTTTTATAATAGGGAGTGCCATAATCAAGTATTAGGAATTACACTGTTCACATTGAACAGGTAATAGAGCTTCAAGAGATGATGTGGAAGAATATTGTCTGGGAAAAAAAGTTCTATTCTAGGCTTTCAGTGCATTTTCCTAGATTAAAACAAGGAAGGTAATGCAACGATTTATCCTTATGAAGGAGACTGAAGAAGAGGTCTCAAGAACGCATTAACCTGCCTCGTTATTAATGAAGGGTGAGTGTGAATGTGATAGTTCTCTCTGGGGTCCCATGAGAGCTCCTGGGGTTGTATTTGCCCCACCATCACCAATAGAAAAGAGCAATTTAAACAATTTCCTGGGAGCTGCTCCTTACATATGTTTGCTTTTCAGTCTTTTGGGGAGTAATTGAAATGGAATGTTTTTTCTTAGTTATACCCAGAGGTTTTTTTTCCACAGAGCCAGAAATGAGGGCCAAGGAGCCTTCTGTTAATTGTTGGAGTCTCCAGAGAGATTTCCCCCTTTGTTTAATTGACTTTTATTTCCCTGGATTCTTTGCACTGCCTCCCTCCTTCCTGTTCTATCCCAGTCCTGGGAAAAGGGTTGCTGTAAGATTGTGATCTTGAAGCTAGAGCCCTGCAATAGTGAATATTGATTGTCCCAAAGGAACCGAAATATGTGAAGGTAAAATTTGAAATTTGATTTAAAGACAAAGTAGGGGAGAAAAGGCCCAGCAGTGGGGTCAGCCTGAGAATTTTGTTGCAGCCAGTGCTTGTTCCCAGGGCTGTAGCTTGTTCCGTACCACAGAGCAGGGCCTCTTACCTGCAGCTTCCTCTTAGGTGACTGACAGCGATTTATCACTCTGACTCACCTCAAGCGACAATGACAAGAAAGTAATGGCAGGGTGTTTTGTAACATAAATGTGCGTATCCACCCTGAACAATATTAAGAATCATGGTCTACTTGATTGAGTTCCTGTGCAAAGTGGTTCTAATTAGAAGAACTAGGTTTGATTATGGCCAAAAACAGGTGAAATGATGAGAAATGAAGGGTAGGACCAATCTCAGGGGTACCTTCCAGTAGGTAAAGCGACAAAAATCATTCCAGCATTGCAAAGGATCCCACGTGCTGAACTGTTTTTGGGAATGAGGCAAGGGGTTTAAAGGGCCACCTGCCTTATCTGTGTTTTCTGCTGGGAAATGGAAATGCTGTTAAGAGCATTTGTAAAATCTGTTTCATAACCAAAGGAAAACATCTCCCCAAATAAAATGAAATTGTCACAGCCACAGCAGGTTTTTCTAGGATTTCCCCTTCATTTATGCTTGAATGCTCCATGGAATCCGAAGGCTCTGGGTGGGGTCCATTCTTCTTCTCCCCTCAGGAATGCTGCAAGGCAGCCTCCCTATTGTGAGAACTGCCGCCACACTCCTTGAATCTTAAGGGGAGGAGGCTCAAAGAGCACATCAGAAAAGAGAGCTTAGGAGAGAAGGCAGATGAGTCCTCACCAGGGACAAAGAGCACATTCTTGCCTACAGCATTCTGTTCTGAAGTTCTCCACAGGTTCCCCATTGCTTATCAATGGCAAAACTCATCGTGTTGGGTTCACAGCTTCATTCCCAGTGATCCAATCTACATTTCCCCAGGATTTATCTGTCATCATGACCAACCTCCCTCCTGACCAACCCCAGTATGATCCAAGGGCAGGAGTTTGCCAAAGTAACGCACTCGAGTATTTGTCCGACTGCCCAGCAAACATCCACTGCCATTGTATTGATCATAATGTGGAAATAAGCAAAGACCATCCACATTAGAAGGAAAGGCTATTTATTCAGAGTATGCTATAGCAAAGGGAGTCATCCACTGTCACTCATGTTTTGACAAAGACTCAAAGGCAGGCAGAAGAGTGGGAAGGCTTCTGCTATGCCTGATTGGAGGCTGCTGATGTGGGAAGCTGTAGGTAGCTAACTAGAAGCGGATAGCCTATGTGATGATTAGCAGGGCCTATTTGGCTTTCTCTGGTTGGTCCTAAGGTATAAGCAGGGACCAAAATTAGGGAAGCTGTCAGTTATTCATCAGGTCCTGGTAATATTGGGCCAATTATTACAGAAGTTATTCTTTAGTTACCTGGATTGGAACTGGAGAGAGCACTGTGACTTTCTGTTAGTATAAGCTACTGCAGGCTGGCTCCCCGGGGTGACTATTGCAGATAGGCAGGGGCAGGGTGTAGGTAGAGTTCTGCTTTTACATATGGTCTGGCCATTGTCCATTTACATATTGTCTCAGTAATGAAGGGGTGACAGGGAACACAACCTAAATGGTCCTGGGAAAGGTGTCCTACAGAGAGAAGGCAGCAAGACAAAGAGGTTTCTAGTTTTGCCAGTTACGTCTTCTGGGTCACTATTGGTCATATAACAACTATTTTAGAAAGGAAATGAATGGAATATGCTACATTTATAAATGCTATTGCAGACATTTTAACACATTTCATTAAACTAGTAGGTGAAACCAAACATTATTCAAAAGTCTGGTAAAAAGTGGTAAAATTTGCTAGATTGACAAAAAGAATAGGATTTGGCTGAGTTTAATAACTACCTTTTCTGACCTGTAACCTTAATACACAATATAATTTTTAAAAATCCAAAGCAAATTTCTGAAGTGAAGCCTGTGAAAAATCTACATAAAAGCATACATTTATCTAAGGGATACACAACTGGCCACTAGTAAATAGCAGATCTATATTTGTTCTCTTCCTTAAAAACATTAAGACAATATAGAATAGAACATACTATTGTTTGTAAAAATGAATTTATTAAAATGCTCATAATTATAAAAGAATATTAAAATGCACAGAAATGAACATTAATTACAAACTTTACATCTTATGTCACAATGTATGAAAAGCATCATGAATAGTTCTACTTCACTTAAGCTGCTCATACATTTTTACCTTCTCAAACATAATTATGAACATAAAATGGTACAAGAAGTGTTTCAACAAGAGTACATTCTGACCCCCTATTGTGAATTAATGTTTTATGAAATTCAAGACGCACATGCAATAACAAAGGGAAGACTTTGGTGACAGTTTACAAGATGGCCTTGTTTATTTTTAAAATAAAAATGATAGCTTTCCCTTTCTAATGACATACAGCTAAATTATCTGAGGGATGTTTAATGAAAAATCCCCTGAGTATTTGGTCTAATGTTTCAATATGCTAAAATTCACAGGCAATACAAAAAAGGATATAAAGCTCAGTTTCTCTAGTGGTTCACACTGGACAGGCTGAGGGCCAGATTCTCCCTCTTCACAGGTCCACTGCCACACCCATCAATTTCCCCAGGGCTGCTGCCTCTGAAGCCAGTTACAGATGCAGCCACCATTGTCTGCAGACACAGCTCCCTGCTTTTCTTCATCACTGCAAGTCAGCCCCGGACTCACTAACAAACACTGTGGATGGCATGGGGAAACGACCCTGCATCTCCACTACAACTTTGCTCTTTTGGGCATCTTAACAGTGTCAGATATTACATTTGGTGCCTTTAAATATGTAGAGGGTTTTGTTCCCTCCTGTCCACAGCAGCGCGTGTAATCTATGAAGAGGATTTTCTCTGCTGGGGCTATGAAAACAAATGCACATTTCTTTTCAGTTCTATCATACATACAGGAGATAAGGTAAAAATATTTCCTTTTCTATGCTGACACACATGGCGAGTAATTGCCACATTTAAACACAAGGAGATAGCCACATACTTCAGAGAAGAGGTAATAGAGAGGAAGTGACACCCGCTTCTAGAAGCAGTAGCTCAGAAGTGAAGAGAGGAACAGTAGCACTCCCATCTTGGCTGCGAATGAGAAAGAGTTTCCTTCAGTGGGAAGAAATTCATTTCTCCATCCCAGTGCAGTCAGACCTCATGTGGCCTGTTTTGAACTCTGACTACATCATTAACAAGATCAAGAGAGACAGTGAAATGGTGTCCCTGATCATTAAGACAATTCAAAAGCCGAGAATACTGCTTTGATGGATCCTACATAAATACTTAAAAATCATTCATGGCAGGCATTTGAAATCATGACCTAGAGTTAAGCTGCTGTTTTGTAAAAAGCCTCTAAATTCTGAGTTTCCCGTTGCTGCTAGGATTCTGATAGGTTGGCTCCTCTGGCATTTAACAGCATCCCAGTGAGGCCCATGCAGCATGACCATGATGCAAATCAGCTCCCTCTCCTGTACCCAGCACTGACCTGTTACCAGTAGGGGTGAGAGGGCCTGGCTCCCTGTCTTTTCCAGAGCGCTCAGGAGGCCCGACGCTTACAAGGCAATAATGTGAAGTAGGCTGCTAGGCTGAACAAAAGTGAGGGGGCAAGACGTGCATGGCAGGACAGGAGTGCAGCAGGAAGTAATCTCCAGATAATGGTAGGGTTTGTGACCAAACCATTTTCCTTTATTACTCTTAACTGCCTGATTGACTCTAGAGGAGGCCAAAAAATCAGATCTAATCTAGAGTCTCTTTACTTGATGATGAATAATCTCCGTATACTCCTGTCTCTAGTACAATTGACAGTTACATCAAATTACTGGGCCCGGAATAACAGGATGGAGGATGCAAGGAAGCCACATTCTTTATGGCAGAGACTTTGGTGTGTTGATCACTTTGGCATATAGAAATAAGCCAAGTCCTACAGACTCCTTGACAAAAGGCACTCCCCACCCAGTGACCACAACAGGGGCACTTGCTGTTTCTGCCCATGCACACAGTCATGCCCCAATGGCTGTGTAGTGAGCCATTCGCAAAGGCAGCTGGTGATGTGTAATACTGCACCTTCTGTATCTAATGAATAAAAGTCAACTGGTAGAAAATTGATGGGCTTATCTTTTCCAGACAATTACGTTGATAAAAATGTAATTTTAATCATGTGATACCACTGTTTTCCAAGAAACTACACATCTTTAGAAAAGATAAATTAATTATCCAGATCAACATGAGTTAAAATGCTGTTTGAATCTGTAACTTTCCCTATTTTTGTCATTTTATTCCCTTGAGATCTGCAAAGCAGTCAACATTGATTAGGCACAGGACCTCCTAGGAGGGCTCCTGGAAGATAAAAAGTGTCACTGTGGATTAGGACAAATACGCTTCAAAACCTTGCTATCTTCATTCCAACCTACTACAAGTATTTTTTTGAGATGGAAAGACATGTTCAAATGAAGACTGAAACTATTTCCTCTGATTAACTGAGGTTTCCTTTCTGGAGGTATTGATAATACACCTAACTATTGTGAATCCTTGAGTCTAGTTAGCTATTTTTAATCACATGAAAGCTATTAAATCTATAATGATGGTACTGGAGGAAAAGATGACCCTGGAACAGTTCTAGCAAAGTGAAGAAATAAAACATGGCCTGAAAATAAAGGAGATCATGCGCCTGAGAATAGACAGAAATGAAAGTAATCATATAGAAAACAAAGAATCCATTCTACTTTAGAAGGGGTGGTTTTTAAGCACACTAAGGGACGTTTTCTGTCAAATTGCAATTTATCAGAAAAAGGTAACATTTAGGTTTTCCAGGTGATAAGTTTTATGCCCTTCATGATCTAAGTTTTACATTTTCCAGTTTCTGCATCGCTAGCTGAAACTGAAAAATAATACATGTGGAAATGGCAATACTTAAGACTCGTATTTGCCAAAGTGATTTAACTTAAACATTCTCATTAGTGATTCCTAATATATTTTGACAGAGCTAAATTCCTTAAAGTGCTTCTCAGAACATAAAGCTCTTATTCTAATTTTGGTCGTAAATTGTTATCTACTGCTTCTATCATTCGTTCAGCTATCATCCCCATATTTTTCGTCATATCTTTGAGGTGATTCTCATGAAGAAGCTTTTGGGTTAGGTATTTTTCTCTCTGGATCTTGCTCTTCGTGCGTTTTGATACATCGGGAATTGCATATGAAATGAAAAATTTCACAGAGTAGATGATGTGCTGGGGGAGAGAAGAAGAAAAATATCACTCACAAAGAAATGGAGGAGAACACCGAGTTCCTTTCATTCTTGCTTCTCATTATGGCAGTTTATCTGGACAAGGCAGTGGACATTTTACACACACATCCAACCACTAATACCATCATGTCTAATCAATAGTGTGGCTCTGTCTAGCAGTTACTGTTACTTTCTACATATAAATAATACTATGTGATATGTAGAAAAGTATATACACACACATATAATGGTTATAAAGGATAAAGAAAAAATGAATACCCCAAAAAACCACCATTAAACTTAAAAACTAGGATGTTGACAATGCTGTTGTATTTTGTGTCTCTTTTTCTAATGGCCCTGCACTTCTGCTAAAGTCAATGCTATCATATCTGAACAAGTGTATGTGTATCATTCTTACTTATTTTTTAAAATGTTTGACAAAATATATATATAGACCCTCAAAATATAGTCTTGCTTGACTTCACCTTTATGATCTGCATGCAGTCTTTTGGAAATTATTTTCTTTTGTTTTGGATCGGGTTCTCACTCTGTCACCCAGGCTGGAGTGCAGTGGCATGATCATAGCTCACTGAAGCCTCCTACTCCTGGGCTCAAGTGATCTGTGTGCATGCCACCATGCCTGGCTACTTTTAAAATTTCTTTGTAGAGACAGGGTCTCGCTATGTTGCCCAGGCTGGTCTGAAACTCCTGTCCTCAAGCAGTCCTCCCAACTTGGCCTTCCAAAGCACTAGGATTATAGGCTTGGGCCACCACGCCAGGCTGCTTTTTGTTCAAAACTATTGCCTAAAATTCATCAATGTTGGCCGGGCACGGTGGCTCACGCCTGTAATCCCAGCACTTTGGGAGGCCGAGGTGGGTGGATCACCTGAGGTCGGGAGTTCAAGACCAACCTGACCAACATGGAGAAACCCCGTCTCTACTAAAAATACAAAAATTAGCCAGGCATGGTGGTGCATGCCTGTAATCCCAGCTACTCGAGAGGCTGAGGAAGGAGAATCGCTTGAACCTGGGAGGGGGAGGTTGCGGTGAGCTGAGATCGCACCATTGCACTCCAGCCCCCCCCCAAAAAAAAAAAAAGCCGGGCACTCCCAGCACTTTGGGAGGCCGAGACGGGCGGATCACGAGGTCAGGAGATCGAGACCATCCTGGCTAACACGGTGAAACCCCATCTCTACTAAAAAATACAAAAAACTAGCCGGGCGAGGTGGCGGGCGCCTGTAGTCCCAGCTGCTCGGTAGGCTGAGGCAGGAGAATGGCATAAACTGGGAGGCGGAGCTTGCAGTGAGCTGAGATCCGGCCACTGCACTCCAGCCCAGGTGACAGAGCAAGACTCCATCTCAAAAAAAAAAAAAAAAAAAAAAAAATTCATCAATGTTATTCTATAAAACTAGTCCATTAATTTTCACTGCTGTGTAATATTCTTCTGTGTGAATACACTGTAATTTATTTGTTCCCCTATGAACAGGCATTGAGATTGTTTCCAGTTTTCGTTTTAGGAACAAGGCTGATGTGAACATTATTGTGCTGGAATCCTAGAGCATTATCTGCAAATATCTCAAGAGTGTGGACCTAGGAGTGGGACTGCTGAGACTCTGTCATGTGAATGTATCATTTTATAAGAGGATATCAAAACATTTTCCAAAGCAGGTATACCAACTTACACTCCCACAGCAGTGATAGTTTCAGTTGTTCTACATCCTTGCCAGCACTTGGTATCATCAAACTATTTTTTTTTTTGGGACAGAGTCTCACTGTCATCCAGGCTTGAATGCAGTGGTGCGATCTTGGCCCACTGCAACCTCCATCTCCTGGGTTCAAGCGATCCTCCTGCCTCAGCCACCTGAGTAGCTGGGATTACAGGTACCTGCCACCACGCCCAGCTAATTAGCTAATTTTGGGTTTTGCCATGTTGCCCAGGCTGGATTAGACTTTTTTTTTTTTTTAAGACCAATTTAGTGATTATGAAATGGACTTTCCCTTTGGTCTTACTCTGCATTTCCCTGATTACCAATGAGGCTAAATACTGTTTCATTTTTAAATTTATCAATAAAAAATCTCTGACCTAGCAAGGGGAGAGAGATAATATAAGCATAATTAAAAACAAATTATTCGTGGTGCTAAAAAGTGATGAGTAATATGAAGAGATTCTTCTGTAGATTAGTCTGGATATGCCTAAGTGAGCAAACACTTTGAGGTGAGGGAACAAGCCCTGCAGATATCAGAAGGAAAGACATTCTAGGCAAAGGGAATAGCTAATGCAGAGCTGGTTTGGAGGAAACCTCCAGAGTGCATTCAAGAAAAGGCAAGGATGGTGCGGAGTAGGTGAGGAGGAGAGAAATGATGTCTGAGGGGCACTGGGGCATGGCTGGATCCATAAGGCCTTGTGTGCCACTGTGAGGACTCTGGCTCTGACTCTGAGTAAGAGAGGAAGACAAGAGCAAGCCCAGCTAGGAGACTCTGGCCCTAATCCAGGCAAAAAAAATGATAGTGGCTCTGACCTGGTGGTAGCAGCATAGTCGGTCTGAAGTACTCACTGATATATTTTCAAAGGAAAAGTCAACCAGATTGGATATAGCATAAGGGTTCCAAGGACTCTGGCCTGAGCAGTGTTGAGATGGAGTCGCCATAATCAAGAGGGAAATACTGTGGATGGGAGAGATTTTGGGCTGGGTTGGGAGGAGAACATTTGGAGTGAATGGAGGAAAATATAGGCATGTGGGGCAGTAGATGTGAGACATCTGTTAGGCATTCAAGCAGAAACGTCAGGTAGGCCATTGGATTCATGGGTGGAGTTCAGGAGAGGGGTGCTCTGGAAACAACCATTTTAAGGTCCTTTTAGCATACAGATGGTATTCAGAGCCAACAGACTCCAGGAGATCATCAAGAGACCAAGGAGAGAGAAAAGAAGACAACAAAGGGATGAGTCCCAGGATCACTAGAGTATAAAGTACTGGCATAGAACCTGAGGTGGAATGGCCAGGGACGCAGGAGGAAAGTGTATTTTCCTAGGAGCCCAGTGAGGAGGAGTTTCCAGGGGTAAGTGATGAGGAAAATCTGAAGTCAGATTTTCAGCGACATTTTGACTCAGATTTTTGCTGAGTCAAAAGTTGCTAAGTCAGGTGAGGGGAGGGTGGAGAAGTGGTGGCTGCTGGTAACTGGCAAGAGCGGCTTCAGTGAAGTGGAGGGGGTGAAGGCATGACAGAAAGACAGAGGAATCGAGGACAGCATGAGTACTGGCAACTCATTCAACGGCGCTGGCCACAAAGAGGAGAAGAGAAGTGAAGCAGGACTGGCGAGGTAAGGATGGAGAGAATTTTGAGATGTGAGAGATATTAGTGTGTTTACTGATAACGGAAATTATATAGCAAAGGGACAAAGGTTGATGCTGTAGGAAACAGTTCTTTCATCTGTTTCTGAGGTAGGGAATACTTACAGATATGTGGAATTTCTCTGTTATGTCACCCTTGCATTTCCAGGTTAAAGCCTGGTGGTGTGATGCTATCTTTTTAAAATATATCGCTAGATTCAGATTTGTACATTTTTAAAATTTTTTGCGTAAAGATATACAACATGATGTTGTAAGACACATGTATGTAGTGAGTCCTCAACATCATCGACAGGTTCTTGGAAACTGCAACTCCAGGTCCTCCAACAACGTCATTTCCTTCAATGTTGTTTCATTACAGCATTGATGAGAAAAAACACTGGTTTAGTTAGATGTTGTTATCTTAAAGTCATGGTTTCCAAGAGCCTAATGAGGATGTTAAGTGAGGACTTACTTTATAGTGGAACAAATTAACATGTCCATCATCTCACTTTACACATATTAGATCTTTGCATCTATGTAATGAACAGGGTTGGCTTTATTTTCCTTTCTCTCTTCTTGTCTGATTTTAGGATTTAGGCTACTCTTAGCCTCACCAAATGAGTTGGAGAGTATTTCCTCTTTCTGATCTCTGAAGGCATTTGTATAGGATTGAAATGATCTGTTTTAAAAAGCTTGGTATCACTCTCCAGTAAAAACCACATGGTCTGGTGTTTTCATTGCAGAAAGATTTCAAACTTCTGCTGTAATTTAAGGTTTATAGCTACCTTCTTTAGCATTCTGGAGATAGATTACTCTCTTGGCTTCCGTTGTTACTGTTAAAAAGTCTACTCCCATTCTCGCTTTAGTTTTCTGTGTTAGTCATCAGTTTTTTTCCTCTGGTTACTTCCAAGGTTGTATTTTTGGTGTGCTGCATTTTCCTTGCAGTATGTGTAACTGGATTTCTTTATTCTGCTTGATACATGTCATGCTTTCTGATCTGTGAACTCTTTCATCTCTTTTATCCATTTTCTGCTTCATTTTTTTAAGTTAGTATTTCTCATTCTTCCATATCACTTAACATTTTTTTTCATATTTTCTATTTTCTTATCTCCCTGCGATGTATCAGGAGTAATTTTTTCAGACCTATCTTCCAATTCACAAATTCTCTCTTCAGATTTGCCTAAACTTCTGTTTCATCCATGTTATTTTTTTTCATTTCACCAATGATTTAATTTCTAGAAGTTCCATTTAGTTTTTTCAAAATTGCCTTATAATATTTTTTTAGTTTCTTGCTCTTTTAAAATTCTACCCAAAATTATTTAAATATTTTCACATACAGTTAATTTATATTTCTTATCTGACAGTTCAAACAAACCCTTGAGGTTATTGAGGGTCCAAATCAGTTGTTTCCTGCTGAATCTCATACTTCTTTTTTTTTTTTTTTTAAATCACCTCTTGTTATTGACCATCTTTGATTGTGTGCTCATATTTGATTAGCTTGATCTGAGAAAAACCTGGGGTCTAAACTGAGGACACTTTTTTCCAGAGAAGAAACACATTTCTTTCTACTGAGACAAATGCAGCCCTGTTTTGGGTCTCTGGCTTATTCAGGAATCTCAAGCTCAGTTTTTCCACTTCCCTTCTGAACCAAGGCATGATCTCCTTGAGCTCTGAGATGGAGGCACTGATGTGTACCAGCTTGCTCTCTGAGCCCTCCAGCACTACAGGGAATTTCTCTGTTATGTCACCCTTGCATAACATAACCCTGCTCACTGCCCTATTACAGCCCATCACTTAGGCTGGGTGCAGTGGCTCATGCCTGTAATCCCAGCACTTTGGAAGGCTGAGGAGGGCGGACCACTTGAGGTCAGGAGTTCGAGACCAGCCTGGCCAATATGGTGAAACCCCGTCTCTACTAAAAATATACAATTAGCCAGGTATGGTAGCATGCACCTGTAGTCCCAGGTACTTGGGAGGCTGAGGCAGGAGAATCAGCTAAACCCGGGTGGCGGAAGTTGCAGTGAGCTAAGATCATGGCACCGCACTCCTGCCTGTGCGACAGAGTAAGACTCTGTCTCTAAAAAAAAAAAAAAAAGCCCATCACCTAGTTTTCCCTCTCTCTGTAGATTCTCTTCCCTTCCAGTGAGCTCAGAAATGCAAAGGAATTATCAAGCTGGCTCTAGAAGTTTTGCAGTGGGGATGGTCCACTGCATATGTAAAGACAATTAAATGGTCTACCACAATATCAAAAGCAGAAGGCCAATCACTTCATCAACTACGTTTGAATAGAAACTTGAATAAACTCTTGCTGATATATCACATACTGTACTTGATTGAGAAAGCCACTTACGATGGTGAACTAACCATGAGTTACTTGTCTTCCCTGTTTAATGTTTGGTAGCTACTTGAAAAAGAAAAAAAAAACAACTAGTATAAGTACCAAAAAGCCAGGGAGTCTACCCCACTTCTTCTCTGCTGAGTGGTTTTTTTTTTTTTTTTTTTTTTTGAGACGGAGTCTTGCTGTGTCGCCCAGGCTGGAGTGCAGTGGCCGGATCTCGGCTCACTGCAAGCTCCGCCTCCCAGGTTTACGCCATTCTCCTGCCTCAGCCTCCCTTGTAGCTTGGACTACAGGCGCCCGCCACCTCACCCAGCTAGTTTTTTATACTTTTTAGTAGAGACGGGGTTTCACCGTGTTAGCCAGGATGGTCTCGATCTCCTGACCTCGTGATCCGCCCGTCTCGGCCTCCCAAAGTGCTGGGATTACAGGCTTGAGCCACCGCGCCTGGCCTCTTGCTGAGTGGTTTTATTCAGAGCAAATGAAGTCCACCTGCCTCAGCCCCTCTTGCTGCTAAGAAAACCACATGCTATAGTTCTGGTCAATGAGATGTAGGTGGAAGTCCACGGTAGGGGCTTCTGGCAAAGCACTCTTTCCTGACAAAAAGGACTGGATATGGTTAGCATCGCCCTTCTTCCTGCTTTGCGTGTAATTTGTTATCTGGAATTTCAGCAGCCATAAGGGGACACATATATGAGAGCAAATCCAAGAACTGGATATACTGCTTCCATCAGTGAATTGGTGTTGACTGATTCAGCAGCAACCACATACTTTCGTGAACTCTGTTATGTGGGTTGGAGGGGGAATCAACCTTATTTAAGCCACCATAGACTGCGTTTTCTGCTTCTTGCAGCTTAATACAATCCTATCGACCACACCAATTAAGTAACCTCTGATACTTGATAATTTGGCAGTAGTTAATTCACTCTGCATAGGAAGCATAGTTGGCTACATCAATTACAAATTTATAGTTGCCTTAGTCATTTTTCAGAGCTGGTCAATTTCAAACTCTCCCAGCAATAAAAGTTTCTCACAGGCAGAGATCACATCATCTTACTCATCTTGAATAAGCCCTTTCACAGCCCAACATGCTGCCCAGTGCCCTAAATTTTAAAAAGTTAGTAAAGAATGAAATTGAATCCCTTTTGCATATAACATGCTTTTAAAGTTTAAAAACAGATAATGCTCTCATTAATGAAGTTGTTTGAATATTTTCAGGTCAAAACTGATTAACATATTTCCTAAAATATTAGCAAGTGATAAGAAGGTATCATACATGTTAAGTATGGAGTTGGCAACATTTAATGGAAGGTCTGCAAATACACATCCTTATAAACTGTTTGAAAGCATACTTTTCCTACCTCCATGACAATGATAAAAGCCAGCTTGGCTGCGATCACGTGCCAATAGTAGATGTTGTGTTTATACTCCTGGGGGTGTCCAGGTGGGTATCGGAAATCACGATATCTGAAAACGAAATGGAGACATATTGGGAGACCAATCTTTTTGACTGAATACTGTAAACAAAGGCCCCATTTAAAAAGAAGTCATGGCCGGGTGCAGTGGCTCATGCCTGTAATCCTAGCACTTTGGGAGGCCGAGGCATGTGGATCACTTGAGGCCAGAAGTGCGAGACCAGCCTGGCCAATATGGTGAAACCCCATCTCTACTAAAAATACAAAAATTAGCCAGGCGTGGTGGCACGTGCTTGTAATCTCAGCTATTCAGGTGGCTGAGGCATGAGAACTGCTTGAACCCGGGAGGTGGAGGTTGCAGGGAGCTGATATGGCGTCACTGCACCCCTGTCTGGGCAACAGAGCAGGACTCTGTCTCAAAAAAGAAAAAAAAAGTAGAGGTCATATTTGATTCAATGCTCTTTTAAACTGGACATCACATACATTTTCTCTTAAAGCTCAATTTGGTAACAAAGCCCCAAAATAACTACAGTTATACCTCATTTAATATTTAATCAGAGAATGATGGTAATAACAGGGTCCATCTTTGTAGAAAATAATCCATCTTTATAAAAGAACTAAAGTTTTAAATTTTTTCTCCCACCATTTATCCCTGTTTTCTCAAAACAATTCCTGTTTAAGGGATCATGTTTATAAATTTATTTATATAATGGTATCATCAGGGTTCATTTAGGTACGGGACTCTCTCTCCTCATACAGAGTACTATCTGCTTGCTACAATTTTTTTACCTAATTCTTGTCAGATATCAACTGTTAACTGCTGTTGGTGTATCTTCCTCAGGTAGTACATATCTAATTTTATGCCTGTAAGCTATGAAACCTAGAAGAGTTTAATTTCTGATTAGATTTGTGGAAAGTAAGCATAAGGAGATTCAATACAGAATTGTAAAGAGGCTCCACTAGGTGTAACACAAACATTTATTTTGGGCTTATTTCTGGTTTCCGGGTTGCATTATTGAGAATTTGAGTTAGTGAAGCCTTTGAGGAGTTGGACTAAATAAACTGTAAAGCCTCTTGTTTTAGGTGAAACTCTATGATCCAGGAAAAAAGGTCGATGACCTACAGTTCACAAACCATCAATTGGTAATTTACCTGGTACATACTGTCCACTGTTGAACTCATCAACCATTAAAATCGATGGAGAGAGTTTTGGAATATTTTTAGATAATACTGTTCAGCTGAGTATTTACATCTCTTCTCTCTGTATGTCCGTCCCTGTTATGTGAGATGCTAGTTTGCCATCATTCAATATCTTCAGATTGTGCTTGAATAACACAATAGTATTAACAACTGAATTATCTTTGTTCTGGGACCTCTTGAAGTTTCTCTATTTCTATGACTTTTCTTTGGAATCAATCTCCCTGTAATCCTTTGAAACTCTCATCTTTAAATCTTTATGGTTTGGTCTGAAAGTTCTACCCCTAGTCTTCATTAACTTTTTAATAAATATACATACATATACATTTTCTGAGTTTCACTCAAGAGAAAGCTATGGGGAAAAAATGTCTCTAGCATCTTGATTTAAATGACACCAAAGCACCTAGTTGATCCTGAAGTTATAAAGAAATAACAATTAAATAATTAAAAAAATGACACCAAACAGAATTAAGTCACAAGAAAACCCCTTTTAAAGATGAAGTGCATTTTTAAACAAGTAAAGCAGAACTTGCCTGCATGTGGTATGGTTACCCAGCTCAGAGTATGGGTTTCCCTTGCTTTTGTTTTTGAAGTCTGCAACTTTGAAGATGGAAAGAGTGTTGTTGATGTACCCTTCCATGGTGTAGGAAGTGTGGTCCCCATAGGGAGGGACGGAGAAGGACCAGTAGTACACTAGGCGGGGGATCATGTCCGATGTGAAAGCAATGATCATGGCCTATTTTGGGAGAAAAACAACAAAGTGAAAATGAAGTTATGGTTTTTTGTTTGTTTTTTGTTTTTGAGACGGAGTCTCGCTCTTGTTGCCCAGGCTGGAGTGCAACGGCATGACCTTGGCTCACTGCAACCTCCACCTCCTGGGTTCAAGCAATTCTCCTGCCTCAGCCTTCTGAGTAGCTGGGATTACAGGCACGCGCCAACAACCCCGGCTAATTTTTATACTTTTAGTAGAGACAAAGTTTTGTCATGTTGGCCAGGCCGGTCTTGAACTCCTGGCCTCAGGTGATCCGCTCGCCTCAGCCTCCCAAAGTGCTGGGATTACAGGCATGAGCCACCCCGCCCGGCCGAAGTTATAGTTATTATAGGTCAGGTTAACAAATATGGCAGATTTGCTATTTTCATCATGTTGATTTTTTTTTTTTAAAGATTCAGAAATCTTAATTCTTTCTTAACTGCAAAATATATGCAGATAGTGAGATAGGATCTTGCTCTGTTGTCCAGGCTGGAGTGCACTGGCATGATCATAGCTCACTGTAACCTCAAACTCCTTGGCTCAAGTGATCCTCCTGAGTAGTTAGAATTACAGGTGCACTCCACTCTGCCTGGCTAATCTTTAAACATTTTTTGTAGAGATGGGGTCTTACTATGTTGTCTAGCCTAGTCTGGACTCCTGGCCTCAAGAAATTCTCTCAGCCTCTCTGAGTGCTGGCATTATAGGCATGAGCCACTGACCTCAGCCTAGAAGACTTGCACATGTAATCAGAGTCAATGTTATGAAAATAATTCAGCTTTATATAATTGATTTTAGCACTTGCTTTTCATAAACACAATGTAAACTGCATGTTTTCCTTGATCTAAATTTAAATAATGACCTCTAAGTTCACTTTTTTCCTGTATAGTATTTTGACTTGTTTAGACAAGTCAAACCATGACCTGATTTGTTTTAAACCCTCAGTACGTGGTTATGTTCGTCGCTTCATTAGAGTGCGAGCATTTATTAATTTTAGCAAAATTTGGGTGGCAGAAAGAATTATACGTAGTCAAATAATAATGTCTGTTTAGTTTGATCTAGTATCTAAGTCTCTAAACTTCAAAAAGATTAAGTGGATGAAGTTATGAAAATTATAAATTAAACAACAACATACAGAAAATTTAGTATGTTCCTAGATAAAAGGAGTAAATATGGGCCAATCATAAACCTGTGTGTCAGAGAGACATCTATTAGGAGGTAAAGCTATTATGAATTACATGAATTTTCTCTAAAATTCTTTAATTTGGGCTTTAAACTCTCCAGTGTGTAAAACTGGTTTGAACGAAGGAGAAAGGATTTTACTTTAAACCAAATTCTATGTGAATAAAATAGCTAAATGATTGTCATTGATGAGGCAGAAAAGCAGACATGTTTTTGGCTTAACATGATTTTTAATCGTATTCATTTGAACATATGGTTTAGACACAGTGAGACCACAAACCAAATCTCAGGCAAAGCAAGAAAAAACAATCAAGGGGCTTTTCTATTGTAAAATTTCCCTCACTAGAACCAGCTTTGTCATTTCCTCTGATGTGAAAAATGTATATATATGAGTGTGTTTCTGCCTGTCAGTACTGGGGAGCCACAAGAATATTTTACCTTTTTTCCCTCAGATTTCAATAGATTAAATTTTGCTATTATCATTTAACTCAACTATATCTTTTTATAGAATCACTGGCAGATGTGCATCAGGAAGCTACAAAAAAATTCCAACAAGGAAGATAATTTTATTGTCTTCTGACAAGATACTTTTCTTCCTGAATTGAGCTGCTCTGAGAGACATGCTGCAAGAGTACAAATAAATGCAGTGTGCTTCATTTCCCATGCTGTTCTGCACACAGTTTTCCATTTATATAAAAATAAATTAAAATTGGTCTTCAATAACAGATGCTCTGGCATGATACAACAATGTCAATTCAGCTTATTTATTGAACCAGCAGCTTTAAAATGAATGATTTTATACCAAATTCCTGCTTGATGCCCATTCTCATCCTGGTGGTTATTCTCTTTTGGTAGACAGTAGGTTGTGAGATACATACTGGGTGTTTGAGGGAATAAGACACACATTTAATGCTTGCACACACATAAACAGATGCCTATGTATGTGGATGTATAACTTCCATCTTGGAAGTATAACAAATCCTAATATGGAAAAAGGGATTGCCCATAGTTTAATCAATGTCACAAATCTCATAAGCAGTTTTCCTAGGTTAAGTGATAAGAAAAAGGCATTATTGGATAAGAACCAATAGCACCAATTAGCCGGCATGAGTATCTGTACACATACACACACTGAGTTGCCTTGGAAACAGCCAATCCTCCATCTGTGCTCATGGAGTGGAGCCATGGCACGGATGCTGGGAAAAGGTACCTAATACAATCAATCTAGAATGCTTGAGGAATAGGGAGAGTTTGAGTCAACTGAATTTTCTGGTTCGTTGCAAATAAAAACCCTTTTAGTTTCAAACTTTGCTGCTGAAAATTTTCTTAAAGCACACAAGTCCACGTTCTTGCCCAGCTCAGTGTACTAGAGCATACTGAACATGACAGATTCATTGTTTTATGACTGAGGAACTTGAAAGGCATCATGGCCATTTTTCTAAACATCAGTCTTCATTTTGCAGCACCGTAGATGTTGAAGGTGTGGAGTACCTGGGTGAAAGGAAACTGACATACCCTAGTAGTTGGTTTTTATGTGCAATTTGCACCTTTCTCCAAATAGTACAGATAGCATGCAATTCAGATATATTTAAGGTTCTGGGGTAGGGATGACAGCTAGGTTATACAGGTTTATTGTATAAAACTGTAACCATAATCCAGACAGTGACTACTTTTGGAATTCTTTTGCCTCCAATTGGGGTACCTGTCAAAGTCCTCAGAGTCACTGTTAATAACAATGATGAGTAATGAAGATGATTAAATAACAGCAGCTAACATTCAATAGAAATGAGGCTTCACGCATTACCTCAATGAATTCCCTAATATTGTGGTTGGTACGTACTATTCTTATGATATGCGGTAGGGAAGTAATAATTTTACAAATAATAAAATGGGGCTCTGGAGTGGTAACGCCTGGCTCAAGATCAAGCAGCTTACAGTACTGGGAACTGGAGCTCGGGTCTACCTGACTCTAGAGCCCACAATGCTCAGTAACTTCCGTCATCCAGAGCCTAACCTACAGGCACTGCCAACTTCTGTTGTTTTGGCTGGGGACTCAGGGAAGATGTGGCTTAAGAAAACAAAACTGGGGAATCACTTTTTTAGGGAGGTTCAACTGGAAGTGAGACTGTCAGTGAAATATGGAAGGCAATGGCCCTAGTTTTGGGACACTTCTTGGGAAGGTGTTCCTCTAATGGGATGGCATGCAATTTGCATTGCCTGAGAACTCCCTTCTGGCTGTACATAAAAATGACATGTTCAGATGGCCCATAATCAATGAATACAGGCTGTAAACAACTCAGTTCTGTCCCCTCACAGCTGTGATATATACAGGGCATGAGGCTGCTTCAGCCAATGATCAGAGCATGGCAAGCAAAGACCTAAGGGTGGGGTGGGAAAGGTGATGAAACCCACCTACCTCCCTCCTTTAAGAATTGCGGCTCTGGAGTCAAGGAAGGTAATCAGGAGCTTTGGAATATGTAGTAAAACAAGGTAGAATGATCTTATTTTAGGGCCCTCAAAGTCTAAATGAACAGATTTCTATCCACATTATAAAAAAGCATTTTCTGATAACTCTTTTTATAATTATGTGAGGATTAAAAGTGTTAGTACTTATCATTACCATATTTCATATTGAATAAAAAGTTTAGCAAATGAGCAATAACAGTACCTGTGTAGGCGGTGTTGACAGTTAAAAATAATTACATACAAAATGAAAATACATTTAACAAGTGGTTATATATAGCAACTATGTCGTTTATGTGGATGACAGACTTAGCATCTTCCTCCCATTTTAAAAAACACTAAACATTTGATTCCTTAGGTAGCAACTCTAATGCATCTTCAAGGTCTTTACCCTGTAAAGCTTAGGTCTACTCACATTGGTCACCACAGCCAGAATTGCTATTCCTTGCATGATGGGCTGCCATGCTCCAATGTCCTGGGCTTTCTCTGGTACCAGGCGTCTAAACTGGGTGGTCAGTTTCCATGCGTCCACTCTTATTTCCAATATATTGTTCACGAGAGCCAACAGAGGGGCCAGTGGAAAAGAGGCCACAAATAAGGTGACGAACCCAAACTGAATAACTGTCAATGGAATGGACACACATCATGGAGTGGTGGTGGATGGAAGGACAACATTTTTTCTTTACTCTTGAAAGAGAAAGGCAAACGAACTAAATCCCAGAGAGAAAACACATCTGTGGTAAATAATAATTTAGTGTTCAACAGTGAAAGAATTCAAACAAAACACAAATATAAAATCTCTGGAAAGAAGACTAATTATAGCCTATTTCTTTCACATGTATACACTTAATAGGACCAATATATTTAGACATCTTTAGTCAACCAGAATTATTTGCTGGTAATAAATTTGAGACATCATAAGCATATTATTCATTCTCAGGGTTGAAATAGAATGTTAGAAGATGATTTGTGGTTTAGGATTTTTTTTTTTTTTTTTAAGAAAAAAGAAATATTGTGGCATTATCTAACAAGTTAAAGAGAAAAAGAAATGGACCCATGGGAAGGCTATGCTTAGAGAATGTTGGAAGAAATATGCTGAGAACAAGCAAATGAGTGAGCTCCCCTGAGTCTGCAAATGCAAGTGCAGTGCATTCAGAGAATTTGATAGTATTAGAAATCACAGAAATAAATGGGATAAAAGTGTCTTAAGTTATAAAATCCTTCCTTAAGATTCTTGATCTTCATGTTAGTTGTGGTCCTTGTGGTCATAATAAGTCAAAATTTGAGTGGTGGCTTAGAAGTTCTTTTCTCCTTGTTTGTAATTGACACGGCCTTATTATAAATGCGGCAGCAGAGATTTTTGGGGTGATACTATGGAGCGGAAGAAGAAAATATCCAAAAAAGGAAACTCAGTTTTAGACCCTGCCCTCCTAACTGGAAGACCTTCAGAGGAAACATAAACAGATACATAACTAAGACTGTGGATGGGAGGAAAACGTAGAGCCCCATTAGGCCTCATGCTCAGAGAGGGGGCAGGGACGACTCTGCTCAGGAAGGGTGAGGCTGTGGAGGGTGTGGCGAGGCAAGCAGAACTGGCATTTGCTTCTGGTCTGAGAGGCAAAGGGCATGTTGCAGAAGAGCAGACAGGGCCAGAAGGATCCAGTACGTCCCACAGGCCAGGCAGGAGCACTCATGCAGAGAAGTGAGCCAGGCAAGGACCAGAGTTGGTGATGCTACAGAGTCATGAGCAGCAGCAATAAGCAGTGATATCAATGTCCCTGTCTATGACTCACCCAATCCTAAATAACTCATCAGCCCCCAGGGCATGCAAGTAATAGTCATGTGTGGAGTCAGCCAGTCAACTGTGGTAAACTAGCAAGTGTGTGTCCTACGGAAAGGGACAGCTCATAGTTGCCATGTTGGAATGAGGGCTCCATGTTGCCAGATCTCCTGATTGTTCAAGAGAAGCCAGAGATTAGGATTATGTTATCAGTAAACCTAGTCAAAAATCCAAAAGAGACAAGATACCACTTATAATGACAACAAAAGCGCAGACTATTTAGAAATAAATTAATGAGAAATATAAGACTACTATGATAATTGACTTAAGAAAAAACAAATAATGATGAATGAATGAATGGTAGGATGTGCCATACTCTTGATTGGGCAAACTTGAATGCAAGGACGTATCAAATTTTTTTCCACAAAATAATTTAGAATTCTAATATAAATTCTGTTAATAATCCCAAATGGATTTAACAAAAAAAGCTGACAGGTCAGCCAGGTGTGGCAGCTAATCCCTGTAATCCTAGCACTTTAGGAGGCTGAGGAGGGAGGATTATTTGAGCCCAGGTGTTTGAGACCAGCCTAGGCATCATAGCAAGACTCTGTCTCTACAAAAAATACAAAAATTAGCTGGGCATGGTGGTACAAGCCTGTAGTCTCAGCTACCCAGGAGGCTGAGGTGGGAGGATTGCTTTAGTTGAGGGGGCGGAGGTTGCAGTGAGCCCAGATTGTGCCACTGCACTCCAGCCTGGGCAACAGGGCAAGACTCTGTCTTTCAAAGAAAGATAAGAAAAAAAGCTGAAAAGTGATACTGAAGTTCTTCAAGAAATATAAACAGGTAAAATAATGAACAGGGATGTTTGCATAGACAGGAACATTCTGAAAAAATAAAATGGGATAGCTCTGGGAGATATTAAACTATATTATAATGCTATGGTAACTGAAACAGTTTAGAACTAGTACATGAGTAGATAGTATGAATTAAATAGGGTGAATTTTAAGAGGAGATGCAAATGTTCATGGGTTTTAATATATTATAAAGTGATGCTTTGAAGCAGTGGATGCAAGTATTGGCACAGCTAGCTAAGTCATGGGAAAAATTGGTATGGGGCCATCACTTTTGACACCAAAATAAATTCCACATGGATTAAAAACAAAACACCAGAAAAAGTCCACGTAATTTGTTCTGATATTCAAGTAGAAAATTTTTATAAGCAACTTTTGAAACCAAGAATAACAACAACAAAAAGTCAACGCAAAACACCCACCATGAAAACAAAAACAACCCTGCCTGCGACTTTTTCATAATCCTATACTGCTCTCTAATGCTTTCTCTGCTTGCTTCTACATATTACAGTTGAGTTTTCTGAAGGAAGTATCCATCTTCACAACAAGTGGCAGAGTAACTAGTCCCTGAAGCCCCGCACCCTGCTGAGGTCCTCACCACTGCACTGGACCTACTCTTGCTAACTTTGCCGGTGGCTGCATGTTCATAAGCTGATGCTCCTTTTTGGTCCTGATTTTTGTGATTTCTTGTGACACGGTCATAAGAAATTTATGGCCAAGATTTTATGTGACATGGCCAAACAGTCCCCCTGCTGTGGAATATTTATTTCCCCTTGATTTCCTTTTTACTTAATTTTAAAAAGTCAAAATATATATTGAAAAGCAAAAAAACTAAAAAAACCCTACCTAGCTATAGCACTGCTTCCACTTCCTGCCCCAGGTCTAGCAATTAGGAGTGTGTGGGTGTTGGCTCTTCCTTTCTTCCCCCTCTGGATTTTCCATTACGCCCCTTTTCCTTCATAACCAAATTCCTCTGAAACAACATTATCTCCCAAGCCTTCTCTGGGTTGACACAACCCTGCTGGATTTCTTCCCACTGCTCTGCTCTTCTTTTCCTTTGTGGGCCTCCCTCCCTCTTCACTCTTCAAATGTCCCTCTCCCCCAGGGCCTCTTCATCAATTCTCTGTCCATCTCTCTTTATATTCCTGCTAGGCATGCCTGATTCACCCTCATGGCCTCACCCATGGCTCATCTGAGCTCCTGACTGTGGTGTCCAACTTTCTAATAGACATTGCCTTTCAGATGTTTTCATGCTAAAAATATCCAACCACTGAGCCATTTCCTAGAGAACAGCTCCTCTCCTTATGTTCTGAACTGCATATATGGTCTCCTGGAAGTTAATTTAATTCCTCATCTGCTATGCAATTCACCTCTTTAACACTTACCTAACTCCATCTCCCTCTCTCTACTCCTATGCCCACTATTTAGGCACCTATCACTTGTTGTCTGGGTTACCTGCTGTAGCCTCCTAAATCATCTCCCTCCCACCACCAAGTCTCATCCAAAATATTATCTTCCATTCTGCTGCGTGACTGATCGTATTCCACATAAATGTTATGCAGTTCTCTTGTTTACAAATATTCCAGTGGATCCCAATTTCTTTAAGAATAAAGTTCAAGTCCCCTGGTTAAGCACACCAGACCCATCATGATATGGCCCCTGCCTACCTGATATTCCCACCTGTGAATCCTTTGTTCACTTGCCATTCTTTGACCAAGCTTGTTGTACTTTCAAATATGTCCACCTCTCCACACAAAATGTCCATTCTCTTCACTATACTTCAGATAACTAACTTCCATTCACCCTTCAAAATCCAGTTCAAATATCACCTGCTCAAGGATGTCTGATTAGCATTCTCCTTCCTAACCATGCGGCAAGTGCGGAGCTCCATGAGGGGAGGGACCAAGTGCCCTGGTATGCCCAGCGGCTGAGAGTGTTTGGCACAGCAGGTGCTCAATGTTTGATGAATGAATGAGTGAATGAATGAATGAACAAATGAAGAGCTGGAGGCCTGCAAATCCTCCCAATTACCTAGTTGCCCTTTTGGAAAGCACATCCTGTAAAGGTTAGGAGACTTCATGGCAGATGATGGGCTCGAACCGAGCAGAGATGAGAGCATGAAGGGAAGAAGGCCTGAGTCCTGGAGAGTGCAGCGGAGGCATCGGTGGGTTCAGCACAGGAGGGAGAAAAAGAAAGGGGCACAAGGAGCTGCTGAAGAATAGCTGATATTCATTACAGTACAATTACATGGAGAAAATCATATATGAAGGTCATTGTTTTAGCAGATTTTAAAACATTAACTTGGAGACAGATGAAAGTGAGATCAAGGCACCATGGCAAGGGTGGAAGAGACAGTGCCAGAGACAAACAGGGCCCACTCATCACTTCACTGCACTCCGTTTATGGCACCTGCCTACCAGGAAGGCCTTATCAAGTTCTCAGGACACCTGTGTCTGCAGTACCTTACTGAGTATAAAACAGTATTTATGGCTTCCAGGTTTGAATACAGACAACTACGTTTATGTTGTGTGTACTTGGAGTCAGGAACACTCTTAGAGAAGCAATTTGGGTTAACAGCTCAGAGTTACTCCAATAATCTCAAAGGATGGTGGGAAATTCACTAAATAAAAAACGTTTCACTCAAACAGGTCATACAGAACTTGGTGAGAAGTGAGTGAGGAATGTTAATGTGAAATCAACTAAAAGTTAGATATGTGTGTCGGAGCTCCAAGTTCAAGTTGCTTAAATGTTTATAAGTACAAGGTTCCAGGCACTGGAGCTCTAGCAGAGGACGTGGCAGCTGCCTCCATCAGGCTCAGTGCAATGGGGACAGAGGCAGGCATAGAGCGCATACCGCCAGAGCAGGTAGCAGGTGCTGCTAATGCCTAGAAGAAAAGAGCAGCAAAGCTGCCTGAAAAGTTCAGGGGCCCGGCTGAGGCTCAGCAGGACTTGTCAGGTAGGAAAGAAGGAAAGAGAGTTGAGGCTGGGTGCAAGGCCAAGCAAGGGTGGAGGCTCCAGGCTGGCTTTCTGGAGGATGTTTCCCTTAAGCAGTAAGAGCCACAATTTAAAAGGTAGATGGTGGTGTCATTAAGGAATATGGAGAAATGAGAAGGAGGGGACTGTGTAGTGGTGAGACCAATACCAAAGGCTCTCAATGTTTATTTTTAGAGAAATGAAAACAATTCAAAAGGCACTTGGAAATTCTGTCTCTCACAGACTAGAAGGACAAAATGCAGATTTCACTCTCCTGTTGCCCACACAGTAACAGACTGCCTACTCCCAGAAATTCAGAAATCAAGTTTTCTAAGTCATTAGGTACTATTTAGATAACAGGAAAACAACCTAATAAACTTAAAAATCTGTCTATAATAGCTGTTATTCTATACTTTCTTGTAGGGCAGGATGAGGCAGAATTATTTAGTTGATAACTATTTTAAAGAGCCTATGAAACTTTAAAAGTCCTATCAACTTCTCCCCAAAGCACATGACCATATAACTTTCTCTTCTGATGTCATTTATTTGACTATCAACTAAAGAAAAAAAACTTTTTAAAAATAACAAATGACATTCTACCCCAGGATTCTTTTTAATGCTGTTAATAGTTCCAATAAGAAATATTTACAGTTATGACTCATTTTTGAATAACAGGTCTTACAGTCCTTCTGAAAATAAGCAGAATAGTAACTAAGGACAGCTTCTACATATGTACTGCAGCTACACCCTTAATAAAACCTGGTCACAAAACATAACAAAGGAAAAATGAAATTCAAATCAGGCTCTGGGCTGCTGCAAAGTACTGCTGACTAAAGAAGCCACAAGATGAACCTTTTACTCACTGAAGGAAGCAGATGTGTTTCTATGTATAATGTGTATTTTTAAAAGCAATTATTTTATATATAGAATGTGATTTAATAAAAACCACCTTCTCACTGCAGACTTGTAAACAGGAACTACAAAGGGGTGTCTTTGCCAATATGCAAAGCCCTATGCATAAATGCAAAGCCTGTCAACAAAAATGATGCGTTTCTTTTTCTATTCTCCTAAGCTTAAAAAAATTGTAATTCAGTGTAATGGTTAGCCGAAAGGGCACAGATACAAAACATGTAAATTGTTAGCCATCTATTAGACATAAGCGTGTCATGCATAATACAAAAGGTGATGTTTCCTATGGAAATCTATTGTGAGATGCTTCCGTTTAAAGGCAACCGAGAGGTCAAAATCAAGTTCCACTGAAAAGAATTAAGAGCCCAAGCAAATAATATAAAAATGGACCAAGGCATTTAGGAAGGAGAGGACCTGTACTAAATCTTAATTCCAGACCAGCACAAAGGTTTCAAATTCAGGCCAGTTATGAGCCATGAAGTCACTCAAGGAACCAGGCAGAAACCACTGGCCAGAAGAAATAGATAGGCTGTCAAAGGCAGGCATGAGATGTGAAAGTGGGCATCCTGGGACCATTCCTGCCATGAAGCTGCATGCTCCTGCAGGCTTGCTTAAATGACTCAGTTCAGAAGTGTACTGGCCAACAGCTGTGCCTGCATGGACTGAATCACACCTAATTATAGTTGCTGAGTTCATTCTCAGACAACATGATTAGAATGCTTTAAGAATTCATGGTAAAGATGGCTGGGCCCAGTGGCTCATGTGTGTAATCCTAGCACTTTGGGAGGCTGAGGTGGGTGGATCATTTGAGCCCAGGAGTTTGAGACCAGCCTGGCCAACATGGTGAAACCCTGTCAGTACTAAAAGTCCAAAAATTAGCTGGGTGTGGTGGCTTGTAATCCCGGTTACTCGGGAGGCTGAGGCAGGAGAATCGCTTGAACCTGGGAGGCGGAGGTTGCAGTGAGCCACGATTGTACCACTGCACTCCAGCCTGGGCTATAGAGCGAGACTCTGTCTCAGAAAAAAAAAACAAAAAAAAGAATTAATGGTAATGATGTACCTCAATGAATACTGCATTCCATTGCCCGCTAATAAATTTCTAGCTTTGTACAACATAAATATTGACAAAGACATGCATGACCACCTTATCTGAAAGCCGGATTGTATAATTTTATCTAGTGGAGAAAAACATACTCTTCTTCAATATGCTAAATGTTAATATGGCTCAATAACAGATGCTTTTGGGATCCACAACATACTCCAACATATTTTATATCACTAAAAACTTCACTAAGAACTTACTCATTTCAAGATATTCATAAAATAATCCCAGTTTGCCCATAGGCTGCAGATGGTAGTCCTGTTCCCATCGTGGGGTTATCTTTTCTGATCCAGAAACTCTGTGAAATCGCCCAATTAGATTCATGATCCAGCTGCCAAAAAAAAAAAAAAAAAATTAATAAATTAGAACGAATATTATCAGGCCAAAGTCATAAAAATATTTTGCTGCTATCTTAAAGCTGCACCAGTAATCTTCTCAATAAACTATTTTTTGTTTGCATGCTAAATTTGTTTCTATTTCTGCCTCCTTATTCCAAAATATTTTGAAAAATAGGACTACATACCTGGGTTTATCAAAGCTGCAGCTGCTACTATTTTTTTCTCCTACCTTTTTCCTATGGGCAGCTTAATTTTTAAAAGGCAGGTTCCCACATTTGATTAACTTCAGTTGTTTGTTTTTTCATTTCCCCCTTGTCATTCAAAATGGTCTTGCCAGTATGAAAATCACCAGAGAAAACAAGATATAGTATGTGAGCTGGTGGTAAGTGCTGTGGAGAAAACTAAGTAGGGCAGGGAATGCTTGCATTTGTGTCTAGGGAGGTGGCCGGTGAAGGCCTCCTCAGAATGATGTGTGATTAAGGATGTGAAGGAGACAAAGGAGTGGGAAACCTGGGGGAAGAAGTCCCAGGCAGAGGGAACAGTGATGACAGAGACCCTGAGGCAGGAGCAGGCCTCCATGATTCACAGACAGCACACAGGGTAGGGATAGGAGACCACTGTCAGGATCTGGGCCGTTTTTTTCCTCCGAGGGAAGTGAGGAGCCACTGGAGGGCACCAAGTAGGAAAGTGACATAATCTGACTTTAGATAAAATAGGTCCAATTCCTATTTTAAGCTGAATCATTTAAGGACCAGAGGAGTGAAATGCCTCCTCCAGGTCATAGCGCAGAGCTAGGAGAAAACAGCCTGGACTGCGTCCCAGCGCTCTGTCCACCCCTGGATACTGCCCACTGAGCTGCCCACTGTCTCTTTTTTATGTCATGTTTTTTCCCTCTCTCAAAAGCCTTGTGGCTGAGATAAGTGCTTCCCCCCCCCCCTCCTTTTTTTGTTTCAGATGGAGTCTCGCTCTGTCGCTCTGGCACGATCTCGGCTCACTGCAAGCTCCGCCTCCCAGGTTTACGCCATTCTCCTGCCTCAGCCTCCTGAGTAGCTGGGACTACAGGCGCCCGCCATCTCGCCCGGCTAATTTTTTGTATTTTTTAGTAGAGACGGGGTTTCACCGTGTTAGCCAGGATAGTCTCGATCTCCTGACCTCGTGATCCACCCGTCTCGGCCTCCCAAAGTGCTGGGATTACAGGCTTGAGCCACCGCGCCCGGCCGCTTCCCCCCTTTTATGGCAATTTGTCTGGAAAAGAAATCTGAGTTGGCAGTAAAATGAGGTGTGCACCTGTGGCATAAAGAACTGTTGTCCCCTCAAGCAACTGCCGGTTTGTGGTTTACCTGTGGAGTCATCAGAAGAGGCATGACAACAACTCCAAATACAGATCTAACATCTGGATACACTGGGTGATTAAACATGTGGGTGTGGCCTTCAAACTCTGATAATGAGAAGGCATCCCGTGATGGTTAAGGACAGTTACTGTAAGAAAACCAGGCAGACCCTCATCCTCTCCATCATGTGTGCACACGTGCACACCCAGCCAGCATAAGACAGACAGTACAAATGGCTCACTCTGCTGGGTTTCCCACTGCTACTGATCTCAGGGCTCACTTCTCACTGACTGCTACTGAAGCTTTACTCAGGGAAAATTATCTCTACTACAGGAGACATCTCTGACCTCACAATCTTTCCCCACTTCTTTCTCTTCGATGATGTTAAGACAGGCAGCAGGAGGCTGTGGAAAGTGGAGGGGATATGAGTTCAGACACCCCTGAATCTGAATCCAAACTCTATTTCTTAGCGGGTTAACTCTGGTAAAAATAAATAAATAAATAAATAAAACGGGGGTGATAAAACTTACACTGCCCAGGGCTGCTGTCAGGATTAAATGATTCAAAATAGGTAATGGATGTAGCACGTTTCCTAACACATCAAAACCTGCTGTATGGGATTTTCTGTTGAGCAATACAGGCTGCACTGGCTGAAACCAAGTGTAAATAAGGACTATGTTACCTAGACTCTTGGCTCAGTTATCCAGGCCACCTGGATCAGTGGTTCCCACTTCAGCACATACAAGCACGGCGTGGAATGCTTATGAGTAGTGCAGCTTCCTATGCTCTCAACCAAAAGGTCTGAGATAAGCTCCAGAATCTGCAGTTTTACAGTCATTCCAAGCGGGGTGTGACTCAGGTAGCACCAAGGACTACACGTCTCCATCACCCTTCATGACACCTAACTCTAACGTCACTGGGTGTGGTTTCTCTTGGTTTATCCTTTGCTCTGCCTCCCACACTTCTAGCCTCAGCCTTTTGCTGAATCCTTTCCATGCCCTCAAAGAAGCAGGTCTTCTTCTATCTGGGCTCTAAATCACATCAAAATTCAGATTCAGGATGAAACTTCTGTCCTGGCAACTACTTGTGTCATCTGGCACTTCCTTCTCTTATCAGGTCATCTTAGAAGTCTTTCTTACTAGCTTTCATTTCTGACTTACAGACGCTGAGCCTCTTGTTTGGTTTTCCTGAGTTTAACCACTCATGTTTCCGTTTTCCATAGGTCTGTGTTTCTAGTGCAGGGAACTCAATCTTGACTTCACATGAGAATCACCCACAGAACTTTTAGAAAAATATACACACCAGATATTTTTTCCCTGGCGAAGGCTAGAAGCAGGCGTTACAAAATAATTTCCATAGGAATTTACCATGTGTATTGTCATAGCCACATCATCAGTTGTGCTTTACTAGGTCCTTATTTTGTGCCAAACATGGTGAGAAGCACTTTACATCTCACTTCCTCTTCACCTCCATTATCACATTTAATCCACATGCTGGAGATAATCATTTCTGTTTCAGACATTCTACAGTATTCCCACTTGCTAATTTTGAAATACAAGCATCCTTCACTATTTGAATCTATTTTATGTGTGAGTTTACTGTTTCTGAACTTAGAGAGTAAGTGTGGATAGTGAGGGACACCTATATTTAGGACTCTGATTGCCTATAGCTCATCTTCTCTCCAAATCCTATCTTGAGAAGGGACATTTTCTCCTAAAACAGTTCTTTTTTCTTATTATACAAATAAGTATACTTATTAATATAAAAAGAGGTATTTATGTTACAATATACATGTACAAATGTATATAAAGGAAAATTATAGCCATCTACTATTTAAATACCAAAAAATGATGCTATGGGCATTTTGCATCCTTAATTCTATTATCTCTGACATTTTATTATAAAAATTTCTCCAGAGTGAGCTGTTTAACACAGGAATTATACTAGTCTTTTATTAAGAACAGAATAAAATCCCCAAGAATGCCTTAAATATCAAAACACTAAGTGGAGCTGGGAAGGCCAAAGGGCTCTGAGCTTGCTCTCTGAGTCTCACTGACAACTCTGTAATTTACTGATGTGATGTATCTGAAGCATATAAGGCACTCATTCATTCACTCAGCTGCTTTATACTGAGTCCCTGTCACATGTCAGGTACTGGGGAGGTCCCAAAAGGAACCTGGATCCCTGAGCCAGATACGCTCCTTTCCTTGTTCCAAGAATCCTAGTCAAGGGGTATGGGCCCAAAGGCGGGAGGGGGAGGAAGGAAGAGGGTACATGTGTGGTAAAATACATTTCTCCAGGTTTCTGTTGACTACTTACATGATGTGAAAACATCTGCTGACTTATAAGGCTTTTCTCTATTTTTGGTATAGCTTTGGATAGAAAAGATAACTGGTATCTTTTTTTTTTTTTTTTTTTTTTGAGATGGAGTTTCGCTCTTGTTGCCTAGGCTGGAGTGCAATAGTACGATCTCAGCTCACCACAACCTCCGCCTCCAGGTTCAAGCGATTCTCCTGCCTCAGTCTCCCGAGTAACTGGGATTATAGGCATGCACCAACATGCCTGGCTAATTTTGTATTTTTAGCAGAGACAGGGTTTCTCCATGTTGGTCAGGCTGGTCTCGAACTCCCGACCTCGGGTGATCTGCCCACCTAGGCCTCCCAAAGTGCTGGGATTACAGGTCTGAACCATCGCGCCTGGCTGATATATCTTTGATAAATTAGGATTTTGTATAACAAAGGTAAGAAAACTGGCACCTACACAAAGAGAAGCAGCACAGTCACTCTCTAACGTGGCTAACACTCAGCATTCCCAGTTTTCAAACAAGAAAATATAGGAGGAGAAATTTGAGGCAAAGCTCATATCATTATAATTTTCAACAATGAGCTTACTTGAAGTGAAAGTATAAACCACGGATAGTATAACTGATCCTTTAAAATATTTCATGTGAACAAATTTCATTTCATATGAATTTCTCAATACGAGTTTAGGAAATAGCTGCTAAAAACCAATGTTACCGAAACACAGTGTTAAATAATTAACCTACTTTTTTTCAGAAAACACTTTTTAATCTCAGAATGAAGACTTTCCTCAATTTTATACATTTGTTTTCATTTAGAAACACAGTACTATTTATTCATGACCTACTTTTACTTATCTGGAAAAATCTGAATATGAGCTCAATGAAAGTGAGGGTTGTTTTCTGTAGAGAAGGATAAAAAAAAAAAAAAAAAAAAAATTTCACAGCTAAAAACAGAATCCCTTTCTGGGTGGGGGAAGAGGAAGGAGAGAGATCTTTATTTAGAGAAAGACCCTGAAAGTTTCCATTGAAGATGGAGAATAATACCTGTTAAGAAATCTGGAAGGATGCACTGAAACCCAGAGTGAGTTAACTGCTCAACAAAGAGAATGAACAGAAACTTGGCGACTGGGGAGAAAAATGCCAGGAGTAGGAGAAGAAAGAGAGAGAAGCTGTATGTGATGGAGGGAAGAGGGCAACACGGCAGGAGGTGAGAGCCTATAAAGAGGGTGATAAATTTAAAACAATTCCCAGGTATATATAGTGGGATAAAAGTCTTCTTATAAAGGTGGAGCCTTTTTGTTTCCAAACAAAAGAAGGGAAGAGGTAGTGGGGGAGATGAGGAGAGGAGGGGGACAGGGGGTAGAAGGCAGGAAGTGGGAGAGGTGACTACAGAACACAGTCACAAACATGAAACTTTGCTGGCTTTGAGATGGAGAAGAGGTCACAAGGAGGTCACAAGGCAGGGAGCATAGATGGTGGCCTCCAGAAGCTAGGAAAGGCAAAGAGATTCACCTCAGAGCCCTTGGAAAGGAACACAGCCCCACCAACACCTTGATTTTAGTCCAGTGAGACTTCTGACCCCCAGGACCATAAGATATTACATGTTGTTTTTACCCCATTAATCTTGGGGTAATTTGTTATTGCAGCAATAGAAGACCAAAACAAAAAGCTCCCTGAAATTTGCAGAAATTGCAGATGGTATTGGACTTTACACTTTGATAGGGGAGGGGGCCTAAGTGAAAGTTGTAAAGGGCAATGAAATCTTAGTTACCATCTTAAGTACAACTATTCTGTTGTGCTCATTTCTAGGAAAACAGTAAGTCAAAACCTTTGTGGTTATTATTCTAGACAATTATTTCTTAAAACATTATGTATCCCAGTGCCTTAGGATCATGCAAGAACCTCTGTTCTTTTTTTTTTTTTTTTTTTTTTTTGAGACGGAGTCTTGCTCTGTCACCCCGGCTGGAGTGCTGTGGCCGGATCTCAGCTCACTGCAAGCTCCGCCTCCCGGGTTTATGCCTTTAGGCCATTCTCCTGCCTCAGCCTCCTGAGTAGCTGGGACTACAGGCGCCCGCCACCTCGCCCGGCTAGTTTTTTGTATTTTTAGTAGAGACGGGGTTTCACCATGTTAGCCAGGATGGTCTCGATCTCCTGACCTCGTGATCCGCCCGTCTCGGCCTCCCAAAGTGCTTGGATTACAGGCTTGAGCCACCGTGCCCGGCGAACCTCTGTTCTTAAAAGTCTGGACTCATGGGATCCTGGATTTGAATCCCACAGTAGCCTCTTAATGCTAATGTGAAACTGGGTAAATCATTTAACCTCTTTAAACCACAGATCTTTATTAGCAGAAAGGAGAAAAAAATAAGAATAGTTTGATAGATTAAATGATATATATATATTATATATATATATATAGCACTTAATATAGTGACTGGAATTCACACTGACTTTTAAATGCATAACATATAGGAAAGAGAGAAGGATGTGAGAAATTGTGGAAATACACAGGTCACAGCTCTAGCCAGTGCTGTCGCTCAAAGGGCCGCTATTAATCAGTCACCAACAATAGCCCAGTAGGTATAAACTACAGCAGATGGGGATTTACATTAAATATAAAGAAGGTTTTAAAATACAATTATTAGATCCTGGATACATTTACACTGTTGGTTGGACTATGCTGTCTGGAGACCTTTAATGACAGTAGCTTCTGATCCATTTAGAGGTGGACATGCAGCTATGTGGCTATGGAGGCAAATGATTTGCGTGGCTGGGCTGTTCTATTCCTTGTCCTTTTACCCATGGCTATACAAGTTAACACTTACGGCAATAATACTTCTTGTATGTTATTCCAGATTGCTTTTCCTCCCATGATTATTGTCAGCTGAGTTGTCAGTTCAAGAAGACAGCCACCTGGGTCACACTGGAAGGTTAAAAAGAAAATACCATTTAAATATTCAATGGATCTAACTTGAAATATAGGCATCTTATTTTTCTGATATTTGTTCTGCTTAGGCTAAAAAATAAATCTAGGAATTTACAGTAAAGAACTATTCATTTGGGTAACTGAGACAAAACTCAGCTTAAATTGGCAAGATAATACAATTCTACATTCATACCTCTTCATTTCTGTATTTTCCCAACCAATAAACTGGGTCTCCTGGATAGCCTACAAATTTGCCCTTAAAGAATGCTATGTAGAAGCATGAAGAGTAGTAGTTGACAAACTGGAATAAGAACATCTTCATGGTGAGGCTGTTCTCATAATCAGTCTGGGTCCTTGGGAGTTCTGTAGTTAAAAGAAAGAAAAATAAGATTTTAAAATTGTGAACAGCTTTGAGACTCTAATAAAAAATACTGATACATGAGTTAACACGTTAAAAAAATACAATTCACACTGTTTCCATTTAAGCTGTTTTGAATACCTTAATACAGCCACTGTGTTAATTCCAAGTTTGCACAGTGTTATGAGTTCTCCCTCACAGTAGGAATACAATAGCCCACATGTTCCCCTCCCCCACAAAAAAATCAACTGCTCCTTAAAATTTACAGGTACAGTGTTATCAAATAAGAACTGCCATAGGTATAATTGACAGAAAATTAGTTTTGAACTGCCTGCTAAATGATATTATCTTGTTTTCCTGAATTGCAATAAGGTGGGTCTGTTGAAGAAAACAAGCAAACCAAGGTACAACTTGCTAGAGGCATTTGGGAAAGACAAAATAGGTCATCCTCCTATTGTGGAGTTTGAATCAGTTCGATCATTTTAGATGACCACCGAGCAGGCCATTCAGAGAACGACTCAGACGTATGCAGTATGGCAAGCACTTAACTTGGCCACTAAGCAGCTGCCTGGGATACAAGCCAGAGAGAAGAAACACATTAAAAAATCAAGGCCTGTTGAGAATTATATTAATATGAACAGCACGGGGGAAGACACATAGCAGTGATAGCTTGTCCTCTCAGCAACAGAGGAACATATTTGCCACTGGAACCATGACCCTATTCCACTTATTTGCAATAAAGAGACTATTTACTTTCAACAATAGAGTACATGATCTAATGTAATTGAAAATATTATTCAGCACTGATCTGTTTACACAGAGTTTGGGCATTATAATGATTGTCTTTGCTTTGTCCCTTTTACTAATGGAAAGCTGTAGATAATTTATTTCCATACATGCTAGAGAAAATATGTTTACACTCGAAAATTTCTAAAAATTGCAACCTACTGGAATTGAAAAGCCTAAAAGATAACAGTCTCTATTTTTGGCAGGTTCTAAAAATATGTCAGAAGTTACCTAAGCTATAGTAGGACCTTACCGAAGTTAGTAATCATAATTGCCACTTTTTCATATATGGTGTTCAGAATCATGATAATTATAAAGCTGATGATGGAGGCCGTGATGGAAGTGGCTGTCTGTGGAGTCAGGTACTTCTGGATTGGGTCTGTTCCATTAACGTTCTTGGGAAGTTTTGCAGAAAATACAATGAACACTGAGAGCCTATAGACAATTATCCCAATAACTGAAGCGATGATCAATAGGATCTGAAAGCACAATAAACACAGTAGCATGAGACTCACCAATAACTGCACTTGTACTGTTAAAAACTGACCTCACACTTTGTGTGTGTAAAGTGATGTAAATCTCAAATAAGTGATACCAAGGGTGTAGAAAGTCTGGCATGTTAAATTTTTAAAAAAGAAAAAGGAATGATGGAAGTGAAAAGAAGGCGCATACACATATGTAAAACATTAACAAGAGGCGAAACTGGGTACGGGGGTGGTGAGAGGGAACTGGAAACTATTTTCTGTGCAATTCTTTTGTAAACCTAAAATCACTCCAAAAAAAGTCTATTTAAAAAAGAGTATCTTCAGACAGCATAAAAATGGAACAACTAGTAGCATAATGTGGTAGAAGGAAAAAATGTCTGAGTGTAGAACCAAAGAAAACATCCCTTCTACAATTACTAAATTATTTAGGTTGTGAATTAACGTTTTTTGGTCACTCATACTCCACTAAGGAGATACATTTCCTTGCAACAGAGAAGCTATCACCAACTGAAGTGTCAGCAGGTGCTAGCTTTTGTCTTAATCACTGTAGCAGGGGAGAGTCTCAGCACAGCCAGTGAAGCTGGCACAGAGGTACCCTGAGCTAACTGTTGCTACTGGCAGCAGGTCTCTGCTGATAAAAGCTTCACACACTTTTCACTCTCAGATCTTATGACCTTAAACTGGCAGTCATTTGTACTTGCATTTCCACAAGATTCACGCCACTAGACCACTGTATTTTTGCATAATCCCCAGTAGGAGAGATTTTCACTTTCTCAGTAAGCAGAATTCCCACCACTGAACGACGCACATTAAAGGTCCCATGAATTTTCCTTACTTGATACACGGTACTAGACACTATTGGAGAGGCATCTTTAAACTGTTTTCCCTACATCTACTTTCTCCAGAACCATGCACTCAAGGTGTATGACTGCTCATGATGACAGAAAAGTTTCAGAGAAGGGAAACTGAGGACCAAGCAAACCATATCTTGTTGACAGTAACAGAGGCCAGTTGTCACCTGCGGAGAGCAGTAAAGGGAGTGATTACAGGATGGTCCTGGGGCTAGACTCCTCTATTTGAATACTAGCTCTACTGGGACTTCAATATCCTCTCCTGTGTATTACGAATACTATGGCACCTAACTTATGGAACTGTTGAGGATTCAATGAGTTACTTCAGGTAAAAACAGAATATTAAGCTCAGGTACATGAAAAGCACTATATAAGTATTAGCTATGATTATGGCAACCAAAGTTAAGTGTTTAAAAAGATGTCTTTCTTACTCTTTAAGAAATCTGCTTGTAGAGAAGGCATTACATTTCTCCTGTGATCTATTTCCTTTCACAACACTTGTGAGACGAGTAAGATTTGTGTATGTATATATGTAAAGATTAGTTAAGGCTGAGAAAAAATTAAAAAGATGAATCAAGTCATCCACTCTTAGCACAATATATACAGGGTGTTTAAATATTATGTATTTTAAAAAATTATCTCCATAATTTTTATTATTAAGTAATGATAAAGATAACATTCTTTAAGTGCTTTCTCTTCACCTTAGCACATGTGTATTTGTTTAATCTCATAACAGGCTTGTGAGTAAGGTAGTATATTATCTCTCTCTTACTGATGAGAAAATAGAGGCTCAAAGACATTAAGCAATTTGTCCAAGATTAGATAACTAGTAAGTAAAAGAACTGGGGTCTCCTAAGATTCCAAAGACACTCACCTCTCCATGGCACTGCCTCCCACATGGTTTATGAAATGAATTCTAATTCATCCCAGAGCTTTTACAAACTTGTTAAGTTCCCATATTTCTTTGGGGTGCTTCCCATACTTCAGTGTTTCTTCATAGGGGCAGGAAGCTTTTTATTCTTTTTCCTCAAGTTTATAACTTATTTCTGATTCTAACATTAATACTTTTCTGATCATAACTTTAGTATATATGTTCACTGTGGACAATCTGAAAGTCTCTTGTAGTGGACACTGATTGCTTTTGCTAGCCTGGGTCTGTTCCCCATCCTAGAAGAGAACCCAGATTTTGCTTCAGGGGAAATAATGCCTCTGTTTTTAGCCCTGGGGTTTAGGTGTGATTGCCCTAATGTGCTCCAGAGGTACAACCTGATTGCTTGAGACAAACAGGTAACATCCCACTGGCCTCAGCAGTTGATCCAGGGATTGACACATAACTCAGTAACAGCCACCGAGACATGAGGAGACATCTATTCGTGCCCATGGGAAAGAGAAGCTTCACCTATCAATAGAGAAAGCCACTAAAAAAAGACCTCTCGGCCGGGCGCCGTGGCTCACGCCTGTAATCACAGCACTTCGGGGGGCTGAGGCGGGCCAATCATGATGTCAGGAGTTCCAGACCAGTTTGGCCAACATAGTGAAACCCCATCTCTACTAAAAATACAAAAATTAGCTGGGCGTGGTGGCAGGTGCCTGTAATCCCAGCTACTTGGGAGGCTGAGGCAGGAGAATCGCTTGAACACGGGAGGCGGAGGTTGCGGTGAGCTGAGACCGTGGCATTGCACTCCAGCCTGGGCGACAGAGTGAGAATCCGTCTCAAACAAAGAACCTCTCTTTGCTTGGAAGATGTGACATTTGAAATGCTGCAGCCATTCTGCTATCATAAGGAAGTGTCCAGACCCACCAAGCCCAGGAGGCCAGTTGACACAGGATGAAGGGAACAAAACACAGCCCTTGATAATATCTGGTCTGCAGTATCTGGATTTGACTGGAGCCATACCTCGGGCCTGGAATTTTCAGTTTCAGAAAATAAATAGGTGGAAAGAAAAAAATCCCACCTCCCCCTCTTTTGCTGTTGCTTAAACCAACTGAAGACCGATTTTTTGCCAACCGTAACTGCAAGATTCCTAACAAAAATGACATTAAATAGGAAAAAATTTATCTACTATCTACATGTGGGCACAATTCCTTCAGGATTATGTATGCATTGTATGCATATTTAAAACCACTTTACATATTTTATCCTTCCCTTAAACGTATCATAAACCATAAGCATTTTTATATGCCTTAAAATATTTTCATGACCATACTTTCTCATGGCCGCACAACATTCCACTGTTTGAAGGGTGAGAAGTAGAATATTTTGGTTGATATACATGTTTATGTGTATATAAATATATACATAAAATGTTAAAAGTATGTGAAAAAACCTTACTGACCTTTACTGACCATTTTCAAACATTTCCTGATTGAAAGTCCTAAGAGCTAAATTAGTGGATTAAAGCATATGAATATTCTTGAAACTTGAAACACAACTGCTAAGCTGCCTTCTAGGAAGCTGGAACAGTATAGAATTACAATAGTCTTGTATTGGAGTAGTTGACTGTTGCACTTCATCATCACACTGAGCCCTATTATTCAAGACGTGAAAAATCATATCTCATTTTAATGTGAATGGATTTAATCACTATTAAGATTTGGCATTTTGTAATGCTCACTGGTCATTATATATTTTTTCTTTTGTAAATGCATATTTATGTTCTGTTTCTTTAGCCGCTGAGATCTTTGGGGTTATTTTCTAGGTGATCTGGCCTCTATGTATTAAAGGTATTGACCTCTTGTTTGCCTTATTGTTAACAAATATATCTTCTGGTATTTTGTTTACATTTAGGATACTTTTGATGTATGGAAATATTTAAATGTTTTCCTCTGAAACTTTTTCTATTGCTAGTAAGTTTAGAAAATCTTTTTACATCTAAAGGTCATATATTCATCAAATTTATTTGTAGTTTTAAACTTTTTTTTTAAGTGCTTTAATTTCTAGGGTACATGTGCACAACGTGCAAGTTTGTTACATATGTATACATGTGTCGTGTTGGTGTGCTGCACCCATCAACTCATCATTCACATTAGGTATTTCTCCTAATGCTATGCCTCCCCTAGCCCCCAACCGCCTGACAGGCCCCGGTGTGTGATATTCCCCACCCTGTGTCTAAGTGATCTCATTGTTCAATTCCCACCTATGAGTGAGAACATGCGGTGTTTCATTTTCTGTCCTTGTGATAGTTTGCTCAGAATGATGGTTTCCAGCTTCATCCATGTCCCTGCAAAGGATGTGAACTCATCCTTTTTCATGGCTGCCTACTATTCCATGGTGTTTATGTGCCACATTTTCTTAATCCAGTCTCATTGATGGACATTTGGGTTGGTTCCAAGTCTTTGCTATTGTGAATAGTGCCACAATAAACATGTGTGCATGCTTTCTTAATAGTCATACGATTTATAATCCTTTGGGTATATATCCAGTAATGGGACTGCTGGGTCAAATGGTAATTCTAGTTCTAGATCCTTGAGGAATCGCCACACTGTCTCACAATGGTTGAACCAATTTACACTCCCACCAACAGTGTAAAAGCGTTCCTATTTCTCCACATCCTCTCCAGCATCTGCTGTTTCCTGACTTTTCAATGATTGCCATTGTAACTGGTGTGAGATGGTATCTCATTGTGGTTTTGATTTGCATTTCTCTGATGACCAATGATGATGAACACTTTTTCATGTGTCTGTTGGCTGCATAGATGTTTTCTTTTGAAAAGTGTCTGTTCGTGTGCTTTGCCCACTTTTTGATGGGGTTTTTTCTTGTAAATTTGTTTGAGTTCTTTGTAGATTCTGGATATCAGCCCTTTGTCAGATGGGTAGATTGCAAAAATTTTCTTCAATTCTGTAGGTTGCCTGTTCACTCTGATGGTAGTTTCTTTTGCTGTGCAGAAGCTCTTTAGTTTAATTAAATCCCATTTGTCTATTTTGGCTTTTGTTGCCATTGTTTTTGGTGTTTTAGTCGTGAAGTCCTTGGCCATGCCTATGTTCTGAGTGGTACTGCCTAGGTTTTCTTCTAGGGTTTTTATGGTTTTAGTTCTAAACATTTAAGTCTTTAATCTATCTTGAATTAATTTTTGTATAAGGTGTAAGGAAGGGATCCAGTTTCAGCTTTCTACATATGGCTAGCCAGTTTTCCCAGCACCATTTATTAAATAGGGAATCCTTTCTCCATTTCTTGTTTTTGTCAGGTTTGTCAAAGATCAGATGGTTGTAGATGTGAGGCATTGTTTCTGAGGCCTCTGTTTTGTTCCATTAGTCTATATATCTGTTTTGGTAACAGTACCATGCTATTTTGGTTACTGTAGCCTTGCAGTATAGTTTCAAGTCAGGTAGCGTGATGCCTCCAGCTTTGTTCTTTTGGCTTAGGATTATCTTGGCAATGCAGGCTCTTTTTTGGTTCCACATGAACTTTGAAGTAGTTTTTTCCAATTCTGTGAAGAAAGTCATTGGTAGCTTAATGGGGATGGCATTGAATCTATAAATTACCTTGGGCAGTATGGCCATTTTCAGGATATTGATTCTTCCTATCCATGAGCATGGAATATTCTTCCATTTGTGTTCTCTTTTATTTTGGGCAGTGGTTTGTAGTTCTCCTTGAAGAGGTCCTTTACATACCTTGTAAATTGAATTCCTAGGTATTTTATTCTCTTTGTAGCAATTGTGAATGGGAGTTCACTCATGATTTAGCTGTTTGTCTGTTAATGGTGTATAGGAATGCTTGTGATTTTTGCACATTGATTTTGTATCCTGAGACTTTGCTGAAGTTTCTTATCAGCTTAAGGAGATTTTGGGCTGAGGTAATGGGGTTTTCTAAAAATATACAATCATGTCATCTGCAAACAGGGACAATTTGGCTTCCTCTTTTCCTAACTGAATAACCTGTACTTCTTTCTCTTACCTGACTACCCTGACCAGAACTTCCAACATTATGTTGAATGGGAGTGGTGAGAGAGGGTATCCTTGTCTTGTGCTGGTTTTCAAAGGGAATGCTTCCAGTTTTTGCCCATTCAGTATGACATTGGCTGTGCGTTTGTTATAAATAGCTCTTATTGGGAAATGTTCCATAAATACCTAGTTTACTGAGAATTTTTAGCATGAAGGGCTGTTGAATTTTGTTGAAGGTGTTTTCTGTATCTATTGAGATAATCATGTGGTTTTTGTCATTGGTTCTGTTTATGTGATGGATTACGTTTATTGATTTGCATATGTTGAACAAGCCTTGCATCCCAGGGATGAAGCCAACTTGATTATGGTGGATAAGCTTTTTGATGTGCTGCTGGATTTGGTTTGCCAGTATTTTATTGAGGATTTTTGCATCGATGTTCATCAGGGATATTGGTCTAAAATTCTCTTTTTTTGGTTGTGTCTCTGCCAGGCTTTGGTATCAGGATGATGTTGGCTGCAAAAAATGAGTTAGGGAGGATTCCCTCTTCTTCTATTGATTGGAATAGTTTCAGAAGGAATGGTACCAGCTCCTCTTTGTTCCTCTGGTAGAATTCGGCTGTGAATCCGTCTGGTCCTGGACTTTTTTTGGTTGTTAGGCTATTAATTATTGCCTCAATTTCAGAGCCTGTTATTGGTCTATTCAGAGATTCAATTTCTTCCTGGTTTAGTCTTGGGAGAGTGTTTGTGTCCAGGAATTTATTCATTTCTTCTAGATTTTCTAGTTTATTTACACAGAGGTTTTTATAGTATTCTCGGATGGTAGTTTGTATTTCTGTGGGATTGGTGGTGATATCCCCTTTATCATTTTTTTATTGCATCTATTTGATTCTTCTCTCTTTTCTTATTAGTCTTGCTAGTCTTATTAGTCTTTTCTTATTAGTCTTCTTACTAGTCTTGCTATCAATTTTGTTGATCTTTTCAAAAAATCAGCTCCTGGATTCACTGATTTTTTGAAGGGTTTTTTGTGTCTCTATCTCTTTCAGTTCTGCTCTGATCTTAGTTATTTCTTGCCTTCTGCTAGTTTTTTAATTTGTTTGCTCTTGTTTCTCTAGTTCTTTTCTGATGTTAGGGTGTCAATTTTAGATCTTTCCTGCTTTCTCTTGTGGGCATTTAGTGCTATAAATTTCCCTCTACACACTGCTTTAAATGTGTCCCAGAGATTCTGGTACATTGTGTCTTTGTTCTCACTGATTTCAAAGAACATCTTTATTTCGGCCTTCATTTGTTATTTACACAGTAGTCATTCAGGAGCAAGTTGGTCAGTTTCCATGTAGTTGAGCAGTTTTGAGTAAGTTTCTTAATCCTGAGTTCTAATTTGATTGCACTGTGCTCTGAGAGACTGTTTGTCATGATTTCTGTTCTTTTACATTTGCTGAGGAGTGCTTACTTCCAATTATGTGGTCAATTTTAAAATAAGTGCGATGTGGTGCTAAGAAGAATGTATATTCTGTTGATTTGGGGTGGAGAGTTCTGTAGATGTCTATTAGGTCTACTTGTTGCAGAGCTGAGTTCAGGTCCTGGATATCCTTGTCAACCTTCTGTCTCATTGATCTAATATTGACAGTGGGGCGTTAAAGTCTCCCATTATTACTGTGTGGGAGTCTAAGTCTCTTTGTAGGTCTGTAAGGACTGGCTTTATGAACCTGGGTGCTCCTGTGTTGGGTGCATATATATTTAGGATAGTTAGCTCTTCTTGCTGAATTGATCCCTTTACCATTATGTAACGGCCTATTTTGTCTTTCTTTTCATCTTTGTTGGTTTAAAGTCTGTTTTATCAGAGACTAGGATTGCAATCCCTGCTTTTTTTTGCTTTCCATTTGCTTGGTAGATCTTCCTCCATCCCTTACTTTGGGCCTATGTGCATCTTTGCAAGTGAGATGGGTCTCCTGAATTCAGCACATTGATGGGTCTTGACTGTTTATCAAATTTGCCAGTCTGTGTCTTTTAATTGCAGCATTTAGCCCATTTACATTTAAGGTTAATATTGTTATGTGTGAATTTGATCCTGTCATTATGACGTTCGCTGGTTATTTTGCCCATTAATTAATGCGGTTTCTTCATAGCATCGATGGTCTTTACAATTTGGCATGTTTTTGCAGTGGCTAGTACTGGTTGTTCATATTTAGTGCTTCCTTCAGGAGCTCTTGTAAGGCAGGTCTGGTGGTGACAAAATCTCTAAGCATTTGCTTGTCTGTAAAGGATTTTATTTCTCCTTCACTTATGAAGCTTAGTTTGGCTGGACAGGAAATTCTGAGTTGAAAATTCTTTTCTTTAAGAATGTTGAATATTGGCCCCCACTCTTTTCTGGCTGTAGGGTTTCTGCCAAGAAATGCGTTGTTAGCCTGATGAGCTTCCCTTTGTGGGTAACTCGACCTTTCTTTCTGGCTGCCCTTAACACTTTTTCCTTCATTTCAACCTTGGTGAATCTGAAAATTATGTGTCTTGAGGTTGCTCTTCTCGAGGAGTATCTTTGTGGTGTTCTCTGTATTTCCTGAATTTGAATGTTGGCCTGCCTTGCTAGTTGGGGAATTTCTCCTGGATAACATCCTGAAGAGTATTTTCCAACTTGGTTCCATTCTCTCCATCACTTTCAGGTACACCAGTCAAACGTAGATTTGGTCTTTTCACATAGATCCATCTTTCTTGGAGGCTTTGTTTCTTTTTCCTCTTTTTCCTCTAACCTTATTTTCTTGTTTCATTTCATTAATTTGATCTTCAATCACGGATACCCTTTCTTCCACTTTATCGAATCAGCTATTGAAGTTTGTGCATGCGTCACAAAGTTCTCATGCCATGGTTTTCAGCTCCATCAGGTCATTTAAGGTTTTCTCTACACAGTTTATTCTAGTTAGCCATTTGTCTCAGTTTTTTTTCAAGGTTTTTAGCTTCCTTGCGATGGGTTAGAACATTATCTTTTAGCTCACAGAAGTTTGTTATTACCGACATTCTGAAGCCTACTTCTGTCAACTCGTCAAAGTCATTCTCCTTCCAGCTTTGTTCTGTTGCTGGTGAGGAGCTGCAATCCTTTGGAGGAGAAGAGGCGCTCTGGTTTTTAGAATTTTCAGCTTTTCTGCTCTGGTTTCTCCCCATCTTTGTGGTTTTATCTACCTTTGGTCTTTGATGTTGGTGACTTACAGCTGGGGTTTTGGTGTAGATGACCTTTTTGTTGATGTTGATGCTGTTCCTTTCTGTTTGTTAGTTTTCCTTCTAACAGTCAGGTCCCTCAGCTGCAGGTCTGTTGGAGTTTGCTAGAGGTCCACTCCAGACCCTGTTTGCCTGGGTATCACCAGCAGAGGCTGCAGAACAGCAAATACTGCTGCCTGATCCTTCCTCTGGAAGCTTCGTCCCAGAGGGGCAGCCGCCTATATGAGGTGTCTGTCGCTCCAACTGGTAGCTGTCTCCCAGTTAGGCTCCACGGGGGTCAGGACCCACTTGAGGAAGCAGTCTGTCCATTCTCAGAGCTCAAACACCGTGCTGGGAGAACCACTGCTCTCTTCAGAGCTGTCAGACAGGGATGTTTAAGTCTGCAGAAGTTGTCTGCTGCCTTTTGTTCAGCTATGCCCTGTCCACAGAGGTGGAGCCTAGAGGCATTAGGTCTTGTTGAGCTGCAGTTGGCTCCGCTCAGTTTGAGCTTCCTGGCCACTTTGTTTACCTACTAAAGCCTCAGCAATGGCAGATGCCCCTCCCCCAGCCAGGCTGCCACCTTGCAGATGGATCTCAGATTGCTGTGCTAGCAGTAGGCAAGGCTCCGTGGGCATGGGACCCACCAAGCCAGGCAGGGGAGAGAATCACTTTGTCTGCGGGTTGCTAAGACCTTGGGAAAAGTGCAGTATTTGGGTGGGGGGGTGTCCCGTTCGTCCAGGTAATCTGTCACAGCTTCCCTTGGCTAGGAAAGGAAAATCCCCTGACCCCTTGCACTTCCCAGGTGAAGTGACGCCTCGCCCTGCTTCAGCTCCCCCTCCGTGGGCTGCACCCACTGTCCAACCAATTCCAATGAGATGAACAAGGTACCTCAGTTGGAAATGCAGAAATCACCGGTCTGCGTAGATCATGCTGGGAGCTGCAGACTCGAGCTGTTCCTATTCAGCCATCTTGGCAACTCCCTTTTTAACTTTTTTTTTGAGATGGAATCTCACTCTGTCACCCAGGCTGGAGCACTGTGGTGCAATCTCAGCTCCCTGCAACCTCCACCTCCTGAACTCAAGCAATTTGTCTGGCTTCAGTCTCCCAAGAAGCTGAGATTATAGGTGCATGCCTGGCTAATTTTTGTATTTTTAGTAAAGATGAGGTTTCGCCATGTTAGCTGGGCTGATCTCGAACTCCTGACCTCAGCTGATCTGCCACCTTGGCCTCCCAAAGTGCTGGGATTACAGACATGAGCCACCGCTCCTGGCCTTTAATTTTTTTTTAATGTTTTTGAAATTTATTATAGTATATGTTTTAAAGTAAGACTTTAATGTTTACTGTCCCCCCAAATTGCTAAGTATTCCATTACCATTTATTGCATAATCTCCACTAGTCTGATGGATTTATAATGCCTCTTTTCTGACATACTACATTTTTATTGCTATCAAGGGCTATTTCTAGGCTTCATGTGCTATTCTTGAATCTGGCTGTTCTTGAGCCAATTAAAACTCACACTAACTTATTACATCACTAATATGATTCCATCAATAAGCCCAAAACTAACTTAATAAGTACTGATATTTTACCAAAAATGTGTTTCTATCTAGAATCATTCATTTAATCATTCATTCAGATTCTTTACAACTTTCAATAGTTTTTATGTTTTCTTTGATAGTTCCTATTATCTTTCTGTTAAGGTATTCCTAGACATTTTATTTATTTTTTTTTGTGATGGAGTCTTGCTCTGTCACCCAGTTGAGTGCAGTGACATGATTTTGCTCATTGCAACCTCCGTCTTCTGGGTTCAAGTGATTCTTGTGCCTCAGCCTCCCGAGTAGTTGGGACTACAGGTGTGTGCCACCACACCTGGCTAATTTTTATATTTTTAGTAGTGACAAAGTTTCATCATGTTGGCCAGGCTGGTCTTGACTCCTGACCTCAGGTGATCCGCCCGCCTCGGCCTCCCAAAGTGCTGGGATTAGAGGCATGAGCCACCGCCCCCAGCCAACATTTTGATTGTTGCTGTTGGAAAATTTTAGAATTCTTAATGCTTTCCATTTGGTCTTTACCAGAAACTGGAAAATCCGGAATCACTGATTTAAACAGATGAGGTGAAAAGAACTAGAAGAACTACTGTGAACAGATAAGGTATCTTGAACCTTGGGAGTTGTTCCATGTGGCGGCTAAAATAGTTCTCTGGAAACATCTGTCTGTCTGTCTGTCTCTCTGAGACCATATAGTTTCCAGGTTCAGCACTTAGTTTCCTCAACATTTAAAATTAGATATTAAAAAATCTGTTACATAATGAAAACATTTTTAATCATTCAAAACATTTTTGTGATAGAATTACCCAGAAAAAGACAGCACTTGCACAGAGGGTTATCCGTATACATTTTCCCCAGGCAGTAAAAGGAATACGTTCTTCTTCCTAATTACAAAAACAAAAGAGTTTAGTCAACCAAGGGATTACGGTAATAAAATTATTTTTCTCCTGACTGGCCAATAAATCTTAGACTTAATTTTAAAAAATTAGTTTGCAAGCATAGTCTCCTTACTCATAATTGCACTTTTTTGTTAATAATTTCAAAGTCACACATCACAAAACATGTGCAGTGTTCATTTTAATAAGTTTTTGGAACATGCAAGCATGAATAAACTGTTTATTGGCCATGACCCGAGCTCAGGAATCTGGGTGTCTGATGGTGCCATGCTGCAAAGCTAAATTCTGGGCTTGTCTTAGGTTTTAGAAATCGCTGATGATAGCGCAGAGCCCAGGCAGAACAAAAAGTTTCCTAGATGTCTGCAATACTAGGTATCCACTATGTGTTTCCTAGTTGGGCTTTATATATTAATTTTGAATGATAAATTTTTAGAGGATTTCCATTTTATAGTTCATAAAAATATATTTAAGTTCTTAAGAGTAGAAATCAACCCTCTACATGATTTACCTGTATTGTAAGAGCAGCCTAATAATAGTTGCAAATACTTACAGAGTATTTAACTCTGTGCCAGGCACTATTCTAAGTAGCTTCCATACATTAACTCAATCCTTAGCTGCAATCATGAGGAAACAACTGTATTATTCCCATTTTATAGATGTGGTCACTGAGGCACAGAGAAGTTAACTAATTTGTCCAACATCACCCAACTAGTAAGTTGCTATGTTCAGACATGAACTCTGGCATCAGAGACTTCATTCACCATCACCCTATAAGGCCTCTCTAAACAAAGGGAGGGTATGTGGGCTACAAAAATGAAATGAGGAACAACCATACAGAAAAAGGGACCTTCACTTGCAATGTTTTAGCAAGCAACATTTCAAGGGAAACTTAACTTATAAGCTGGCAATTTTAACTATAAAATTGGCAGGTTTAAATGACCAAATTGTCTTTTCTTCAGTATTTTTCCCATGTTGCTAGTATTATACGTTTTTTTAGTGCTCAAATGACTTCATAAACATCTAATTTTGTTTAAGTTTTGGCTTTCATTTCTGAATATACAATCTTTCCACAACATATGCTTTGACCCTGCCCTCTCTAGTAAACAGCAGGAACTATTCATAATGGGGATTCTTTGAAGCTTGTTACACTGTGAAAGACAAATGTCACTTCCTACTGGTAATTGAACCTTGTTTTTTTCCCTTTGTAAAAGGAAGAGATTGAACTGTTCCCTCTGGTTCCTTTTACTGCCAACATTTTGTAAATCTGTGATTCAATTTATAAAACCTATAGTTGGGAACATTTTCAGACATTCTTGGTAAAAGCATTTTCTTTCCAAGAGCTATTCGTATTCAGAACCTACTGTTCTTATGCTGATGACTTCAAGTACAATCAGCTCAAAGTTTTCTGCGTTGATGGAAAAGAGCTAGAATGCAGATGATTTAAAAATCATCTTTCAGGGACTTTGGAATATTTATACAGACAGAATACAGTTTTTTAGTTTTGAAGCAGTAGTAGCAGCAGCAAATCTACCTTTCCAATGACATAAAATACCTAGCACAGTACCTGAACAGAGTTGGACCTCACAAAATACTTTCCTTCTTCCTCCATCCTTTCTCCAACTTTAGGATAAAGGCCACACTACTTTCTGCACATCCCAACCAGAAGGTGGAGCAGTGACTGAGGCTCACTGCAAGATAAAGGGGCAGCTGGTCTAGGATGAATAAGGGGCTGGAATAATTAAAGTATATGTGAAAAATTGAGAATCAACTATAAAAACCAATGCCTCTTTCCTTATATATCTGTGTCACAGTAAAAATTTTTTTTGTATTTTTACTGTTTTTATGAAAGAAGGGGCCCCATTTATCTCCTGTGGCTACTGTTCTAAGCAGTGCTTCTTCACCTTGGCTGCACATCAGAATCACCAAAGGAGCTTTAAAAAAATCCCTGTGCTCAGAATACCCCCAGGTTACCAAGTACCAGAACATGTAGTGATGGAACTCAGGCATCAATATTTTTTAAGCTCCCCCAAGTGATTCTAATGTGTGGCCAAGGAGGAGAACCACAGCAGTAAGTAGATTAAACTGCACCTAAATACGACCCTCCTTACCTGAGTAATCTCATTTATCACTACGTGAGTACACCGTGCTTCATATTCTGGTCGGGCTTGTTCTTCCTGCTGTAACTCAACAGTATCCCATTCATACTCAAGTTCTGCCTGGCGTCGCTTCCAAAACTCCAAAAACAAGGTAACTAACAGAGAGACAGAACAGCTTGTGTGGATTTTCGATGATTGATGTTTCAGAAATCTGTACTGAATAATATTAATTATCTATTGTACTGGCCTGTTTTCACATTGCTATAAAGAACTACCTGGACTGGGTTAATATATAAAGAAAAGCGGTTTAATTGACTTACAGTTCTGCATGGCTGGGGAGGCCTCAGGAAACTTAACAAATCATGGTGTAAGACAAAGGGGAAGCAAAACACATCTTACATGGCAATAGGAGAGAGAGAGCAAGGGGGAAAGTGCCACAGCTTTAAACCATCATATATCATGAGAACTCACTCACTATCATGAGAACAGGATGTGGGAAATCCACCCCCATGATCCAATTACCTCCTACCAGGCCCCTCCCATGACACATGGGGATTACAATTTGACATGAGATTTGGGTGGGGACGCAGAGCCAAACCATATCATCCATAATACTTCTGTATATGGCAAATCAAAGCCAAATTATAGGATATACTACTATTTAAAAGGGAAAAACATGATTTTAAAGAAAATGTTGGTAATTTACAACATTATGAAATAGACTATAAATTCTGGGAAAGGCAATGTGATGGTCAGAAGACATGGGAGTATGTCTGACACTGAAGCATATGTTCCAGCACTTTATTGCCAACTAAAACACAAAAAATGGTCACAGTTCCAAAGGAGCTCATGGTCCATCCTTCATCTGCTTTTCCCCACACTCTCCTTCTTGTACTCTCCTTTCCTTCCTAAGGGCCTAAAGGAGAAGAGGATTTATATGGGATGTCCCAAATAAATTAATATTCACTCATATGGAAAACTGATGTTTTTCTCAATCTTATGTAAAGTATGACTAAAATAATTTTTTTAGGAATCAGAATTTCTAACTTTAAATACTAAATAAAACATTAAATGTTAATTGAAACATGCAGTTTCAGGGTAAATACCCTATGCCCTTCTTTTAATCAGACTGCTAACCCTAAGTCCTTCCTATAAAAAAATTCTGTAATTACCACTCTTCTATTTACAAACATTCGTTGAGTGTCTACTATCCAGCTGGGAATAAAGAGAAAACAAGACACAGTCCCTGCTTCAAGGAGCTCCTAGATGTTTGGGAATTATACTGTCCTTGAAGTGACAGGTATAGTTGATTATTAAGAGGTATATGATAAAGGTAAGCACAGGTTGCTCTGGGCACATAGAGCCAGAACATTTAACTGGGTGTTTCCGGGAAGGCCATCCCAGAGGAGGGGACCACTGTGATGAGTCCTGAGATGCCTCAGAGCTGATTAGGTGAAAGCGGTGGTGGGTGGAAAACTAAGGCCACCTGCGAGCTGCACATGCAAAGGCAAGGTGGCCAGAGAGCCAGGTACTTTCCCAAAACTGCAAATAATCTGGTAGTAAGTGAAAGGTGTGATGGAGTTGGGGCAGCCAGGTAAGAGCTCTGCAGGGGCACATCACAAAGCGTTTGCTGTGCTTTGAAAGGAGTTTAGAGAGTTTAACGTACAGGTGGAGGAGCCTTTGAAGGTAGTCTAGAGTGAGACTAGGGGCAGGGAGACCTACTGGCAGGTACCTGATGTGGCAGGATCCCTGAGGGATGTTGAGCAGGTAGACAGATGAATGCTGGTATGACAGAATGATGCTATCCAGGTTTCTGGCTCAGGCAATATCCTAAATTCTAGTGGCATTCCTTGGAAATAGGAAGTGTGTTAAGAAGGTCAAGTGTGTGGTTTGGTTATGATCAGATGCAATGCATGTGGACTACTCAAGAAGAAATGTCCAGTAGACAGGTAAAAGTCTACAACGTAGGAGGAAGATCTGGGTTGAGCTGAATTTTCACTGTTTCAAGTGGCAACTGGGGCCATGAGAGAAGGAGATTATTAAATGAGGTGCAGGGTAGTAATCACACCCTGGCTGCATGTAAGAAGGACCAGGGAGCTTTTACGGAGTACCGAGCTCAGGTGCCACTCTGTAAATTACGATTTTTGGTCTGGAATGGGGCCTGAACACAGTTGCTTTGCTTTTTGTTTGTTTTGTTTTGTTTTTGAGGTTTAATACGCAGTCAGGGTGGAGACTCACTGAAGTAGAGAGTGAAGAGAGCCAGAATGAAATCCCGCAGACCCTGCAGCGGGCAGCCTGAAATGCAGGAGGCAGTCTTGGGATGCACCTGTAAGGAGCAAGAATCCAACACCCCCCAATGGCAAAGACAACTGAACATGTTTAAAAGCACTCACTTCCTAGCAGTGTTTGTTTTGACTACTACTTTTCCAGTAAGTTAGAGTAGAAATAATCTGGATGTTGGAATCAGGATCAAACTGTTGAGTGTTTTATAAAGAGGGTGATGGCTACTGAGAAACAACCCAGACATTTGTGCTTCTGTACCTGCCCAAGGGGAAATGAAGTGAGTATTGGCTTCTTTGTCAATGGGATGGAAATCTAGAGGGCACCATGTTCTTCTGTGGACTGAGCTGTGACTGGGTGGTCTTGCTGCCCAGCTGAGCCATGCTGGTCTCAGGTGGCAGATACTCCCCAAAGAGACCCTGTTGGGAGGAATAAGCCACCCATGAATAAACCCTCCTTAGGCTGCATATGAAGCAGTATAACATACACCACCCACTTACTAAAGCCCCCCAAGGTTCTGCATCTCCTTGATAAAACTCCCATACACCTCAATCAACAGAGGACCCTACTTTTTAATCTACCAAGAATCCTACTGCCAGTATTGCATATGCCCCCACCCCTGAAGCTCCCTCCACTCTGTCTCCCTCTCTGTAACTATGAAATCATTCCAGTGGTCATGTGCATTCTCTCAGAAAGGGCACGCTTTATTCCCTATGTCAACCCTTCTTCTGCCCTTCAAAATATTAATACATAGCACTCATGCATCCCGACCTGTATCTGCTTCGAGGTCTACTGTCTATCATACCCACTGGAATGTCACCTTCACATGTGCAGGGATTTGGTTTTCTTCATAGCAGAAGCGCTGGGACATAGTAGGCACATAACGAATGAATGCACTGAATGGACAAACTGAAGGAAACCAGCCAGAAACTGGAGGACCCCCCTAACCTGGGGAATCATCCACTCAGAGGTCCCAGCTGACTCCAACTGCTCACCTCCACACATAACCATCCACTCTCCTTATTTCCTGCTATGCTAGTCTACTTGGGCCTTCAGTACCTCCTGTACAGATGTACCTTGATTTATCATGCTTTCCAGATAGTGTTTTTATCTTCTTACAAATTCATGGTTTGTGGCAACCCCACGTTGAGCCTGTATCAATGCCATTTTTCCACAACATGTACCCACTTTGTGTCACATTTTAGTAATTCTCACATTTCAAATTTTTCATTATTACTGTATCTTTTATAGTCGTCTGTGATAAGTGATCTTTGATGTTACTATTGTAATTGTTTTGGGGCAACATGAAGTGCACCTATATAAGATAGCAAAATTAACAAACGTGTGTGTTCTGACCATTCCACTGATTGGCTGCTCCCCCATCTCTCTGCCTCTCTTCTGGCCTCTCTATTCCTTGAGATGCAACAATAGTTGCATCTAACTGCTAACCCAACAATAGTTCCATCTGATGCCATAGTGAAATTAGGCCAATTAATAACCCTACAATGGCTTCAAGGTGTTCAAGTGAAACAAGACTCATACATCTCTCACTTTAAGTGAAAACTAGAAATTATTAAGTTTAGTGAGGAAGGTGTATCGAAAGCTAGGCCTCTTGTGCCAGTTTACCAAGCTGTGAGTGCAAAGGAAAAGTTCTTGAGGGATATGAAAAGTGCTACTCCAGTGAACACACAAATGACAAAAAAGTGAAACAACCTTATTGCTGATAAGGAGAGAGTTTTAATGATCTGGATAGAAGACCAAACCAGCCACAATATTCCCTTCAACCACAGCCTAATTCAGAGCAAGGCCGGAACTCTCTTCCATTCTGTGAATGCTGAGAGAGGTGAGGAAGCTGCAGAAGAAAAGTTTGAGGCTAGCAGAGGTTGGCTCATGAGGTTTAAGGAAAGAAATCATCTCCATAGCATAGAAGTGCAAGGTGAAGTAGCAAGTGCTAACATGCAAGCAGAACAAGTTATCCAGAAGATCTAGCTAAGATCCTTGATGAAGGTGGCTACACAACAGACTTTCAAGGTAGATGAAATATCCTCCCACTGAAGAAGATGTCATCTGGGACTTTCACAGCTAGAGAGGAGAAGTCAATGCCTGCCTTCAGAACTTCCAAGGACAGGCTCACTCTCTCGTTAGGGGCTAATGCAGCTGGTGACTTCTTGTTGAAGCCAATGCTCATAGATCATTCCAAAAACCCTAGGGCCTCTAAGAATTATGTGAAATCTACTCTGCCTGTACTCTAAATGGAACAATAGAGCCTAGATGACAGCACATCTGTTTATAACATGGTGTGCTGAATTATTTCAAGCCCATTGTTCACAAAAAATTACTTTTAAAAAAATTACTGCTCATTGGCATTGTATCCACTCACCCAATAACTCTGATGGAGATGTACAGAGATTAATATTGTTTTCACGGCTATGAACATCCATTCTGCAGCCCATAGATCAAGGAGTCATTTCAACTTTCATATTTTATTATTTAAGAAATACATTTAGTAAGGCTACAGCTGCCATAGATAGTAATTATTTGGCTAGATATTGGCAAAATAAACAGAAATCTTCTGGAAAAGATTCACCATTCTAGATGCCATTTAAGAGCATTCATAATTCATGGGAGGAGGTCAAGATGTCAACATTAACAGGAGTTTAGGAGAAGTTGATTCTAACCCTCATGGATGACTTTGAGAAGTTCAAAACTTCAGTGGAGGAAGTCATTGCAGATGTGGTAGAAAGAGCAAGAGGAACTAGAAATGGAGTCTGAAGATGTGACTGAACTGCTGTAGTCTCATGATCAAACTTGAAGGAATGAGAAGTTGCTTTTTATGGATCTGCAAAGAAAGTGGTTTCTTGAGATGAAATCTACTCCTGGTGAAGATGCTGTCATTACTGAAATGACAACAAAGGATTCAGAATATTATACAAACTTAGTTGATAAAGCTGCAGCAGGGTTTGAGAGGATTGATTCCAATTTTCAAAGAAGTTCTACTATGAGTAAAATACTACCATTACAGCATCACATGCTAGATAACTCTTTTGTGAAAAAAGAGTGCACTAATGTGGCAAACTTTATTGTTGTCTTATTTTAAGAAATTGGCATAGCCACCTAAACCTTCAGCAACCACCCTGCTAATCAGTGAGCAGCCATCAACACCGAGGCAAGACCCGCCCCCAGCAAAAAGATTAACATTCTCTAAAGGCTCAGATGATTGTCAGCATTTCAGTAATAAAGTATTTTTAAGGTATGTACATTTTTTGACAATGCTATGCACACTCCTTTGATATGCACTGAGAAACAAAAAATTTGTGTGGCTCCCTTTACTGTGATATTTGCCTTTTTGTGGTGGTCTGGAACCTACCCCACAGTATCTCTGAGGTATTCCTGTACCCAGCAAGAGGCCAGGATAACCCCAGATGGAGAATAAGCATTGACAGTTTACTGGTGAGATCAAGCTTGAGCACCCTGACTGTGGGGAGGGGTGCAGGGTCAACAGCTGAAGGAATTATCATGTGTACTCTTCTACCTTACAGACTGCAAACATACTCTTCCAGCAGAACCATTTTTTAAGGATGCTGTGACTAAGCACATTAAAATCTTGGTGCACTTTGACACTTATAGGCATAAATGAAAAACTGGTACTTACAAGCCTGTTAAAATTAGGCTGGAAGACTGGTGGCTTCTTATTTCTGCGCTAGAAAGAAGGGTCTGCACCTGTGTCACATGAGGTAGAACCAAGGAGACTAAACTGACAGTTTCTAACCCATTCTCATTTTTTTTCACAGCACCAAACAAAATAATGCAATTATATCAGTAAAAACCAAATTTCTGCATCTTTCTAAAAGCTTGCTGCAACTTTATTAATATACACTGTATTTTGTCATCAATCTAAAGACTAATAGCCAAATTATTGGCAGAACTCCTATTCTATGCTTCTTTCTGTCTATGGGGCTTTAGATAATTGGCCCCTGAGTGTCATCTTTAGATAACTCACTCCCTGAGTGTCATCTTCTTCATCTTTAAAACTGGAGTGTGATAGCCACTCATTTACTCAGTACCTATCTAGTATCTATCTCATATCTATCCAGTATCACCTCGGAGATAACTCATGAACACATTCTTAACTTTTCTCACAAAGAGCAACATAAGCAATTCTAGTCGGTGCTATAAGGGAAGAACAGTGGATGCCCTCTTCCCTCCTCCCTGAACTTGAACATATGCTTCTGTTTACCAAATTCTGAACTATAGGAAGCAGTTCTGCCTGGGAAGTGATAGGATTGCAATGCAAGCAAGACATAGCCTGGTGAGAAATAATGAGCTGTTAGCAAATCCTCAGCCTTGAAGGAAAACCCCTGGGAGTTGCAGCCATGGGAGAGTGTTTTAGTTCCTTATTTCACTCAGCCTCAGATTCTGCAGGGTCTATGGAAGGCACTGCTAACCTAATAGTCACCCAGTGTTTTGGAGTACTCCTGGGCCACATCAGTGCTGACTCACAATGCTGTGTGTCCCAGATTGAGGGCACCAGGCCCTGGGGTGATCGTGCATGATCACAGACAGAAATTTCTGTTCTGTATCTTTTGCTCTCTTCCCCTGCAATAAGACATCTGACAGAACTCCAGCAGGGAGCACTGCACTTCTGTTCTCTGGCAAACCAGAGGTGCTGATTAGACACAGTTAAAACTCTTGAATCAACATATAATGAGAAAAGAGAAAGGTTGTCTGGAACTTGGAGATCAATAACAGCTCTTCCTCTTAATCAGGATATTATTATATCTAAACAAAATATGCATCAGCTGAAGAAGATGTCCATATACCCCAAAAGATTTCAGAGCAGTAAAGTGTTAGTGGTGTTCTATCCTGCATTGTCTAAGGACAAGACACATTCTGGTAGATGGGAATGTTCTGGTTGCTCTAAGAGTTTGCTGCTGAAGGTCTAGGATGTTTTAACAGGCCTCGAAACTATTTAGGCCTCATAACCCACAGAGGCACAGGAGTTAGATTAACTCACTCAGCCTTTATTGCAACTTTTTTTCTTTTAGATGGAGTCTCACTCTGTCGCCCAGGCTGGAGTGCAGTAGTGATCTTGGCTCACTGTAACCTCTGTCTCCCGGATTCAAGAAATTCTCGTGCCTCAGACTCCAGCTGGGATTACAGGTGTGCACCATCACACCTGTCTAATTTTTGTATTTTTAGTAGAGGCGGGGTTTCACCATGTTGGCCAGGCTGGTCTCAAACTCCTGACCTCAGTGATCCACCTGCCTCAGCCTCCCAAAGTGCTGAGATTGCAGGCGTGAGCCACCACACCTAGTTGTTTATTCCAACCTCCTAATTCAAAGGCTAGAAACTCTGTTGCAGCTAGGGTTCCAGATCTGATTTTTTAAAATGCCTGTCAGAAGCATCTGTATGTCACTTAAGTCAGAAACTGGGCTGAATGGAGTCAGGGTGGTGGTAGCAGGAGCTGCATTATTTTGCTGGTGTAGACCCAGCAGAAGCAGCACAGGTCTGAAAGTAACAGTCACAGCAGCTGTTTTCTGATCCCCAGTGCAGCTAGTTAGGCTTCCTGATTCCCCAGGTCCTTAGTGAGCCAGATGACTGGTGGTTTTCTGGAAATAACTAGGCCTAGTTTAGAACTCACCCCTGAAAGGTGAAAATTAAACATTGCAGTCATGCAGCCAAGAGTCTGATCCAGGGAGAATCAGGTATAAGTAGGCAAGATGCAACAAGGAAGGGAGTGGGCAGGATGCGTTTAGAACTTTTAACTTCAACCATGGGTTGGTAGTTAGGACTCTGTGAATCAGTATGAACAGGTGGGCTGCCTTGTCCTAAAAGGATGGACATTTTTAAGGTAAGTATATGATTTATATTATATTGATTACAAAAGGTTTTCTACTCTCAACTTTTATAATTTCTAGGGAGCAGAAAAATACTCTAAGTGCCATATGCATCTGGGCACAAAAGAGATGCTGCAGGAACATAATGGTGGTGATATGAATAACTTCATATGAAGCTGTAGCCTGTTTGGTTCTGCAATTTCAGAATTTCTGTAAAGTGGTTCACAGCAGTAGTTCTCAAAGCAGAAGTAACAAGGAAAGCCACACAAAGCACTTAAAAAGTTTATCATATATATCCTTAAAGATATACATATGATGCTACAGGCAGTGCTGAAATACTTTCTGCGTTCTAAAATCAGATAAAATAAAATCAGCAGCTAATGTGTACCTCAGTTCTATAACCATGGTGTAGTTAATGATCAGAGAAGGGAAGGTTAGCTAGGAAATTTGAGGTTTGTCTTTCTAGTGTCAAAATTAACATTTTTTTTGCTTTATTTCAAATGTCTTCTTTAACTGGGGCTACCAGCATCCATTAGTATATGGAGTTCAGTAGGCATATTAGAATGTTATACAGTATGATTCAACGCTGAGAGTACAGTTAATAGTTAAAAGTGCTGACCCACGTGTTCAGCACCTAAAGCTCTTACTGGGGAGGGGCGGGGGGGGGGGGTCGTATTACAGTGCAGGAGCACAGAGGACCTTAATACATAAATTCAATCTTTATTCTTCTATGTGTCAAATATTAGCCAGAGTTTGGTCTCCAGCCAAAACATGCTAAATGGCCAAATGCCAGTGTAACTGACTGGGACGTCTGGTCACCTTACAGTGCACTTTATCCTTTGAGTGGCAACAAGTGTCTCTAAAAAGTGAGCAAAATAATTGGATTGTCTGTTCTGTGACCCATTTGGTAATTCTTCATAGGCACAATCACTACCAAAGAGAAATACTGCTGAGGACACTGTAAATAACTGATTCTGTGAGATACATACATTGATGTGTCGTCTTTTAAAGAATAAGAAACTTGGTTCAGTTTTTTCCTCCGCCTTCCTATAACCTGAATTCTGCTGTTTCTCATACTTACACAATGAAACTGGAAATGCATCTAATTTTGAAAATGGATATTTTTCTTCTATGTTAGAACATTTAGATCAATTAAACATTTAAAGATAATGATAACTGCCTCATTGTATTAATGATGCTATCCCAAAGTAAATAATATAGTGTTAAAGTTACCATATGGGAATTAGATCCTGTAGAATTATATCTGTTCTAGTTAGTAAGTAGAGTTTCTTATTATTATACAAGTAGCAGATACTCATTAAATATCTGCTCACACGGAAGTGTATGAGGAAGAAAGCTCACCCATAATCACTGTGTCGCTGCCTCCTCCTGACCTCCACTCCCATAAAAGATAGGTTGTATCACACTGTGAGGGCTGTTGCAATAATGGCTTCCAACAAATCATGCCTCCCACATCCAAGCCACTGGGTAGTACTCCCACTGCCCCACATTGATGCTGGTTTGGCCATATGACTTACTTTGGCTGATGGGACATTAGCTAACTTGGTGCAACAATAGGCTTAAAAATGCATATGCACTGAAGCTTGTCCTCTCTTCTCTTTGGAACCCTGACACCAAGAATCCTAGGCTAGCCTATTTGAAGATGAGACACCATGTAGAGTAGAGAAACCTTCCCAGCCGAGCCCCACAGACCAAACGAGGTTTCTAGTTGCAAGATCGTCTATCCCAGTGGAGCTGCCAGCTTACTAGAGTCAGCTAAGCCAGCCCATGCCTAAAGAACCTCTCAGCTGACCCAGAGAATGATGAGAAATAATAAACATGAGAAAAAAGGTTTGTTGTTTTAAGCTACTATATTTTGATGAAGATTTTAATATAGTAAAAGCTAACTGATACAATGTCCTCAGTTACAAATGGAATTCTAGGGGAGTTGAAGCCTGGGCAATACAAGGTCCTAAAATTGGGTTACTTTGATAGCCTACATAAAACTGTATAATACTATCAAACTGAGTGCATAAAAAAAAAAAAAAAAAAAACTTACCCCATACTCCCATAAATACTGCAAAGACCAGGGTTCCAAAACTGTCAAAGATGCACAATTTCTGGAAAATATAAATGACATATGAGTCATATCCTCCACTTATTAGGATTCAGTAAATACGAAATGCTTTGTCTATTCTACAGTCTTTTAAGTTCTTTTCAAAGCTGATGCCTAGTTTAACAATCATCTATGATCATACATCATTCAATGTATCTACTACATACTTATAGTGAAATTTGATTCTTTTAAAAGCAAACAATCTTTGCTGAATTAACCAGTGTATTTTCCAATGAAACTTTGCATATCCCAATAAGGAAACAGATATAGTTCCTAGAATTCCACTGAGTTGAAAGCCTCTATTGGGCTTGAATAACAGCCTCTTATGAACTGTCATAATGGATTTGAGGAAGTAGTATGGCTGTAGGAATACAATGACCCCTAAGCAACTTTTAGATTTATGATTTGTATCTTATCATCATCCCAACCTGGCCAGAGGGTAAGTTTCAGAATTCCTGTTTTTCCTGTTAAGAGACATACAAAGCTGAGGTTTATCTCGAGGTGGCTCTCCTCCAGGAGAGCTCTGTTTTCTTAAACCCCATGATAGCTTTTCTACCATCACTGACAGATGCTTCTACCGGAATAAAGGATGCACAGGTGCTTTTGCTAACATTACAGTGAATACAATGATCATGAATGATCATAACATACCTGGCCAAAGAAGGCTTTATTCACTAGTTCTGCTAAGTTTTATCTCTTTGCTAGTATATAAGTAGCCTAGCTCCCTCTATGAGTTTCTGGAAAATATTTTAATTAGTTACTAATTTTTCAATAATGAGCAATTTTAAATTTCCTAAAAAAATACTATAAAGATAATGGAAAAAGTGACAAGCATATTATATTTACTTTATGACAGATCATATAAAAGGACAGGGACTGGGTAGAAAAAGAAGCTATAGGTTAAAAAAAAAAAAGCCTTTTCAAATGTTAAAGAAAACTCAAAGCTGCTTTGAAGTAGAAAGTCTACTTTATTTTAGGTGATTTTTTTGGGTTGCTCTTTATACTCAAATAAAGTGGATAAACCTTCATCTATGTAAAAATATTACTTCTGTTATTTTCATAAAAGAATAGCTACATTCTCATCCATCTGATTTTTAAGGCCCCCTCAAGCATCCACACTGATTGTGATGAGAAAAAGCAAGTATAATCCTTAATTGTCTATCATCCAATTATTCTTCTACAAAACCTCAAGGAAGACAGAATAAATGCACACCTGCTCTGAGGAACAATGCTTTCCATCTACTCCTCTAGTCCCGGGATTTCACAGACCACATATTTCAAATCTTTTACCTTTGACTCTCATGGAACCATCTTCTCCAAGTTAACTTTTAATGCTATGCCTTATCCTTTATTGTAAAACTGTAAGAAAGGTCCCATAAAAAACAGTTCTGCATGTTGTAATGCTATTATCGAAGATTCTGTCCAATGCTACTTCCATTTTAGGAATCAATGCAATCTTCTAAGTATTTGACAACAGTCTACTTGCCTTGACACTTCTGCTCACCTACTCCAAAAGGAAAATCCCATCTGTGAATTCTTAGCTCTACTCTTTTGAGAAAACGTCAATGGAAACACTTCTGTCAGTGCGAGAGGGAAAAATGGGAGCATTACGAAAGAGGAAGTGTACTGCCAATGTCAAGATCACTCCAGCTGCCTTGCTGAAGGTGAGGGACATGCCTAGCACTCCTATGCGGGAATTAAGCCTGAATGAAGTTAGTATTTTTGTCACATGTGTGAGAATCCTGGACCCTTGAGAAAGAATAAGATAGCTGACTTCTTTGCTCTGTGTTCCATGAACTATGTGGAAGCAGGAAGTAAGGGAAAAAGGAAGCAAGGAGCTTACTTGATAAGAAGCCTAGCTTAGCTTGCTAGGCAGGATGGCACAGAGAGGGCAAGACAGCTGTGCTGAGAGCAGTCTGAATCAGCATACTGCTTTACTCACATAGAGCAGGAAAGAAAAGAAAGAGCTGCATATGTAGGCATGATGATTTTAAGCAGAGAAACCAATTAAATGACAATTTGTTATGCTTTCTTCCTGGAAAGATGCAAAGTCAAAATTTTATAACTAAATGTGTTTTTATGAACAAAATATTAGAACTTACCATGTTTCCCCTTTATCCTACCAGCTAGAAAGCTAAGAATCTTATTTAATAATAATAATAATAAAAAAAACAGTATGAATCCTTATTATTTGCATAATTGTTTCCTGATTTCTTTGGTCCTGATTTTACATTTCTATTTTTAATTTGCTAAAAGGTAAGCATATCTGTAAATTAGTACTCTCTTTCCAAAAGAAAGACATATAAATACATAAATATATGAAGGAAAAAACAATTCACAAACAGAAAAGCCAGAAAAAGTGCTCTTTTTCTTTTTCAAACTTTCTTTTTTTTCCATTTCGTCCTCTTACTTGTATTATGTTTCCTTCCCTTTGTAAATCATTCTGACAAGACTCAAAGGATCCTTGAGGAAACTGGAATAGAATTAAAGATTCCTTTTCTTCCCCAAAACAATAAAAAGTGCACACAGGGGCATATTTGAAAGTCATGTGCTTAAGGATGGGTAGTTGGAGAAGAAAGACGAAGAGGTGGGTGTGGGGAGTGTGAAGGAGAGAACTTCTTAAGGAAAATGAAACTTCCACTTGCATCTTTGTAGATGACAATCTGCCTCTGGTATTATCGTTGGCATCTGCCTTAAAGCCAGTACTTCGGGATCCAGTTAACTAGTGCCCTTTAGCCTAGGAGTCAGCATCACTGGAAGCAGCTTCCTTCTTACTAGCTTCAAGTCTTTTACTCTATGTGATCTACAACACATATTTATAGTCTAGAGTTTGTGTTGGTTTGGAAGAGGGGGCTTAATTTCTAAATTAAGTATAAAAATCCATCTGTTGACAACACCCTGCAATCAGCTTAACTAAGTAGTGAAACAATTTTTCAAACATAGAGCTGGATCTGAGTAAAGTGCCTGCAATGTCAGCTGGCAAAGAATATGGTAATGATGAGAAATGCAGATTTGTTATAAATTTCTGACTCTGCAGTTACTAGGTGGGTGACTTTGGGCAGATTATTTGATCTCCCAGATCCCCAGTATTTTACACTGTAAAATGGAGATAATGCCTGTTCCACCTATCTCACAGGGTTGTTGTGTATGTCAAAAGTGGTAAGTATAAAAACTATGCAAAGTATGATATAGAAAGTGGCATCAGTATAACAGTAATACATTCTGCTAAAATCTGACTTACATGGAGTAGGCTACAATGTTCCAGGGCCACTAATGATTCCTAAACTCTCATGGCAGAACAAGGGGATAGAGAGAAGATCATCAGAGGAAAGCGTAGGTCAGAATTGTAAGGAAAATGCTCTGAAGTAAGCTGATCATCTTTCTTTCTGTCCAGATTTCCAGCCTGCTTTCAGTAAGCTCCCTCCATTCTTGATGCTCATCCTAAACCTCAGGACCATCTGCATGTATAAGGAGAGCCAGATGTGTTTTCTGGCAATGTTTTAAGATGGATACCTTTTATCACATATAAAACCTTTCTCATGCATAGTTACAGTCTAAGTCTGACCATCAGGGTGTTTACAATCTAAGCATAGTTTTGGCACATGTTGAAAGGGGGAAAACAGAAGTACAGATTTCAGGTTTCCCCTTACTTGAATTAAGGAAAATACTTATAAAGGTTGAGTATCCCAAATCCAAAGCTTTTTGAGTACTGACATAATGTTCAAAGGAAATGCTCAAGGCAGCATTTCAGATTTTGGATTTTTGGATTAGGGATGCTCAACCAGTAAGTCTAAGGCAAATATTCCAAAATCCAAAACACTTTGGATCCCAAGCATTTCAGATAACGAATACTCAACCTGTAGTAAATCTATTAAAAAGTATTTATAAGATAAAATGGGTTTGAGATTTCTGCTTTCATTACTTGAAATACTCAAATAGTTTAGATTCCACCATTATCTCACTGACACTCTATGAGATTTTATCTAAGGTCTTAAATCACAATTTTATTATTTGTAAAAGAGGAATAAAGCATTGTATATTAACGTACAAAACGTTTAAAAGGTTAGTTGAAAAATATCTGTCTGAATTCCTAAGAGGAAAAAAGATACAATATCTATGTTTTATCTAAATTATCATTAGAAAAAAAAATCTTTCATTAGGTGTAAATATTGGGAATAGCAAAATTACCTTTGAGGACTCGCAAGTAATATTGAGTTTCCAGAATGGACAAAGCCTATCACATTGAGGACACATTATGATCTTGCCGCCAATATCAGGATGACAAACTTCTTTGCTAAAAAGAGAGAAATAAAACTTAATTTTAAAAAATTTAATCAATTTAAGGGAGGATGATAAAATCCAATATCCATTCACAATAAGAAACAAAACTAAACCAGTCTTGTAAAACTAGAAACGGAAGTGAACTTCATTAACCCGATAAAGGCTTGTTACATAAAACTCATTAAAAATCATACTAAGTGGTAAAATGCTGGAAGTATTTCCTTTAGATCAGGAATAAAGCAAAAGAGTCTTCTATCACTGTTTCTTTTCAGCTGGAGGTCTCTGCCAGCATCATATGTCAAGTAAAATAAGGCCACAAGGATAAGCCAGGAAGAAAGAGAACTGTTATTACTAACAGATTACATGACTATCTATATGGATGACTCAATAGACCCTAAAGATAAATTATTAGAATTAATAAGTTGAGTAAAGGCCGGGTGCAGTGGCTCATGCCTGTAATCCCAGCACTTTGGGAGGCTGAGGTGGGTAGATCACCTGAGGTCAGGAGTTCAAGACCAGCCTGACCAACATGGTGAAACCCTGTCTCTACTAAAAATATAAAAATCAGCAGAGCATGGTGGTCTGCTAATCCCAGACCTGTATTACAGGGTGGCCTGTAATCCCAGCTACTCGAGAGGCTGAGGCAGGAGAATGGCTTGAACCCAGGAGGTGGAGGTTGTAGTGAGCTAAGATCATGCCACTGCACTCCAGCCTGGGTGACAGAGTGAGATTCTGTCTCAAAAAACAAAGCAAAAATAAGTTGAGTAAAATTTGCTGGATGCAAAATCAATATACAAAATACAGGGACACAAAAAGGAATTATGTCCCCATACACCTGTAATTATTAGGAAATAATTCTTAAAAAATACCATTTTAATAGTGTAAAAAATATAAAGTGTTCAGGAATAAATCTAATTCAAAATATGTTAAGATTTATAGGGAGAAAATAGAATTTTTCTGAAATGCATTAAAGAAGGCCTACACTATCATATTCACAATTTGAATAATCAATTTGTAATAATCAGTTTGTAATTTGTAATAATCAATGTTTGTAATTTGTAATAATCAATATTTAAAGATATTAGTTCTCTCCCATTTAAGCTATAAATTCACTGGAAGAGCAGAGACTCAGAACAGTCAAAATACTTCTGAAGACAAAGGCATTATGGGAGAGGTTAAGAAAAACTGACCAACAGAAGAATATAAAGAGGTCAGAAACAGACCTCTTGCCTATATAAAAACTGATACATACCAGAGCTGGCCAAGCAAATTAGTAAAGTGAGAACTGACATTTCAATAAAATTGGTCTGGTACAACAGGATATCCGTATGAATAAACATAAAATTGAACCCCTAATAGCATTTTATATACATCAATTCCAGGTAGAAAATGAGAATGCCAACATACCAACTTACTAGGAAAAAAAAATCTAGATAACCTCAGAGTAAGGAGAATCTCATAAACAAGAAACCAAAAAGCATAAACCACAAAGAAAAATATTGATATATTCAAGATATTTTCAAAGAATGTAATTAAAAAAATAACATTAAAGGAAGAAAAATATAAGCCACAAATTGGTAAAAGTTTTGCAGATGTAAAAATGACAAACGATTATTTGTCAGAGTATTTAAAGAACTCCTATAAATTAATACAAAAAAAAAACCCAAAACAAAACAAAAACAAAAACAAAAAAACAACCCAAGTAACATTGCATGCTGCTCCCTCTAGGAGAAGCCATTCAGACAGGCTAGGCTTGTATGTGACTAGGACTGGGGTTGTGCAGTTAGGTGGTCTTGCAAATAACTAAGGAAAAACAAATAGGAATGGGAAGTTTTCCTAGAATGGCTGAGTAAAGATCTTGGAAAACCCTCTCCCTCCATAAAAGCAATGAGAACACAGGCAAAAATTGTCAAAATCAGCCTTTGCTGAACTCTGGAAATTAACCAAGTGCTGGATATCATCTGAGGAGCATTTATTTGAGGAAAACTGGCTAAATCTCTATAAGGATGAGGCCTGTGGCATTTTAACCTGACTGATTCCCATCCCCATCTCCCTAGCTTCGTGGTAGCCTTAAAAACCAACAGGCTTGTAACTACAGAAGCTGTGAAAAATAGCAGCCTAGCAGCCACTGAAGGGGGAAGAAGTAGTCTAAAGCTACCCAAAAAAACCCATCCTCAGAGAAGTCTTACTATTTGACCTGTCTAGCAGCTCCCCTGAGAAGCTCCATGCTCAAGATTTCTCATTCTTTTTTTTTTTTCTTTTTTATTATACTTTATGTTCTGGGGTACATGTGCACAACGTACAGGTTTATTACATATGTATACATGCGCCATGTTGGTGTGCTGCACCCACTAACTCGTCATTGACATTAGGTATTTCTCCTAATGCTATCCCTCCCCGCTCCCCCAACCCCACAACAGGCCCCAGTGTGTGATGTTCCCCTTCCTGTGTCCAAGAGTTCTCACTGTTCACCTCCCACTTATGAGTGAGAACATGAGGTAATTTGTTTTCTGTTCTTGTGATAGTTTGCTGAGAATGATTGTTTCCAGCTGCATCCATGTCCCTACAAAGGACATGAACTCATCCTTTTTTATGGCTGCATAGTATTCCATGGTGTATATGTGCCACATTTTCTTAATCCAGTCTGTTGCTGATGGACATCTGGGTTGGTTCCAAGTCTTTGCTATTGTGAATAGTGCCGCAATAAACATACGTATGCACGTGTCTTTATAGCAGCACGATTTATAATCCTTTGGGTATATAAACAGTAATGGGATGGCTGGGTCAAATGGTATTTCCAGTTCTAGATCCTTGAGGAATCGCCACACTGTCTTCCACAATGGTTGAACTAGTTTACAGTCCCACCAACAGTGTAAAAGTGTTCCTATTTCTCCACATCCTCTCCAGCACCTGTTGTTTCCTGACTTTTTAATGATCGCCATTCTAACTCGTGAGAGATGGTATCTCATGGTGGTTTTAATTTGCATTTCTCTGATGGCTAGTGATGATGAGCATTTTTTCATATGTCTGTTGGCTGCATAAATGTCTTCTTTTGAGAAGTGTCTATTCATATCCTTTGCCCACTTTTTGATGGGGTTATTTTTTTCTTGTAAATTTTTTTGAGTTCTTTGTAGGTTCTGGATATTAGCCCTTTGTCAGATGAGCAGATTGCAAAAATTTTCTCCCATTCTGTAGGTTGCCTGTTCACTCTGATGGTAGTTTCTTTTGCTGTGCAGTAACTCTTTAGTTTAATTAGATCCCATTTGTCAATTTTGGCTTTTGTTGCCATCGCTTTTGGTGTTTTAGACATGAAGTCCTTGCCCATGCCTATGTCCTGAATGGTATTGCCTAGGTTTTCTTCTAGGGTTTTTATGGTTTTAGGTCTAACATTTAAGTCTTTAATCCATCTTGAATTAATTTTTGTATAAGGTGTAAGGAAGGGATCCAGTTTCAGCTTTCTACTTATGGCTAGCCAATTTTCCCAGCACCATTTATTAAATAGGGAATCCTTTCCCCATTTCTTGTTTTTGTCAAGTTTGTCGAAGATCTGTTCTGTTCCATTGGTCTATATCTCTGTTTTGGCACCAGTACCATGCTGTTTTGGTTACTGTAGCCTTGTAGTATAGTTTGAAGTCAGGTAGCATGATGCCTCCAGCTTTGTTCTTTTGGCTTAGGGCTGTTTTGGCAATGCAGGCTCTTTTTTGGTTCCATATGAACTTTAAAGCAGTTTTTTCCAATTCTGTGAAGAAAGTCACTGGTAGCTTGATGGGGATGGCATTGAATCTATAAATTACCTTGGGCAGTATGGCCATTTTCACGATATTGATTCTTCCTATCCATAAGCATGGAATGCTCTTCCATTTGTTTGTGTCCTCGTTTATTTCATTGAGCAGTGGTTTGTAGTTCTCCTTGAAGACGTCCTTCACATCCCTTATAAGTTGGATTCCTAGGTATTTTATTCTCTTTGAAGCAATTGTGAATGGGAGTTCACTCATGATTTGGCTCTCTGTTATTGGTGTATAAGAATGTTTTGTCATTCTTTTCAAACCTCATACTTAGAGCTCATATTGTGAACAGCACTATCACCAAAGTGTCTGTTGAAAGCGATTGGCAAGAATTATTTCACATTGTAGCTGCCTGAGGCAGTGACACCAGTAGAGGTTAACAAGTGGTCAACCAAAGAACTTAAAAGGAAAAATTAGGAAATGAGATGTGCTCAGCGGGCTCTAGAAAGTTCCAACATTATTTCTGAGATTGCAGAAGGCCATGCACATGTGTAGGACAGTGCACATGGACAAGAAAGACCTGAGAAAACCTTAATCCCTCACCTCTGACTGACTTTGAGGTTCTGCATTGGCAAGAAGGAAAAGCTAAGGAAGAACTGAAAACTACCTGCTAGAGCATTAAACACATTCCTCAATACACATGCACACAGAGCCATGAGGCAAAGACAGAGAAATGAAAATTACTGGTAGTAGGCATTTAATGCAATCACTAGCTAATCCAATCATTAGCTAACAACAAATCTTATTGAACACAGACTGCAATGGTCACACATGACAAAGACAAGTAGTTCAGGAAAGTAACTAAACAAAGGGAAGCATAATAACAAACAGAAGCAACAAAAAACCCTGAAGAGGGAAAATATCTGATTTCCAGATTTGTTACATTATAATACTTAAAATGCCCAGTTCTCAACGTAAAATTACAAGACACACCAAGAAACTGAAAAGTATGGTCCTAACACAGAAAAAAGCAGGCGATAAAGCTGTCCCTGAGGACACCCAGATATTGCATTTATTACATGAAAACTTTTTATATTTAGCAATTCTACGTATTTGGAGAACTAAAGGAAATCTTGCCTAAAGAATTAAAGGAAGCATGACAATGAGAATATCAATAGAGATAGGAATTATTAAAAATAACCAATTAGCAAAGTATAATAACTAAAATAAAAAACTCATTAGAAGGGCTCCTCAGCAGATATGAAATAGCAGAAGAATCAGCAAACTGAAAGCTAGGTCTATTAAGATTATCCAGTCTGAGAAATGGAACAAAAAAGGAAAGAGGACAAAGGAACACAGTCTCAGAAATTAGTGGGACACCATCAAATATACCAACACATATATTATAGAAGTCCCAGAGAAAAAAGGAGAGAAACAGAAATAATAAGCAGTGGCTGAAAACTTCCCACATTTAATGAAAACACTATTTTGCACATCCAGCAAACTCAACAAATTCCATGTAGGATCAACTCAAAGAGATCTAAACTTAGGAGTGTCATATTCAAAGTGTCTAAAGACAAAGACAAAGAAAACATGGCAAAGAATGGTGACAGCAGAAAGAGAAAAGTGATTCATCACATATAAAGGGTCCTCAGTAAGATTAACAGCTAACTTTTCACAGAAATCATGGAGGCCAGAGGCAGTGGGATGATACATTCAAAGTGCTGAAAGAATGACTGTCAACCAAGTATTCTATCTCCAGCAAACCCATCCTTCAAAAATGGAGAAATTAAGACATTCCCAGATAAATAAAATCTGAAAGAATCTGTTGTTGGCAGAGACTTGCTGTATTAGTCCGTTTTCACACTGCTGATAAAGACATACCTGAGACTGGTTCATTTATAAATAAAAAGAGGTTTAACAGACTCACAGTTCCACATGGCCGGGAAGGCCTCACAATAGTGGCAGAAGGCAAAAGGCATGTCTTATATGGAGGCAGGCAAGAAAGAATGAGAGCCAAGTGAAATGGGTTTCCCATTATAAAATCATCAGATCTTGTAAAACTTATTCACTACCATGAGAACAATATGGGGAAAACCACTCCCATAATTCAATTACTCCCACCAGGTCACTCCTACAATATGTGGGAATTACGGGAGCTACAATTTGAGATGAGATTTGAGTGAGGACACAGCCAAACCATATCACCTGCCATACACAGATTGGACACCTTATTTATTTTATTTTATTTTTTAAAACAGAGTCTCACGCTCTGTCGCCCAGGCTAGAGTGCAGTGGTGTGACTTCAGCTCACTGCAACCTCTGCCTCCTGGGTTCAAGCAGTTCTCCTGCCTCAGCCTCCTAAGTAGTTGGGACCACAGGCATGTGCCACCACACCTGGCTAATTTTTTGTATTTTTAGTAGAGATGGGGTTTTACTGTGTTAGCCAGGATGGTCTCGAACTCCTGACCTAATGCTCCACTGGCCTCAGCCTCCCAAAGTGCTGGGATTGCAGGCATGAGCCACTGTGCCCAGCCCAGGTTAAACACCTTTAAGCCAAAAACCTGAATTTGAAATGCTCCAAAATCTAAAACTTTTCAAGTGCTGACATAATACTCAAGGAAAATCTTCACTGGAGCATTTTGGATTTGGGATGCTCAAATGGTAAGTATAATGCAAATTTTCCAAAATCTGAAAAAAAATCTGAAATCTGAAATGCTTCTGGTCCCAAGCATTATGACAAGAAACACTTAACATATACTAAGAGAGTCCTTCAGGCTTAAATAGACACTTGACAGTAACTCAAATCCACCTAAAGAAATAAAAAGCAGTAATGAGCTAACTACATATATAAATATAAAAAGCAGTGTAAGCATATTTTTGTATGTCACTATTTTCCTCTATCTTATTTAAAAGACACAAAGCGACAATTATTAAACTGTTGGTGAGCTTATAATGCATTGAGTTGTAATTTGCATGATGATAATACCACAAAGGAGTAGAGAAGGAACAGATCTACACCAAAGTAAAGTTTTTGTATACTATTTGAAATTAAAATTTCAAATAATATTTAACTATATTATTTTAAATTAAGTTGTTAATTATAATCCCCAGAGAAGCCACTAAAAAACAATAAAGAAACAACAATGGAATTAGAATGGCATATTAGAAATATTTAACACAAAAAAAAGTAGTAATGAAGGAATAGAAAAACAAGAGACAAAAAGACACATGAAAAACAAATAGCAAAATTATAGATGTAACTCCTTCATGAGTAATTACATTAAATATAAATGAACTAAATATTAAAATCAGAAGCCAACAAATGGAAATAAATGAAACAGAGGACAGAAAAGTTAAAAAAACAACAAAACAAAGTTGGTTCCTTGAAAAGACAACAAAATTGGCAAACTTAGCTAGGCCGATAAAGATAAAAGAGAAGACTCAAATGGTTAAAATCAGAAATGAAAGGGGAAACATTACTGTTACTCCCACAAAAACAAAAAGGATTATAAGGGGATACTATACATAATTATAAGCCAACAAATTAGACAACCTAGATAAAATGGATGAATTCCTAGAAAAATATGAACTACTTAAGCTAGCTCAAGCAAAAATAGAAAACTTGAATAGACCTATTTTCAACAAATAGAATGGATTAGCAGAAAAAAAAATTCCTGCAAAGAAAAGTCCAGTCTCAGATGGCTTCACTGATGAGAAGAATTAACACCAATGTTTCATAATCTCTTTTAAAAGCAAAGAAGAGGGAACACCTCTCAACTCATTCTATGTGACTAGTATTGTGATGATACCAAAACCAAAGACAACATAAGAAACTAGAGACCTAATATCTCTTGCATATATAGATGGAAAAATCTCCAATAAAATACTAAAAAAACAAATCCTGCAACATATAATACATACCACATACTATGACCAAGTGGGATCTATCCAGGAATGCGATTCAAAGTATAAAAATCATCAATTCTTATAATATACCATATTAATAGAATAATGAACAAAAACTACACACAAGATAATGTCAATAGACACAGAAAGAGCATCTGGCAAAATCCAACACCCTTCCATGATTAAAATCACTCAAAAACTAGGAATAGAATTTTCCCAACCTGATAAAGAGTATCAATGAAAAAACTCACAGCTAATATCATACTTAATGGTCAAAGACTGAATGCTTTCCTCCTAAGGTCATTATATAGAAGGATCTACTCAGGACAACTAAGTAAGAAAAAATAAAGGCCTCCAAATTGGAAAGGAAGAAGTAAAACTACTTCTGTTCACAAATAGCATAACATTGTATATAAAAATCCTAAGGAATCCACCCAAAATACTATTAGAGCAAATAAGCCAGTTTAGCAAGGTTGCAGGACACACACAAAAATCAGTATATAAAAAAAAGCAATTACATTTCTATACACTACAATAGGTAATCCAAAAATTAAGGAAACAATTTATAACAGCATCAAAAGAACAATGCACTTAGAATAAATTTAAGAGAAAAAAGAAGTATGAGACTTATACACTGAAACTATAAAATATTGTTGATAGAAACAAAAGACCTAAATAAATGAAAAGACATCCTGTGTTCATGGATTAAAAGACTTAATATTATTAAGACGGCAATACTCTCCAAACTGACCTATGGAATCAACGTTGTTCTTATCAAAATCCCAGCTGGATTTTTTTTTTTTTTTTTTGCAGAAATAGACAAGCTGATCCTAAAATTCACATGGAAATGCAAAAGACCCAGAATAGCCAAAACAATCTTGAAAAAGAAAAATGAAAATTTGAAGTTTCCAATTTCAAAACTGACTACAAAGTTACAGTGATCAATAAAGTGTGGTACTTGCATAAAATGCAGACATGTAGATCAACGGAAAACAACTGAGAGTCTATAAACAAGCTCTTAAATTTTTGGCCAACTGCTTTTCAACAAGGGTGCCAAGATAATTCAACAGAGAACAGTCTTTTCAAAATGGTGCTGGTATACCAGATATACACCTGGAAAATGACAGAGTAGAACTCTATCTCATACCAGGTACAAAAATTAAAATAAATCATAGACCTACAGCCATAAAACTCTTAGAAGATAAATGTTAAAAAAAACTTCATGACTTTGGATTCCGAATGGTTTCTAAGACATGACACCAAAAGCACAAATAACAGAATGAAAAGGTAAACTAGAGGTCATCAAAATTAAACATAATTTTGTTTCAAAGAATACTAATAAGAAAGTGAAAACACAATTCACAGAATAGGAGAAAATATTTTCAATGTATCTGCTATGGTTTGAATGTGTCTCTTCCAATTTAGGTATTGCCAGTGTGGTAGTATTAAGAGGTGGAGACTTTAACAAGTGATTAGGCCATGAGGGCTTGTACCTCATGAATGGGATTAGGTGCCCTTATAAAAGGAGTTGATGAAAGGAGTTCTCCCCACTTGCCCTTATGCCTTCTGCTATGTGAAGACGCAGCATTCCTCTCCTCCAGAGGATGCAGCCCTCACCAGACACCACATGCTGGCAACTTGATTTTGGAATTTCCAGTCTCTGTAACTATGAAAAATAAATTTCTATTCTTTACAAATTACCTGGTCTATGGTACTGTGCTATAGCGGCACAAACAGACTAAGACAATATACAATAAGGGACTTCTATCCCAAATATATAAAAAATGCTTACAACTCAACAATAGAAAGACAACACAATTAAAATAGGCAAAGGATTTGAATGAACATTTCTCCAAAGAAGCTATACAAATGACAAACACATGAGAAGATGCTCACCATCAGTAGGCATTAGAGAAAACAAAGTCAAAACTGCAATGACATACCACTTCATAACAACTAGAATGGCTATTTTTTTTTTTAAGTGCTGATGAGGATGTGAAGACATTAGTGTCCTCATACACTGCAGGCGGAATACGCAGTCACTTTGGAAAATACTATGGCAGTTCCTCAAAATGTTAAACCTACAGTTACTGTATATCCCAACAATTCCATTCTTCATTATATTCTCAAGAGATATGAAACCATGTGTCCCCACCAACACTTGTCCATGAATGTTCATACCAGAATTATTCATAATAGCCAAAGAGTAGAAACAACCAAAATGTCTATCAATTAATGAATAAACAATGCAGTTTATACATATAATGGGGTGTTATTTGGCCACAAAAAAGGAATGAAGTACTGATACATGCTACAACATGGATGAACCTCAAAGAGTAGGTGAAATGAAAGAAGACAGTCACAAAAGGCCTTATACTGTATAGTTCCACTTTTACGAAATGTTCAGAACAGGCAAATCCATAGAAACAGGAAGTAGATTGGTGGTTGCCAGGGGCCAAGGGAAAGGGATTAGGGAGTGAGTGCTAATGGGCACTGGTTTCTTTTGAGGGCAATAAAAATGTTCTAGAATTAGATGGTGGTGATCACAACTTGGTGAATGCACTTAAAATACCTGAAGTGTTTACAAATTTTTAATATTTTCAATTTTATTACATACTGAGTAGATTCACAAGAATAGAAAACATTTAAAATATTTAAAAGCTTTTATGAAATGTCCAGAATAGGTAAATCCCTAGAAACAGAAAGCAAATAGATTAGTGGTTGCCCGGGGCTAAGGGAAAGGGGCACACCTGAATTGTGCACTTTAAAAAGGGCATTTTATGGTATATAAATAATGTCTGTATATAGCTGTTATTTTTAAAAGGGGCATAAGGGCCGGGCACAGTGGCTCACACCTGTAATCTCAGCCCTTTGGGAGGTCGAGGCAGGAGGATCACTTGAGGTCAGGAGTTCGAGACCAGCCTGGCCAACATGGTGAAACCCTGTCTCTACTAAAAATACAAAAATTAGCCGGGTTTGGTGGCAGGCGCCTGTAATCCCAGCTACTCAGGAGGCTGAGGCAGGAGCATCGCTTGAACCCGGGAGGTGGAGGTTGCAGTGAGCTGAGATCATGCCACTGCACGCCAGCCTGGGTGACAGAACAAGACTCTGCCTCAAAAAAAAAAAAAAAAAAAAGAAAAAAAAAAAGAGGGGCATCAGCTTCAAATGGGCATTTGATAGAAACTATAAAAGTAACTGAAAATATTTATAATGTATATATTTTACAGATATCTCATAAATAATTAAAGTCAAATAGTTTTGAGCACAGGCAGTATATCCCCAAGAACTTCCCTCCATTTTCTGCAAATTAATCTGTGTGAAATGCTAGGAAATACGTGGTGTAACTATCACGGTGATTTCGTAAAATGAGTTTTAACAAGAACAACCCATGAGGACCTTATAAAAATGCAACTTTTGCACTTTGAAATGTATTTTTGAGATTTTTTTTTTTTTTTTTAACTAGAAAAATGTACAAACCAACAGAGAAGTTGAAGACGAATTTAAAGAAAAGGTAACAACATTCGGCCTTTGGCCCAAAACTCTTTTTCAGTGAGGAGGGAAGAGTACTTTAAAGCCATCTGCAGCTTTCGAGCTACGAAGCCATAATGGGTACAACACGCTCAGAATCCTCTGTTAAATCGAAGGGTAATTATGTCCATTCATCAGGGCTGCCAGGTAGGCAACCTACCTCAGGAGCAGGCTGACATGCTTGGGGCTTGAAAAATTTGGTTATCAGCTCATTGCTGGTGCCCAGAAATTTTGATCTGGCTGGCACACCTGGATAGCGGCCAGATGATCAAGAGAAAATGCCTGGTTCCCTGCTACATCCCTGCTGGAAGTTGAGACCACCAAAAGCAGAGGTCTAATTATACCATTCAGAACAGTGATGGTGAAACTCAGAGTGCTCTGGCACCCACACATATCCCTTTAGACAATGCAGCTGGTGTCTGAATTTCAACCTCAGCACAAATTAATTTTTGATTACATTTTTTAAAACATTGTATGAACTATTTTTTTAACGTAAAAACCAAAACAACTACTGAGTTTTTAAGCAAGCACTTTTTAGTATATATTAAGAAGTCATTTCTAAAAGTAAAACAAAACAAAAAACAAAAACCCCACTAATTTTCCCAGTGGAACCCTGAAGAAATCAGAGCTGCTTTTGGCTCACATCTGCAGGGCTGAGTGTACATTCCTCTGGGGGCCAAAAGTTCAAGGGCAATTCTCCCGCCTCCAGTCCTCCTTCCTTTTTCAAACAAAATATTGTCTTAAAATATTGGAGTGTTTCCTAGGAGTAATATTCCTGTCAGAAACTGGGTTGGATTATCTAAGAAAAAAATTTTTCCATTTCACTTAGTTATTATGCTCAGAACAAAACGGATATATCATCCAAGCAATGAGTGTTCTCCAGTCAGTCTTGTCTTACCAAAACAGTTTAAGATCATGAAAATAATTTTATGTCTAACAAACTTTTCAGCATGGCAACAAGGAATAAACAGAGGTTACCTCCATGTACAGTTATCTTGATTAAGATATCCATAGAGAAAGCAAGCCACTCCTACGATTGCGGCCAGGAGAAGCATCTGAGTGTAATAGCCTAGCCAAGCAAAGTAGATTCCAATCTTCTCTCCATAATATTTCCTGAAGAAAGACAGAAATTATTTTTAGAAGATACAAATAATTACTCTGCAGCTTCATCCTAATATTAATTTCTGATTTTAAATAAAGGAGGCTTTAAGCTTAAATCTGACTCAATTCACCCTTAAAACATTCATTTTCATAGCAGACCCTGAATTCTATGAAACAAAAAGTATATTATACATTATAGAAGAACTGATCACTATCGCTGGTTTGCCTGGTGAAAGTATATTAAAATACAGCAAGGGAGAGAAAAATGCTGATTATGGAATAAATACAGAGTATTACTATCATTCTTTGTAAAGATCAGCACTATTTTATACATTCTCCAAAAGACTGTTCTTTATATGCATGAGGCAAATGAACATGAACAATCTGCTCAGTTATTTGCTTTTACTTAACCAGGGAAGTTCCTTGGAGGAAATGTAACGTAAATCACAAATACAGTTGAGCTTTAAACAACACAGGTTTGAACTGCATGGATCCACTTAGATGTGGATTTTTTTTTTCAGTAAAAGATAAAGCTAGTGTGCCTGCCTCTCCTGCCTCCCCTTCCACTTCCTCCACCTCTTCCCACTCTGTTACCCCTGAGACAGCAAGAATAACCCTCCTCGTTTTCCTCCTCCTCAGCGTACTCAATGTGAAGACAAGGATGAAGACCTTTATGATGATCTAGTTCCATTTAGTGAATGGTAAATATACTCTTATGATTTCTTAGTAACATTCTTTTCTCTAGCTTTATTGTAAGAATATAGTATATGATACATATAACATTCAAAATATGTGTTAACTGATCGTTCATGTTATTGGTAAGACTTCCAGTCAACAGCAGACCATTAAAAGTTTAAGGGGAGTCAAAATTTATATGCAGGTTTTCGACTGTATGTGTGTGGGGGTGTCAGTGCCCTACCCTTGCGTTGTTCAAGGGGCAACTGCAATAATAATAAGAAAAATAATACTACTAATCTGTAGTGGAAGTCTCTCTGACCAAAATTTTTGCAAAACTTATGTAAGAATGAAAGAAGGCAGGGTGCATATGACTGAGAAACCCATCACCCTGTATTCCTTATATATAGCTCTTCTATTTTTTCCTAATTTTTAAAAACTGGTTAATGGTATACTCTGGGGTAAAGGGAGGCCAGGTAGGCAAGATTAAAGAGTACAGGCTGACCAAGAAGCAGTGCCAGAATTGCTCCTGAAAGGAAGGTCAAGTACAGTCAGGCAGAGTTTAGGAATGAAGAGATGCTTCCGGTGACTGTTGCTGTTGCTGATATTCCCCAAGACTGACTCATTTCTGCCTTCATCTTGATCTGTAGAACAAGGAGATTTACTTCACTCTGAGGCCTGCGTGAGACTTCAGGCTCAGTATGGAGCTGGGCTGAACTCCTTGGTCTTAGCCTTGTGGGGACTCAGCTCTGAGCAAAACCTGGAGTTCTGGGAGACTTCAGACAGGAACATCCCTGGGCTGGACCAGCACTCACAGGGAAGGTCTGAGACCAGCTCCATGGGTCACAGGCCTGGATGTAGGTCACATTCACAGGGAAAAAGGAAGAGCTCAGACAGACCTGAGGGTGGAATCGGGAGATGGGAGGAACACAGTGTGGTGATTTTCACATGACCGGAGCTTTGCTGTCTAGCTCACGGAAGGCAGGCAAATGGCAGGTTCAGGATAGAGCCCGGAAGAGAAGTCTGGCCATGGATTTGAGATGCCTTGGCCTCTTTTTGGTTATGCTCTCTGTAATAAGTTTTCATCAGCCATCCATCCTGGAAATGCCATATTTAAATTGGAAAGAATCTTAGAAGTTGCCTGGTCCAACCTCCCAATAATACAAAATATCCTGCTGTGTTTAAAGAGCTGGTCAGGCAGTCTCTGCTTGGTTATTTACTGTGACAAGGAGTTCAATACTTTCTAAGGCATCCCTGTTACATTGCAAGCAAGGCCAGAAAGATTTTTCAAATCTTAAAAGGAAACCTGCCTCTTAGTTCTTGCTGAAAAGCTGGAAATAATGAGGATTCCTTCAAATGCAATATTTTCTGATCATTGTCCCTCTCTGCCAAATACCTCCCAACTCTTAAAATCCATTTAACACAATTCAGCTTTGATTTTTAAAATCAAAGTTACAAGTACATAGTCATTAAACAGTCTAATAGCTCTAGAAGGCTGGTTATAAAAAGGAGCAGTCCCCACCCCCTCACCTATTTCCTGCTGCCCAGAAGCAGTCACTTTAAACTCCTATAGTTGATGCTTAGAATATTTACTTTCCTATCTCTAAATAACACGCAAGAAGTGCTGCTTATTGATTTTTCAGTTTGGTGCATCACCTATTGACTTTCTATTCTGGAAGATGTGGATTAAGCTCTCTTTCAACCCCTTGCCTCAACTAAACATCCACATCTCTATTCCTGTCATCCTCACATAGTTACATATAACTTTTAGTTAGATTAATATTCTTGCTTTACATTATTATGATTCTATAAACACTATTCACAGCTGAATCAAGTCATTGCTATAATTACTTTTTCCTCCCTGCTCAGTATCTTGTTCTCCCTAGAGTTAATAATTGTCTGATAGTTCATTGCTTAGTTTTGTGTACTTATCAACAATTCAACCCCAGACTCTCCCCTAATGTGTCACTTTCTCAATAGTTTCAAACACATGAGATCATCTATCAGTTTCAACTCCTTGAATAAATGCCCTCAGACCTCCTCCAACCTTGACTAATGACTCTCCAAGCCCCGCCACAGAACTGTGTCACCTGGGATCTCTCTGTCCCTCTCCCTTGTGCTGGCATTTCCTGTTTACTAACTCTTAGGTCTTCCTTCTTGGTGGAGCACCTCCTCCATTACCTTGCACATCTAAACTGTGAAAATTCCTCATACTTAACAGTTTGAGCATACATAGAGTTACATATATATGGTCAAACTTTCCTTAGACATGTGAAGTTACTGCTGTCTTTTAGTGTGTAGTGTCATTGAGAAGCACAATGCTTTTGAGTCTTGATCCTTTGTATGACTTTCTTTTCATTTTGCTTTCTAAAGGCTAGCAGGATCTTCTTTGTCCCCAGTGTTCTGAGCCATCGTGTTGGAGTGACTCAGTGGCTCTATTTTCATCCTCTAGGCTGGGTACTCAGCAGGCTCTTTCCACCTAGAGACTCATGATGTTCAGTTCTTCAGATACTTCTCCGGAAGTACTTCTCAGATTTCTTTCCTACATTTTTTATCCTCTGGTTTCTCACACTCCTATTATTTATACATTGTTCCTCCTGGACTGATCTAATTTTTTATCCTTTCCCCCTTTTCTATCCCTTTATAAGTTTTGCTCTATGCTCTGCATAATTTCTTCAACTTCATTTTCTAATGGCTTCTATTGGTGTTTTTCTGTCTAATCACATTTTCAGTTTCCAAGAGCTAGATTTTATTCTCACAACAATCCTTTCTTATAGGATCCTGCCCTTGTCTTGTGAATACCCTATTTTCTTTTATTACTCTGGGGGTAAAAAATGGGAGTTTGGAGGGAAACTTTTCTTTTTCACCTGTGCAAAGTCTAGTTCCCATAGGTTGCTGTTTCCAGTTTGGTTTGCTTTTTGGGAAACCAAATGGAAAGAGCCCATTTTCCCTGCAGTAATCCCTGGGAACCACAGATGAGGTTTAATAGCCTGAATGTTCAAGGGGTTACTAGTGAGAAGCAATGAAGGGAAAGAACATGTGGACCAGGGACAGGGGACAGTTAAATGCATTTCCCCTAGCAAAATATATTTAAAATAGTCACGAAATTTTCTTTACTGAAGCAAAAATAAATAAAAATAAATAAAAAATAGAGCACATAAAAATGATTAAGAACCCATCACTCTGCCATCAGATGCTATTGGCTTAACATAAAAGGAAATTAATAAAAGGGAAACTTCACATGAATGTCAACCTCAAATATTTACATATGTACAAACATCTTTTAAAATCTTATTTTACAGGGTAAACAGAGTTAATGAAAGTGCCTCTTCATGACTGTAATCTCAGTGATTGAATGACAAGGGAATCCAAGTATGACCACATAAAATAAAGAAATCTCTTATGAAATAACGAATCTAAGCAAGGATTGTTGATAGCTGCTATCATTACAAAAAAGAGAGACAAATGGACATTATATACCTTCTGATATAAGTACCCAACTCCACTTATAATGTTCTTGTATAAAATCTAACCTCAATCAGATTAAGCTTCTAGATGAGGATCCAATTACTTAGCTAATGCAAATACACAAATTATGTAGTCATAGCAAATACAGAGGAACATGTTCAACAACACCACAGGAGAGAATGAAATCAGCGAAACAGGGAATGCAAGACATTCTTTCAACAACAGCAAGGAAAACAGGAAATAAACAGTGAAACTGAGGCCAGAAGAAATTTGAGAGATTGTATTAACTGCAACCTCTGGACCACGTTTGGATCCTGCTTTGAACTAAAAAACCATTAAGTTGTTTTTGAGACAATAAGGGAAATCTGAATCCTGATTATCTGATGATATTAATTTTTTTTTTTTTTTTTTTTTTGAGACAGGGTCTTACTCTGTTGCCCTAGAATGCAGTGGCACAATCATAGCTCACTGCAGCCTCAAACTCCTGGGCTCGAGCAATTCTCCCATCTCAGTCTCCTGAGTAGCTGGGACTACAGGTGTAAGCCATCATGCCTGGCTTTTTTGTTTTGTTTTGTTTTGTTTTGAAGACTGGATCTCACTATGTTGCTCAGTCTGGCCTCAAGCGATCCTCCTGCCTTAGCTTCCTAAAGTGCTGGGATTAGAGGAATGAGTCACCTCACTCAGCCTTCCTTTTCAAAAGGGGGTATTCTGGTTATGTTTAAAAGACACCTTATTTAGAAACAGATGCTAATGAAATGATATGACATTTGGAATTTGCTTCAAAATGATCCAGTGGAGTAGGGAGGGAAAGAAGTGGGAGTAAAAGTGAAACAAGATTAGCTATGAGTTTATAATTTTTGGAGCTGGGTGACAGATGAATGCAGGCTCGCTATGATACTCTATTTCTGTATATATTTGAAATTTCCCACGGAAAATGTAAAACAAAACAAATATTCATTTGTTTAAAACTTTCACTTTTAAGGTATAGTAGTTTTCTCAAGTAGGTGGCAAGTGCATGGGGCATTGAGACACCATAAAAAAACAGGTACATGACCCAGGCAGACATGAAGTTAATTCTCCTCTCCTCTTCACTCTCCACATGCAATCCATAAACAAGTCCTGTTGACTCGACTCCCCAAACACATCCCAAATCTGCTCCCACAGTCTCTTGCCTGGCTCACTCAAACAGCTTCCAACCTAGTGGTCTCCCTGCTTCCTGTACCCCTTATAATCCATTCTCCACATTATCTTTGCAAACTGTGAATAGGATACAATGACTTAAACATTTAAAATATTACAACCGCTTCTCACTGCAATTAAAGTCTAAACTCTTTTCGGCACTCCTGCCACCCCTCTAACTTCATGTCTTATCATTCTCTTTCTCACTAGCACTGGTCTTTGATGTTTCCTCAAACTTGCCAAATGTGTGTGCATCTCAGGGCCACTGTACAAGCTGCCCCTATTCCTAGAAGGATTTCTCCCAAGTCCTCAAAGTACTGACTCCTCTTCACGATCTGGTCTCAGCTTAAATGTCACCTCCTCGAAGATAACTCCCTAAACTCACTTCCCACTCTGCCATCCCATCCTATTGCTCTGTTATTTTCTTCACTTCAGTTAGAAATTCTGTTTATTTATTTTCATATTTTATTGGCTTGTTTGGGTGTTCTTGGTCTATCTCCCACAAGCCAGTATCCTCAGCACTGCCCAAACAATGTAAGCTTCTGGAGAAAAACCAACAGCGTCCTTTGGGAAGAAAAACTCTTGAGCTAGTCATTGTATCTTGTGGGATACAATGAAATAGAACCTAGCAGCAGACACAAGAAAAGAGTAAAACTGCATGTCTTACCATACAATAGAGGCTACATCTAACATTTACTTCTGTGCAATATGGAATTTGGTGGGTCTGCATCCCAGTTCCTGGGTGGGAGGTAACCTCTAAACCCTTGGAACTTCCTGAGAGACAGGAGTGCTTTTTTATTCATGGTGGGACCCTAGGACTATGCCTGATAGTTTATGCCAGTGAAGTGGCTCATGGTGGGCCTCTAGAGAGTTTGTGCTAATGAGATGACTCAGGGTGGAGGCTGGCCATGCAAGAAAGATCAACCATACGATTAGAGAACTGGAGCTTTGAGACACATATTACTGGCCATCTTCCAGGGAGAGGATGGTATTGGAGATTGAGCCACATGGGTAATGATTCAATTAATCACACCCACACAATTAAGCCTCAATAAAAACCCTGGCCAATGAAGTTCAGCACTCTGGGTCAGCTCCCTTAGCTGGCCAGAGTCTTGATGAGTACTGTCACATTCAGATGCTGTGGGGTAACACTCTGAGTGCCTCCCCCTGGAGTACTCCCTACAACCCCTCACCTGATAAGATCCAAGGGCTGCTTTTTGTATATGCTTCGAGGATGAGCCCATTCTCTGTACAGAAGGTACCGTTCATTAGGGCAGCTGGGATCCTCTGACTGACGGCGGAATTTGCACTGTGACGCAGAAGGGAACATGTGAGCACCATAATCATCATGTTTTCACAAATCTGTTTCTTAAATGTGATACAAATATTTGATAGTTAATTGTGAATAAGGGGTCCTCACCTGCTGGAAGGGGTGGAAATACCATCTAATTTTTAGTGATTCTTAACCAGGCATGGTACTAGCCTCCTTGGGGGTCATTTGTGAATGTGGGCAGGATGAATGATTCGGTGTTACAATCCTGGGGAGCACTGCAGGGACTCTGTGAGGGCCCCAGAGATGCTTAAAATGCTTTCAGTGGGGGCAGTTCTACACAATGAAAAATTGGGCCACCCAAGTGCCCAAATCACCACAACAGAGGAACACGTGATAGCCCACCCCTCTCCATGGACAATGGGGAAACCAGGGCCTTGGCTGGTTAACAGCAGGGTCAATTCTAAAACCTAGGCTTCTTTGCCCCCAGTTCAGCAGTTATTCTGTGATAACAGATAGAAAAAAACAACAAAGCTTGATATCATGTTATACACTTAGCTTATTCAAGAAACAAAACTTCCTGCTTAAATCCAGTTGTCTTTTTTCCTAACTCATTTTTCTTCTTCTGGCACTAGAACCAGATTACCACCCAGCCAAATCAGGGCATAGGCCCTGACCTTCACACATCTCCCTCTCAAATACCACATGGGACCATCAGTTAGCCTGAATACAGGACCACTGCAATTAGAAGAGGCTTTAGTGTAAAAGACCTGGCCAAATGCAAATGTCAACTGCTATAGAACCTTGGCATCCCAAATTAATATTCGTGACACCTATTTGTAAGTAGCCTCAAAATTCATGTCCTGCTATTCGCTATTAGCTAAATTCAGTGGGGTACAAAAGTAAAACACATGGACTCTCAGGCTGGATGGCTACATTGGGTCTCTTAGGATCAGTATTTACTTCACCCAGCTCCCTGTTCTCTACTTTTCCATGTGTGTCAAGCTGCTGTTTAGTGTCCTAGTTTTATTATGTTATTTAGTACATTTCAATATTGTCTATCCACAAATACATGTACTACACAGTAGCAATTACCAATATCAGTCTTTGCTTTCTTTGGTCTTACAGAGTCAGATGAATTGATAGTGAATATAACAAAGTAATAATGCAATATAATATAGTATTTATTTCAATGATAGAGTTTAAACAGCTTTAGTTTAAAGGTGTTTACAGACCACTGTAAATGTCCCTGCATTTACAGTGGTCATATTTTAAAAATTTCATTTCACGAGAGATGTTCTCGGCTAGAGAAGTACTCTTGAATTTGAGGGGTTGCTGTAGTCTCAGAATGTAGTCCTTAAAAAAATGTCAACAATCTGGGGTACTGCCATTGTCACAACAACCCTGACAGATGCCTTTTTAAAAGCCTAGGGATATTCCAGGGGACAGTTTGAAAATCATATTCCAAATGAGGAAGTAAAGTCTATGTTACAGAAAATGATAAATAAGAAGGTCTAACATGTATTTTGCTGACAAAGAACTAATTTTTTTTGGTTGATAATAACATCTGTTAGTAATTATGAAAATAGCTAACACTTATAATAGTATTTATTATATGCTAGGGACTAACATTTGGATTAATTTAATGGATTAATTTAAAGCTCTTAACAACTCTAGGAGGTAGGTTGTAATTTATTCCCAGCTTATTGATGAAGAAATGGAGGAAGAAAGGCTAAATGACTTTCACAAGGTCATCTGGCTAGAAAGTGGCAGGGCAGGCATTTTGGTCCCAGAAATGCTAACACAGATTACCTGCTAATCTATACTGCTTTACACATTAACTGTGAGAGAGGTACTGTCCATTCATTCATTTGCTCTTTTAAAACTGAGTATCTTTATGACTGGGATCCATCTGTGAACAAAAGACCTGGTTCTTACCCTAAATGAGCTTGTAATCTTGCAGTATGTTCCCTTCATTTTATTGAGGAAGAAACTTACAGTCAGGAAAGTTAGCCCTTTGCTATTGTCAACACCAGAGTATACAGAAGGCCTTTTAGTTCATTTTTGCCTTTTAACTTACATCATGGAGTGGGAAAGCTGCCTTGTAGATCCCAGAGTTTACAAGTCTGTTGATCCCAAACTTGCTAACATTGTTTATCAGTTGATACTTGACCCGAGAGAGGATGAAGTAAACCTAAAAAGATTCCAAAATAGAGTGTGTGGTTTATACAGTGTAACTAGCCAATCCAATCATTGTTTACTACTGTAACATGAATCTACTAGCATATTTCTTTTCTTTTTGTGCAGTTTTTAAAAATAAAACCAAACCAACCAAACCACAAAACAGCAGGTTCCAAATTACCCCAAGACAGCAACTAAATGTGGTTTAGACTTACAATGCGGCTTCTGGTGGCTGGATTGAAGAAAGCATCTCTATCAACAATGTAAAAATCATTCATCCGGTTCTTCTCAAATGGGGCAGTGAAAAACTCTTGCTCTGGCTTGATGATGCTTTCATCTACACTGAGGACTTTGGTAAACCAGTTGAGTGTACCAAAGGCCGAGGACCGGTTTTTCAGATCATTGGGTTTCAGAGGCAATTTGATGTGCATTATCTCAGCATAAGTACATAACACCTCCCATGGTGCATGTACTTTTACAAATACAAGCTTGTCATCCAAAACCTATATTGAAAAAATAAAAACACAGAACAAGAAACCAAACCAACTATTTTCACAATTTTAAAACACACAGAATTTTCTTATGTTGTTGGTAGCTTAAAAAAAAATACAGAGACCACCACTAAAAGTGAAGATAACAATAAAAACAGATTTGCAAATCATCAAAAATTTTTGCTTTAAAGACAATTTCTTGGTTTGAATCATTAAGAAATTCAAATAATCAGTTTATAAAACTATGAAAATAATTTATAAAATGAAGAAAACCAAACTTATTTGTCTATCACTCTACCCAAATAATTGACAAAGTAAAAACACTAGAATATTCATTGTAGTGCTATCATAATGAAAAATTTTTAATTTTCTAAACTTTGAGCTGTTTATTGTCTATCTGTTCAACATCATATTATGTGGTTGTTAAAAATGTCAAAGAATTATGTTTATTGCCATAAATCCATTTGCTACATATTAAAGGGAAAAAGCAAATTATAAAACTGTGAAGTGGTAATTTTGAAAGATAAAAAATGTGTATATATATATATATATTTTTTTTTTTTTGAGGAAAACAGCTCAGAAGGACTGCAAAATTATTTATGGATCATTAAGATACAGATTATTTTCCTTATTCTTATATTTTCTAATTTTTTACCATAAACTGTTTTTTGTATAACAGAAAAGCTTTTAAAAGTTTCTTAAAGGCAGAAAATAATCATTCATACATGCATTCATTGTAAAATTCGTTGGCTATTAAAAAAGATCTGCTGGTTTTGATCAGAAAAAAAGACTACATTCTATACAATGCAGATTTTGATTGACTCCTCTCCCAGTCTATAACTAAGATGTGGCCAGGGCTGCATGTTTCCAATGTCACCCCAGTATTTCAAGTGGCATGAAGCTGCCCAAGAACAGTGGTCAGCCAAGGGCTGAAAAGGGACCAATACTTACTGATCTTGTTGCTTCTAACTGCAGGCCATGACAGATAAGGTTAGATTCGTATGCTTGTCTTTTCCTCTGTCAAAAGAAATTGGAATATGTTAGACCTTTAGTTTAACCAAAGACAGAAAAAGGCGTTCTTTAAAACAATATTAATAACAAAACCAAACTGGCGTGGACCTGAAAAAGAAATTCATCACCTCCAAATGGAACAGAAGCAATGAAGCAGCTCTTGCTGCTGGTGACGTATAAGTGTTGGATCCCCAAGAGAATGCCGTGGAGGGTAGTTCGGTGCCCTGGCACCCTCGCAGGCCCTGGGCTGTCCCGGTGGGGTTTCAATCATCTGAGTTAAATAACAGTATCCTGCTTTGACACAATCCCATGTACTTTTTGGCTCACAAAAGCATACAAATTGAGCTTCCTGAGTCCTATTCACTGATACGAGTTTTCAGAGTTGAAGATTTCAGATTTTAAAAATTTGATTTCCATACCATTCAAATGGTTCAATTACTGGATGTGTATGCGTCAGCCCTGCATATCTTGACCAAATTAAATAAAATAAGACAGGCAATTTTGGCAAAATTCAGAGAATTTTTTTCTGTCTGCAAGACTGAGATGTTTGTGAAGCTATAAATGTCTAAATCTATAAAAATAGTGAACTAAATCTATATTACATGGCCATTTCAAAAGATACAGAATATACTACACTTATGGATATTAAATTTTAGATGCCTAGGCTTTTGCCAAGCTGTGCCCAAAGTTGTAAGGGAAGCAGGCAAAGATGCAGACTTGTTTGACCTTTTAAAAAGAATGCTTTTCATGACAAAATAGTTTATACTGCTTTGTGAAATGAAGAAAATGAGTAGACACAGAGGTTAAGAACACAAGCTTTGCTATGGTTTAAATATGTCCCCCAAAAATCATGTCAGAAACTGAATCCCCAATGCAACAGTGTTGAGAGGTGGGGCCCACTGAGGGGTGATCAGGTCACAAGGGCAGACTTAACAAATTAATGACATTATCACAGGAAGGGTTTCATTAGCATGGAATGGGCTCCTTATAAAAGTTTGGCCCCCTTTTGTTTCTAACCCCCTGCCCCATTTTTGTTTCTCCCCACCACCTCTCTCTCCCCCACCACTGTGGGGGTGACACTGCAAGAAAGTCCTCACCAGATGCCAGCCCCCTTGATCTCAGACTTCTCAGCCTACAGAACTGTGAGCCAATCAATTTCTGTTCTTTATAAATTAGTCTGTGGAATTCTGTTGCAGCAGCACAAAATGGACTAAGATGAGCTCTGTAACCACACTTCCTGGGTTCGAAATCTGAATTTGTTATTCGTCAGCTCCATGACCCATGACAAGAAAATTAAACTCTTCATGCCTCATTTTCTTCATCTGTAGAATTAAGAAAACCCACTTGTTTCCTTTTTAGGGTCTTGTGAAGATATGATTTAAACTACGTAAAGCACATGAAGTAGAATTTTCATTTCCAATAGTGATGAAAGGTAACTTGGAGCAAGCCTTACACTGAAGACAGCTGAAAAAGCTGGGTGGAGTATTTAGCACAGCAGTTAACAAGATAGAAAGGAACTGCTAGGTCCAGGTCGAGATCATCTAGTGGCTCTGGCAGTCAGGCACTTTACCCAGGGAGCAGTACTCATGATCTGCCCACTCTAAAGGGACAGAGTGGGGATGAGCTGCTGTGCTATGCACAGGGCCTAGAACATAAAAAACATCCCATTAACTAGAAGTAGGTGAACCTGCAGGAAAAAGACCAAAGGTCAAAAATTAAAAGAATATACTTGGTATTTGGCTAAATTTGAGTCCAAGTGGAATCCTTGATGTATTGTGTAGAAGTATCAGAAAAAGGATATTGCTTTGTTTTTATATCATTAATAAATGGTTGTACAGTACTTAAAACATGCCAGACACTGTTCTAAGAGTTGTACAGATATAGTACATTTAACTGTTTGCTGCAATTTGAACGTACAATAGAGTAGCAGAGGAAACCAGCAAGTGGTATAACTTCCCTTAAAACAAGCAAATGGCCTAGAAACGCCCCACTCAGATAGTGGTAAGGAGAGTTTCAGGTACAGCTCTCCCACTCTGCTCCCCGCAAGTGACTGTTCCCTCTGGGTGTCCCCATCCCCGCCATCTCTGCAATTCATCCTGAGAAGTTCTTCAGCACTTTCTACCTCTGATCCACCATATTCCCAACTTGAACTTGAAAGTTGACTCAGATTCATTCTACTTCTTATCTAAGCAGTACTTCTTCCCTCTAAATCCTAATACTCACATTGTGATTCTTATATAGGAGCCCAGTCCTTACTTCTGATTGATTACCTCTTTATTACTGAGTAAAGCATTTTGATCCCACAGACAGTGTTCATCAGTATATGCCCCACATGGTTTCGATTTCTGTCTTTGTCCAAATGTCATGTCGAACTGTAATCCCCAATGTTAGGAGAGGGGCCTGATGGGGGGTGACTGGATCATGGGGGCAGATTTCCCCCCTTGCTGTTCTCATGAGAGTGAGTTCTCACGAGATCTGGCTATTTAAAAGTGTGTAGCATCTCCCTTTTGCTCTTATCCTCCCGCTGCAGACATGTAAGATGTGCCTTCCTCCTCTGCCATGATTGGCAGTTTCCTGAGGCCTCCCCAGCCATGCTTCCTGTACGGCCTGCAGAAAGTGAGCCAATGAAACCTCTTTTCTTTATAAATTACCCAGTCTTGGGTAGTTCCTTATAGCAATGTAAGAACTAATACAATACCTAACACATATCTGTTAAAAGAATATACTCAACAAGCATTATTTCATTTACAAACATTTCTTGAGTGCGTTCTATTTTGCAGGCATCCTGCAAAGTGCTGGAGACTGAAAGAAGAATTTAAATCAGTCTGCTACAGAGGAATTATAGAGAAACTTAGTGTCCAGTGACCTAAGACTTTCTCCCAATACAGAATGACTGCAACATTTATTCATGTGCTTCCTGGCACTGTAATGGACATCTGTCATTCTTTATGGCCACTCATTTTAAACTCCTACCAGAGCCCACATCCACTATAGCAGATAAAAACACAGACATTCCTTTTCCTGGTCTCCCATGAAATTCAGCTACTGGCACTTGAGCTAGGCCCTGCCAACCGGACTACCTGGCTCCAGGCTCCAAACTGAATGCTAGTGATGCAAAGAAGCCAGGCCCAGCAGAATACATTCTGGGGTGGCTACGAGAGCAAATGCCAGTTCCAGAAATGGTAGAGGTTACAGCAGGAGCTTCCCATAGCTACTGCTAGTCAGTGGTACCAGCGGTGCTGGCAGCAGCCCTGTGCTCAGGACAGCAACTGTGCTTTTTCTCCTGCAGCAGAATTTAAGGTACTGCTTCTGGCTGCCTATCTCTAACCTTATTTATCTAACCCTTCAGGAGAATCTGTGAGTTCTCTTAACATTTTTCTGATAAACTCTTGATATGCTTAAATTACAGTTCATTTCTGATACCGGTAAGCAAGAATTCTGACTAACAGAGAGGCCACAAACTAGGGAAAACATGTTAGCCCAAAACCTAAAACATGGTACAGTAGAGGGAGGGAAAAGGACTGACACCGTGACATTCTTTCCTTCAGGGGAGATGACTCACCCTGAGGCTGTACAAAGGGCAACCCATGGTCTCACTAGCAGGTCATAGCAGGATCCATGCCTGTGTCTTCGGTATCCTCTAAAATTCAGTCATGAATTTCAGTTAGCATGTGAAAGCTCAGGCCCAAGAATTTTAGCTCTTGGAGACAAATGTCTTCATTAGAAGAGTAGGAGAACCAGTCAGAAGAGGGTCTTCTCCAGTGGCTTGATGGGTACTTTAACAATTAAGTGCTGGTAGGAAAAAAAAATCATGTAACTGTGTTCAATGGCCTTATGATAAATTCATGGTTCCCATCGCAGTTGGCCTGTCTCCTTCCTGGCCCCTAGCTATCCACTAGGGAGCTGTTCCAAACATTTAAGGTGCTCCTTGCACTCATTACCTAACTTCCAGCCCAGCATGCTCTGCAGGTGACCTCACCTCCTTCCTTACACAGAAAAGGGCAGCCACTCACTGGAAACTCCTGCCAGTCTCTTTCTTTCTACCTATCAACAGCTGGGCACCACCTCTCTTCTTGGTGTCAGAAGTCCATCCTTTCATCTCTCTTCTTGAGCTTACTTTGGCAATACCTCCCATTTTTCTCTTCATTGCTTTTACTCCTCTGCCAAAAAAAAACACCTTAAATGTTTCCCAGTCTTAAGAATATTAAATCCTCCCATGGCCCTGCCTGCTGTTCAATTACTGCCCTCACTTCAGAGATGTCTTTTAATCTTGATATCATTAAGACTTAAAACAAGCCTATAACAGAGTAAGCATGCAATAAATGTCTAATGAATGAATAAACTGAGTGAATGGTGGATCGATGACTGCCTGTTACGCCAGAATGAACTAGGAGTATAAATGGCTGCAGTGCAGCAACTGGGCTCCTTTGTTCTGAGCCCCCCATATTTTCCATGTTCTTTTACTTATGGGTATTACAGGACATGGTGTAGAAAGAGAGATGCAGCTTAATTCTGAAGTACACCAACACCAGATAGATAGCACAGGGACATTCATAGCATGAAGTGATTCCTGGACGCTTCAGAATTTGAATTACCAGATGACAAAAGAAATGAGGCTTAGAGAGCCCAGAATGAGCCAGCGCCACATGAGGGCAGTTATGTCAGACATACCAAACACAAAATATTTCTGTCTTGGTTGTATCAGCGGTATCAGCTATGAATGCAACATGCTGAATAGTGCAAGTCAGACATGTACCTTCTTGGTGGAGTTTCTAAACTGAGGCTACAACTCATCACCTTCAAGGGACTCTCTCTTCTCGGATTTTGTTCTAACAAATAGCCCCTGTAGTTCTTGCAGTTTTGGTTTTCCTGTTACTCCTGAGCATAGTGGTTAGATTCTGAGTCAAAATTGAAATCCTGGCTCTGCCATTTACTAGCTCTGTGATGTCTGGGCAAATAATCAGCTCTATAAGCATCAGCAGTTTCATCTAAAAAACAGAAGGGAAGAAATAGCTTCATTTTGGGATTATTTTAAGGATTAAGAGTGATCATGGGCATAAAGCACTCAGCATGATGCTTGGCATACGATAAGCACTGTAGATATGTCAGCCATCACCATTACCTTCTCTCTGCCTTTCAACTTGCTCAACTTCCCTTATTCCTTAAAAAAAAAAAAAGAAAAGAAAAGAAATTCTCTCTATTCTGCATGGCTTAGAGGCTCATCTCTGTTTTAAATACCAAATATCTAACAAAATAGGTAACCCCACTCACTCTGCCTCTACACCATGCACCCAGTGACCCTTCATCCTTGCAGTGGGACACCAGTACACCATTTTATGGGAACTCATATGGGAACTCATTTTATGAGAACTCATAAAATTAATGAATATGGGAACCCTGCAGTGGGACACCAGTACACCATTTTATGAGAGTCACCTAGACTCCCCCTTCTTGACTCTTGTATACCACTTGGCTATCCTGATCTTCAGGCTACCTTCTTTGATATCTGATGGATATCTATCTTTTCATTCTCTGAAGGATGTGAACATACCTTTTTATCTCTTCTGCCTCATTTCTATATATAAGGTTGCTGGTGAGAATGCATAGCACATATAATATCATAGATGCAGAAAACATTAGAAATACTTCCCTTCAATCTCATTTTAAGAGCTTGATAATATTCTCTCAGAGAGGTGTACCATTATTTATTTAACCAATTTCAAATGGTTGGATATTTAGGTGGTTTCTACCTTTTTGCTATTATGAAAAATCTTTGTGCATCCATTATTATTTCCACAGGATAAGGTCCTAAAAGTAAAATGGTTAAAGAGTGTACTCAATTTTAAGTTCTTTAATATGTATTGCTGTACTGCCCTCCAAAAAGGTTGCATTCTATTTTAGCTCTTTACAAAAAACTTCGGAGATATTCACCTGAATTCTCTCAGGATAACTGGTAGACTTTGGACTTGGTTTATAATGCCCTCTTTTTACCACCAACTATAAATACTTAAACAGTTGAATCAAGGATAGGACATTTTTATTTGCTTAAACACATTAATATATCACCTTCGTGTTACTTTAATAAGACAGTTCTTATTATTTTCCTTTGGCATGGCAATTCACAAATAACTACTGGAATATTTTAAAAATTGATCAAACCAGTTTTCTTGGTTTGTCGGGTAGCTAAAGTAAATTAGCATATGTGCTATATTTGTCAAACAGGGACATATCAGGAAAGGACTGCTTACTTAAGAAGAGACTGCTTAAGTCTCTTTAATATGAAATCATCTTTACTTCACTGTAGAATTTACACTTGGATAAGTAACAGTGTTCTTGACATTTAAAAAATTAGGGTAGAGCTGTCTTCCATGTTAAAAATGAAAGATAATTAATATTGCATATTGGCTGACATAGCCATCGCTCAATAAATATTTGCTGAATAAATGAATATCTGAGGCCACACAATTTTAAAGTAAAAATTATCTGTGCCTCTTACTGGAAACCTTATATATAAGAACCTAAACTGATAGTCTATGATCTCTATTTGGCAGTACAAAATGTTTAAACTAGGCTCACTGACTTTAAAAAAAAAAAAGGCTAGTCATAAATTAAACTGTGTTGTAAATGTCTATATCTTCAGGGGAGCAAATTCATTTGCATTGGAACCAAATTTAATTTTTTTATTTTAATTTTTATTATTATTATTATACTTTAAGTTCTAGGGTACATGTGCATAGCATGCAGGTTTGTTACATATGTATACTTGTGCCATGTTGGTGTGCTGCACCCATCAACTCGTCAGCACCCATCAACTCGTCATTTACATCAGGTATAACTCCCAATGCAATCCCTCCCTCCTCCCACCCCTGTGATAGGCCCCGGTGGGTGATGTTCCCCTTCCCGAGTCCAAGTGATCTCATTGTTCAGTTTCCACCTATGAGTGAGAACATGCGGTGTTTGGTTTTCTGTTCTTGTGATAGTTTGCTAAGAATGATGGTTTCCAGCTGCATCCATGTCCCTACAAAGGACACGAACTCATCCTTTTTTATGGCTGCCTAGTATTCCATGGTGTATATGTGCCACATTTTCTTAATCCAGTCTGTCACTGATGGACATTTGGGTTGATTCCAAGTCTTTGCTATTGTGAATAGTGCCGCAATAAACATACGTGTGTATGTGTCTTTATAGCAGCATGATTTATGATCCTTTGGGTATATACCCAGTAATGGGATGGCTGGGTCATATGGTACATCTAGTTCTAGATCCTTGAGGAATCGCCATACTGTTTTCCATAATGGTTGAACTAGTTTACAATCCCAACAACAGTGTAAAAGTGTTCCTATTTCTCCACATCCTATCCAACACCTATTGTTTCCTGACTTTTTAATGATTGCCATTCTAACTGGTGTGAGATGGTATCTCACTGTGGTTTTGATTTGCATTTCTCTGATGGTCAGTGATGATGAGCATTTTTTCATGTGTCTGTTGGCTGTATGAATGTCTTCTTTTGAGAAATGTCTGTTCATATCCTTTGCCCACTTTTTGATGGGGTTGTTTGTTTATTTCTTGTAAATTTGTTTGAGTTCTTTGTAGGTTCTGGATATTAGCCCTTTGTCAGATGAGTAGATTGCAAAAAACTTTCTCCCAT
>NC_045443.1:42316632-42338116 GCF_002776525.5 Piliocolobus tephrosceles | reverse complement strand
AAAAAAACAAACAACCCCATCAAAAAGTGGGCAAAGGATATGAACAGACATTTCTCAAAAGAAGACATTCATACAGCCAACAGACACATGAAAAAATGCTCATCATCACTGACCATCAGAGAAATGCAAATCAAAACCACAATGAGATACCATCTCACATGAGTTAGAATGGCAATCATTAAAAAGTCAGGAAACAACAGGTGCTGGATAGGATGTGGAGAAATAGGAACACTTTTACACTGTTGTTGGGATTGTAAACTAGTTCAACCATTATGGAAAACAGTATGGCAATTCCTCAAGGATCTAGATCTAGATGTACCATATGACCCAGCCATCCCACTACTGGGTATATACCCAAAGGATTATAAATCATGCTGCTATAAAGACACATGCACACGTATGTTTATTGCGGCACTATTCACAATAGCAAAGACTTGGAATCAACCCAAATGTCCATCAGTGACAGACTGGATTAAGAAAATGTGGCACATATACACCATGGAATACCATGCAGCCATAAAAAAGGATGAGTTTGCGTCCTTTGTAGGGACATGGATGCAGCTGGAAACCATCTTTCTTAGCAAACTATCACAAGAAGAGAAAACCAAACACCGCATGTTCTCACTCATAGGTGGGAACTGAACAATGAGATCACTTGGACTCGGGAAGGGGAACATCACACACCGGGGCCTATCATGGGGAGGGGGGAGGGGGGAGGGATTGCATTGGGAGTTATACCTGGTATAAATGACGAGTTGATGGGTGCTGACGAGTTGATGGGTGCAGCACACCAACATGGCACAAGTATACATATGTAACAAACCTGCATGCTATGCACATGTACCCTAGAACTTAAATAAAAAAAAAAAAAAAAAAGGATGAGTTTGCGTCCTTTGTAGGGACATAGATGCAGCTGGAAACCATCATTCTTAGCAAACTATCACAAGAAGAGAAAACCAAACACCGCATGTTCTCACTCATAGGTGGGAACTGAACAATGAGATCACTTGGACTCGGGAAGGGGAACATCACACACCGGGGCCTATCATGGGGAGGGGGGAGGGGGAGGGGGGAGGGAATGCATTGGGAGTTATACCTGATATACATGACGAGTTGATGGGTGCTGACGAGTTGATGGGTTCAGCACACCAACATGGCACAAGTATACATATGTAACAAACCTGCATGTTATGCACATGTACCCTAGAACTTAAAGTGTAATAAAAAAAAAAAAAAAAAAAAGGATGAGGAATGATTTCTCAAGTGGGTGAAAGTAATATACATATGCACTCTTTTTTGGTCTGTTTTAGTTTAAATTAGTTTGGGTACAAGTAAAAAAGTTCCAGGGACTTGTTTATCACATGCCCTACTGTTTCAACATCCTGAGATAAAGAGGCCCTTTACCTTAAAAAGCTTGGTGCAAAGGAAAGGAAGAAGAGAGCAGTTTGACTGGCAATGCAATGAATGAAAGGGAGGGAAGGGAGGTAACAGAAAAAAATGCGGGGTCAAGAGCACAGTTTCCATATTCAAGACAGTTTGAACCATGGCTACAACACTTGCCAGACTAGAGTCCATGACCTTGTACACTCATCTAACCTAAGGGTCATCTCTATCATCCATAAAATGGTGTGATTATAGAACCCACTTCATACTGTATGAAAGGAGAACATGTATGCAAAATGCATGTACAATACCTGAGTGAGCACACATTGAAAGCTAGTTGTTATTACACTAGTCATTATTAATCATTAGGTTCCTATCCCACCTAGTTGAACAGCCAGGCATGCTTAAGGTAAATCTCTTCTGTACAATAGAAAGTCCAATTCCTTGAAAGAAAGTCTGCTTTTAGCTGTGAAACCAAATGAGGTTAAGAGCCTGAGAAAGTATGACTCAAATTTAAAAAATGTTTTGTTAATATGCTTTGAGAGAACATGAGCAGAGAAAATATGAAACTATGTTTTGTGTACGATATTTCAACACCAGTTTCACTTTAATACTTATACAAAATAGTAGTTTTTTCATGTTACAATATAAGAAATAAAAAGAAAGGAAAATAGCATTAAAACTTACCCTTTGTTTTTCATTTGTACCCTTTTTACTGGTCTCTTTTCTACTTTCATCCTCATACACTAGAACAAAGTCAATTCTTCGCTGACCATCATTAAAAAAGAGGGAGTCAGATTTTCCATTAAATTCTTCCTGTGTAAAACAGAAAAACAAATTGTAATATATACTTTTTTGAAAAAGTGCTGATTTGTAAGTGTTAATTTTCAAGCTTTAACAGGTTTATTGTGAAAGAGAAATACATCCACTACTAGTCAGCTTACCAAGCAGTCATGGCCACTATGACTATGACATGGCAAACATGGTGTATTCTTGGTGAAAGAAGTCTTTGAATTGAACAGTACAATATTATTCTATAAACTCATGAGAGTATATCAATATTATGTATGTAACACAATCATCCCAGAATTATTTCCACATTAAGCAGCAAAGGCATATCAAGGTCAAAAACAAACACAGTAAACAAAACTGCCTATCCAAGGGAGTGAAGTTTATTTAACAAGAAGAAAAATCTAAGACAAAAAAACTGTTGATGAAAATCTCATCCTTCTTATGTCTTATTTTCTAAACTTTTACCATTTCATGATTTCTTTTTGGACCTACCTCACCACTTTATAGAAGATATCGTGGGATAACTTCAAACAAATGCCAAAAGATACTTCCATATAAATAAAAGCTGCACTAGTCATTGGTGTTTGTCCCCTAATCTACAAATGATGTCCCTGATTCCTAGCAAACAAATTTTTAAAAACCAAAAGAACCAGCAACAACAAAATACAGATGCCTTTAGTTTAGAGCTTAAAATCTTTATGGTTTAAAAAGAAATGATGGCAGAATAGAAACCAAATACAAAAATACCTATTAGCATATGGAGCTGGATAGAATTGTTCTAATTTACTCCAAGGAATGATTTGAATTTGTGTTCTCATACAGCTTGTCAGAATGCTCATGTTAATTTTGTTAAGAATCGACTGCTTTTTAACTAAGTCATATTGAAAAGTTTTCTATGATTCGTTAAAAACTAATAAGGAGATTTCATTTTGCAATCATTTGGTGTATAACTTGTACATTATGTTCATTAAATGTGATTAATTCTCCTCTGCATTCAGTATCAATTAGCACAGAAGCTACGCAATTTTACCACACACTGCTTTCTCCTTTTCTTCACACTTTTGAGAACATATATTTTTTGATACTTATATGAAAAGTGATATTTATCATTCCTTTCCCCTTTTCCACTGTTGTACACATGAAGGTTTATTACCAGTATTTGAAGTTCCTAGTTAGCAGGTATTTCACCAGCAGACTGAATGCTGCTGATGTAACCCATCTCAATGCACCTTCATCCAGTGCATATAACCTGGAATTCTAAGCACAAACAGTGTGACTCTGCCGTGAGACCTTTCCTATCCAGGGCAATAAAGGGCTAGGAAAACAAAGACACATCGATGTCTTAGGCTGATACCACTATCCAATTCTTATATTTGCAATTTCAGTTATTTCAAACCAATAAACTTCAAGAGTATTTAAAACTATATGAAAATGCTGAGCCCTGTCTTTTTCATTTCAGCCACAGAGTCCTTTAGGTCCATTCAATTTCTCTTACTTTCAATGAGGACTGTACTATGGGTGACAACCAGGGTTACTGCTAGAGGAACGTTGTGCATGGAGAAAAAATATATATCTATCTATAATTCTCAGAAGAACAAAGGGGAAGAGGGGTCCAGTGGAATATAGTCAGGAAAACCTGGTCATCACTGCAACATCTGAAAAGCATACAAAAAGCAACTTGTTCTCTGTAGCCCACATTCTGTTGCCTTTGGTGGAGTCCAGCAGGAGCTCACTAAAGTTCTGAAGAATTAGGCCTGGAATGAGAACCACATCTGTACATGGCTCTAGGCACTCTTCCCTGGCACAGTGGAACAGGCTGGCAGTTAGCAAGGAAAACCCCACTAACTTGGCAACATTTGCCTGTGTGAAATAAAGAGGTCAAACTCCAATATGGTACTATTAGAATGCAATACCAGAGAAAAGAGTGCCAGTCTCTACTGCTGCGAAATCCAGGTCTCCTATCTCTTGGCAGAAGACATTCTACTACACAACGGAGAAAAGGGAGAAACTAATCACTAGCATGGAAAGAATATGTAACAAATAAGGGAAGGGGCCTAAATAAAAACAGATAGTTAAAATGCTGAAGTTAAATTATTTGTCCAAGATCTGAATAAAGATAAAAATAAAGATAGTTAAAAATGCTGAAGTTAAGATCTGAATAAAAGCAGTCAGATTAGGACCTTTGCTCAAATTCTTGTTTATGTGTAAGGGTGTTTGAAACTTGCCTTGGACAGCAAGTGAAACTGTCTTACTGTATCGGAATTTCCAAATAGCCTGTGATATGGTTGTCATTTACTATGAGATTGGAGAGTATTCCAGGCTCATTTGGGTTAATGGTCTCTCAAACTTTATGCCCAGCAGGATGCACGAAAGGTTTACTGTCTAACAATAAAGTTGAAGGGTTACGCTATGAAAAATAAATATCAAAACATTCACATAATTTGAAGTGTAACTGATGTGCAAATATGGAAAAAACACGTGGCTCTCTACAATTTTTAAGAGAAGAAAAATTAGTTAATTCCAAGAAGAACACAAAGGGAAAAAACTATAATAATAGACAACTACTAAAGTAAAAATATGGGATCTTCTATTTTTCAGTAAATTGTGAATCCAGGTACATGGTAAGTTCTAGGGAAACAGAAAATTAGAAGCAGAAGCCTTTATGTAAATTTAGATTTCACAAAATATGAAACATAAAAAATTTTATTTATATGCCATGCAGTTACGAATGATACATATTCCTACGTGTTTTTCGTAACTGTAGCAGAGTTCAGGCATCAGAGTCAAGGCATGAGTAATAAGTAGAACGTTCTTCCCCCCACCAACAAAATGGTGCAAAAATATTGCAGAGATAGAAGACACTAGGTAAAATTTTCTTCATTTTGATCAAAATGCAAACTGCAAAGTTCAAGAAAAACACAGTAATAATTGAGCCAAAAAAGTGCCAAGAACTGCAGGTACGGAAGGCTGACTTCGAAGGTGGAAAGACAAGTACTGCGGAAGCCGGGGTGGGAAGGAAAGGAAGTAACGTATTGGTAACTCTGGACACACAGGGGAGCCACACAGGAAGTCAGCTCAGTAAATGGTGTGTACTGTAGGGAGTAAGTGAGCTTGTTTTTGACCAGACCAGGCATTCAGCAAAGTGTTGACAGAGAAGCAGCACAGTGGAAAAGGAGCCTATTCAAGGAGGAAAATACATCTTGAAGCTTGGACTCCAAGTCTGTTTTAGAGTCAAATGTGTCAGGATGTTCCAAGAACATCCCTTGGTTGTGACTCTGACGATCAAGGTGTACTCAGGAATGGCCCAGAATGATTTTTGTACAAAGCACACTGTCTGCTTCCTGCCCTGTTAACCACACTATTAGCTTCTGAAGGTTAGTGGCCAGTTCTCTGTTGAGAACTCAGGGGCTCAGGTTTATTTTTTTCTTAGAATAAATTTTTTTTTCTGATAAAATATATCCTCAACACAAAAAAATTCTGAAGATACAAAAAAATACAGAAAAAAATAAAAGTATATGTAATCCCATTTCCTAGACAAGAGCTAAGTTTCTTAAAATTTTGGATTACATCCTTTCACTCTTAGATGGACATACATGCATGCAAGAGCACACAAATACACTAACCAAAATGATACCATATTATACATACTGTTTTATAAACATCTATTATAGACACTTGCTAGCTTTATAGAAAGCTCTACAACATGTGTAATAGCTGCAATATAATTTAGTAAAACAGTTCCTCCACTGATGAGCGCAGAAGTAGTTTCCAATTTTCTGCCTTTATAAACACTGCTGCAATGAGCATCTTTGTACGTATGTATCTGTGCGCATGTTCAGTTACTAAATTCCAGAAGCAGATTTTAAGTGGCACAGCCTTTTTAAAAGCTTTTGATACATAGGTTGCTAAACTGTCATCCAAAATATTTATAAAATCAACATATCCACCAGAGGGTATGAGTGCTTTGCTCCACCCTCATTTGACTTCAGTGTTTTCTACTTTTCCCAATATGATAGTCAAAATATGTATTTTTTTCTTGTACACTTTTTAACTACAGAGCTCTAACTTTGTTATGGATACTGCCCAAATTAAATGCTCTATTTTTGTGGAGTGCTTATTACTCTCTTTCAATTAATCGAACAAACTTATTAAATACTTTTCAGTAGATTGTCTTGGGTCTTCTTACTGATGAAATCCTAAAAACCACACAGGTAACTGAACAGGTGGGGGTAAAGGGCAATACAGACTAGGCCTATATGATTCCATGTGGCTCAGTCTGGGACTCCTGTCTGCTAAGAGAAGACTGCTAAGTGGGGGAGGGCACCAAATATCTCTTCAAATGTAAGCACTCAACATGAGTTATGGAGAGACTGGCTATGAGAGGTTCCTATGCATCCCTGGATGGTGCTTGCACCAAGCAATCCAAACACAGAAATGGTGTGATTTATAGCCACTCTGAACCCTGGTATCCATTTGAACAGGTGGCTGAATAAGACAGCTTCAGAAGGGGCAGCAGCTGCTAGGAGTGGATGGTGTCCCAGCACAATCTGGGGTTGTGGTCATGAAAAAGAAAATAGGGAATGATGTATATAGTGACCTCAAAAGAGTTCATTTTTACTAAATTAGTCCTGAAAGGAAGACGGAGAAATATTTCAGGGCACCGTCAGGCAGCCCTGGGTTTAGCAAGGTGAACATGTTTTCTGTAATGTGGACACTCAACTAGAATGTGGCATGCTAATTTTAGAAGGGCACCAACCCGCTGACGGACTTTCCATTATAATTTACATGCCGCCTGAATAACTACCAAGTTATCAATTGTGTATTTTGACTCATACATTTCTTTAGATTCAAAACATACTACTTATTTGGTATACAAATAATTTCTGTTGCAAGTTAAAACTGATGTAGAAATTCTTAAAAAATAGTCTTGTTTTTATGTAAGTAAATGGCTATAACTAGTTCTGAAACAGCTGAACTTGTTATTTTCAGTCATTTCTCATCAAGGATAGATGTAGTTCACTTATAAATACCATTAGATTGTGCCATGAAATGCTTTGTATGCAAGGGAATGTTCACATATCAATGGCTTCCTGATTTACCTCTGTTTCCGTTCGCCTGTGTTAAACTCTAGAGTTCTATCATTAGAATAGAACGTTGTAGACCCGGGTGAGGATGAAGGCGCAATGCCTTGAGCATAATGAGTATTAAATATTTCCCTCTAGTTCATGCCAAGGAAGCAGTACTTTTATCAAATGGAGTTCTCATAGGATTTTCCGTATTGTTACAATTTCTGAAAAAGGGTAGAGGAAATATGAAAACAACTTTGAAATGACTTTTAAAATAAAACTTCCTTAAACATCATTAATTAACAAGGGTGGAAGATGCTGAGTTAGGAGCCTTCTTATGAGGTAGAGTACTCTTACTGAATCTTTTTCTCAAACCCAGAGTTATAATTGTAATTTTCATTAGCATGACTATATATATATATATATATATATTTCGCTTTCCTGTTTTCCCACAGACTTTTGACCATTTTAAAAATCTCAATTTAGCTTTCCTTAAAGGTGATCTGCAGAAAAGGAGAACAATAAATAGTCAATAAATGAAAACAAAAAAATGTGAAAATGCCTATAGGGGTTGTTTTTACACTCTCCTTTTCTAGAAGAAACCATCATCCATTTGCACTGTTCTCATCTGGAAGTGGTAATGCTGGTAAAAGAAAGATTTTTCTTAGGAGAGATCTCTTAAGAGAGATCAAACTTTAAGATATTCCCAGTAAAGCATTTCAACAGATAGATATAATAAGACAGGTGGTAAAAGAGGACATTTGTGAGAGTGAATGATTATCCTCCTAGAGGTTAACCTCTTAAGGTTCCAATATCCTCAAGGCATCTTGCTTTAATATCCACTGTGGATTTAATATCCAGCCATGCTTACTTCAAGCTTTTTTTGACCCTGTGAGCATTTTCAGTTTGTACCATCTCCTGAGGAAGAATGATCTGTACGTTTTCCACGTAGACAAGAGAGTTGTCCTGAATTACATTTCTGAACTTTTAAAGAAATAGCTCCAATCTTATATTCTGGATTCAGTTGGAACCAAAATAATATTGCTACAACCAGATTCTTTATGATTTAATGAACTTTCACAATGTTCTATCCACAAACTTGAAGATGCTTAGTTTTATGGAACAACAAATGCAGCTTGACTTTATAACTGTATGTTCCCTTCCACCCATCCTCTGAGTCTTCTTAATTAACTATACTTCAACTATCTTTAGCTTATCTATGTTTGGTTCTTAGACCACAAAACTGGTCACAACTCACAAATACTGGTGGTTCCCAGTCACAAAATCGATAGCTGTGAATTGCCCCCCTTATCTAAGTCACCTGTGTCACAGGTGACTTGTGTCAAGTTAGTAGACAGTTGTGTCAGGTTAGCAGTCCCTCAAATTTTAAGCTATAGCTACCCAGACTGAAGCTGAGATGAAGATGATAAATAAGGTGTAACTGGGGGCACAACCAAAGTAGGAAGTCTTGGGTTCTTTACTAGGTTCTCAGATAATTCTTCTGCAGCTTCCCTTAATGTTACAATCTGTCACTCACATAGTGACATGTGTTTGAAAGTCACCTAAGGGTTTCTCCTGGTACAATTTCTTTGGTGAACTCATCTTTTACAGTAGGCTTCCATTTCCAGTCTTGGAACTGCCCTGGGCTATTTTTAGCTTTTCAGCTACACAAGAGTGCTGTCATCATCTGTAACTCCCTAGTCAACCGGTTATGTCATGTGTACTCCTGGGCCACGATCTCAGATGACTGCTCTGGAAATCAATGTTTGCAACTTCATTCAAAGCTAGAGGAAGAAAAACAAATCAGAGTACCTAGTGCCCAGCAAAGCAAAGGATTGTAACAATTCCTACCAGTTGATTGATGTTTTATGTAGCTATTACTTTTCTTCCTTTAACTCAAAAAGTAGTTTACAAGAATGGCTGTTCTTTGTGGTGTGGAAACAGGCATGCACAGATGTTTCCAAAACACAATTTAAAAAAATAAATGTCTCATTTAAAACAGTGGTGCAGGCTGGGCGTGGTGGCTCACACTTGTAATCCCAGCACTTTGGGAGGCTGAGGCGGGTGATCACCTGAGGTCAGGAGTTCGAGACCGGCCTCAACACAGAGAAATTCCGTCTCTACTAAAAGCACAAAATTAGCCGGGCGTGCTGATGCATGCCTGTAATCGCAGATACTTGGGAGGCTGATGCAGGAGAATTGCTTGAACCTGGGAGGCAGAGGTTGTGGTGAGCTGAGATCACACCGTTGCACTCCCGCCTGGGCAACGAGAGTGAAACTCCATCTCAAAAAAAACAAAAACAAAAACACAGTGGGGCAAAAAAGTTTTCAGCTGACTATAGATAGTAAATAAATAAAACCTTACAAAACTCTCCTAAAAGAGGATATTGAATATAAGCTATTATTATTTAGCAAGTAAATGAAAAGAGTCCGAAATGAGAATAAAGAACACAGACTTTGGTATCTGGCAGAGCTACTAGCTTCAAATCTTAACTGTGCCACGTACAACTAGCCACGTGCCTTTGTGTGTATATTGTATCTCTTTAAAACTAAATTGACTCATTTGTAAAAAGGGAAAATCATAGAAAGGCGGGGTTATTGTGAAGATTAAGTGAGATGATACATGCAAGGCAATGGCACAAAACCTGGAATATAGTAAAAGCTCAATAAATGTGAGCTTTCACAATGGTATTCTCTACCTTAACAGGTAGCAGTTTTTTATTGATTACTACCTGCACTGGGTGCATTCACATAGCTTATATTCATCAGAAACTTCCACCCGCATCTTGCTTCTTCTATTGTTTCTCAGATGATCAGGGATGACTTCTTTTAGCTATCAATTGACCTGTCTTTAATAGGTGTTGTATTACCCTATTACCTGCTGCTTCTTACATGCTTTGGATTGGGCAACCAGATTAACTGAATCTGTTGAAATTCTCTCAAATTACAGAGTATTGCTTTGGTTTTGGACATCAGAGGCTTTTAGTCTTTCTTCAGGTTCCAAGTAAAGTGTGATAAAGAGGAGGGCCTTATTCCACAAAAGAATAAAATATGTTAAGGGCTGTTAAACTGTATTCTACCTCTTCTCCTAGCCTCTTTCAAAAGAAGAGGTAAGACATCTGGCGTCAAGAAGAATAAATGCAATACCATTAAAGAATGATAAACAGAATCAGAGCCAGAGAAGGTAGGAGGAAGACAATGTACTAACCACTGAGACAATTGTAGTTGTTGTGATCTTAACATGCAAACTGGCACAAAGCCTCTTGGCAGCAAGGCAAAAGGAAAAGATGTTCAATGATATAGTCCTGCTATCGGAAAAAAAGGAAGCACTCTGATTTTTTGGAATGATAAAGCTTTATGTGGGACCATATATAAAAGCACCCAATTTTTTTACATTTCCCTAATAGACAATGTCCTTGGCAAGCAATTGGGGTTATGCAATATAAAATATAGGTGACCTTTGACTTTTTCATCTTTAGTTCTCATATTGCCTCCACCTCTGAGGCAGCTAGTTTAGCTTTCAATCTGTTCCATCTATTGCCATCGTTCTAGTCTGTGCTCTTGACCCCTACTAATGAGGTTACAATTAACACCCCATTGGTCTCCTTGCATCTGTTCCTCCTGTTCACCAGTTTACCTTTTACATTGCCACCAGAAGGATGTTCCTAAACCAATATGCTCAGCAAGTCACAGAAGAGTTCAAAAACCATTAGCTACTCCTAGCAACCTCTAGAGGAAGTCCAAACTTTTCGGATGCCTTATAATCTGATTATATGCCACATTTTATAAACTATTACTCCCCATTCCTAACCTTCCAACCCAACTATCTTTCTCATCAGTGTCTTGACTACGTCATGGTCCTTCCTCTTTCTACTCCTTTGCTCCCATGGTTTCTCTGTCCTGAAATCCCCTCCCCCTCTCCTAACCACCGACTCCTTACCACCTATCCAAATCTTAACTCTCCTTTAAGGTCCAGCTCAGTTCTTCCTTGGAAGCCTTCCTACCAACTTGGATTCATGTTTCTCTCTCTCTTCTTGTACCACCCTCTGTGCCAATGGATGTGTGTCCCATAGACCTCTGAGGGTTCCTGACCCTTTTGGGAGACCTGCAGGGTCAAAACCATTTTTATAATACTAAGATGCTATTTGCCTTTCTAACTGCATTATCATACGCAGTGATGGTGCAAAAGTCATGGTGGGTAAAACTGCCAGCACCTTACCACAATTCCACATTGGCACCAGACTGGACGAGCAGGCATTCTTCACCACCACATGCTCACAGTGAAAAAAGCAACTTGTCACTTCCTTTAAGAATGTTGTTGATGGAGCAGTAATAAGTACTAACTTTACTAAATCTTGAGTGTTGAGTAAACGTCTTTTTAATATTCTGTGGGAAGAAATGGAAGTACCCATTCAGCACTTCCATTGCACACAGAGTATGATAATTGTCTCAACGGAAAGGGATTGCAGGATTTTTGAGTTGTGTGTGTGCCTTTTTTTTCTTTCTCACAGAATACCATTTTTACTTGACAGATGACTGACACAAAATTTGGTTACACAGACGAATATTTAGCAGATATTTTCTCGAAAATGAACAACATGCAACTGTCATTTCAAGGAAAACAACTGACAACATTTACTGTTAGTGACAAAATACAAGTTTTCAACCAAATATTAGAATTTAGGACAATTAAATTCACCACTGTGAATTTGACAGCTTCCTAATAGTCAACGACTTTTCTGTTGAGGTTGAAGGTAATGTTAACAAATGTGATTTTTTCATATCATATAATGAAATGAGTAAATATTTGTAAAATCTACTTAACTTAGTGAATCGATACCTCCCAACTGACCTAAGCATGGTGGCAAAAATCATGCTTGGGTGAAGTTCCCTTCAAACGCAAGGCAAGTTTTTCATGTAGGGAAAATTCATTAATACAGTTTCAACATTCCACATTGCAACCAACCTTTATAAACTACCACTTGTTGAGTTTTATTGTGGAATCCAAGAAGAACATCTTTAATTATCTGAAAAGGCTTCAAAATATGCTTCCTTTATCTGACTACTTGTCTATGTAAGACTGAATCATCTTCATGTACTTCAACCAAAACAATATATTGCAACTTTTAAGTGCAGAAACAGATATAAGAATCCAGCTGTCTTTTCTTAAAGAGATCTGCAAAATGTACAAAAAATGACACCCTTCTTACTATAAGAGTTATTCTGCATATTTATATTAATGTGTATTGGTTGTATTTACATGAATACATATTTTTAAATTTCTCAGTTTTAAGTTCTAATTAGTAGATATCAACAGATAAATCCACATTAAAAAGAAAACTCTGAGATCGATACTTTTCTATTTAGAGTGTGAAGTGTAAGAATATTAAAAATTTAGAACTGGTTTTTTATACCACTTTGACTCTTAATTTTACATCATGTTATAATAGTATAATACATATATGTCATATATTTTTATGTACATATATCATCTTAATGGGAATATAACACTGAAGGAAAAAATACTTACTTTTAATCTATAACACCTAAGTGAACCAACAGATTATTGAATTGACTTGAGGTAACATGTAAAAGTATTTAATAAAACCATTTTATTCAAGTTTTATAATTAGGTGGTAACAGACTAAGTCTGTTTCAGAAAATTCACAACTCCATTCCATCCAAATGCAGTTGTCAGTTTCTATACTCTATTAACATTTTAAATTGTATTCTATTGAAGAAAAGTATTTCCCTCCTATCTTTGTACATGCAGTTAGTTCCCTCTTCCTAGAATCTCCTTTGCTCCCTTTCCTCTTCATGGAGATTTTCCCTCGCAGCTAGCTTAGGTTTGCTCCTTATATGCTCACAGCACACCTTGTACTTCTCCTTAAATGTCACTTCTCACAACTTTAATTGTCGAGTTATTTGTGTAATTATTTGATTAATGTCTGTCTTTCTCACTGGAATATATGCCTCAAAGGGACATAGACTGTGCCATCCTTTTAGTGATATTTCCCAACAGTATCTGCTCAACAGGGCTATGGGAACATTAAATGGATAAATATTATTAAATAAATTAACTGAAATTAATTAACCCTTTATCCTGTGACATTCTGTAACGTGGCAGATAAATTAACAGGGGGAGAAAATTCCATTACACATCACAGAAGAAATAAATAAATCTGATTTTTATTTTTAAAGGAATTATTTGGAGAACAGCTCAGTAGGTGGCAAAAGTGGTAATGGGAAGACTATGAGTCCAGGGAAGAAAGGTGGAGCCTATCTGAGGAGGTGAGCAATGGAGATGAGAAGTAAGCGACAGATTGAAGCTATAATTTATACTTACAATCAGCAGACCCTGTTAATTAACTGGATGGGGCTGAGAGAGCCTCAGTTATCAACAGGGTGTCAAAGAGCCTCAGGTTTCTGGCTTGAGAAGCTGAAAGGATGATGATTACATTTATCAACATTCAGAGAACTGAAAGAGAAAAGAGACTAGGAGGGAAAGACTAAGTCCCTGAGGTTTCTATGTGGCAGTATCAGCATGCAAGGCTGAGAGGAAAGATTTAAGAAAAGGATAAACTTGGGAGTTGTCAACATAGAGCTCATCATGGAAGCTGAGGAAGTGAGTGTGAGAAGGAGAGAGAGTGAGAAAAGATGAGTGGGGCTCAGCTCTGAGGAATCTAAGGGATAGGAAGTGCTTGGGTGACATAGGGCAGGAAGTGAAACAGCAGAGAAGTGGCCAGAAAGAGAAATGGTCAATGTAAGATTATCTTTGATTTGCTTCTCCCTCACCCCCAACTCTCCTTTCCATATTCCCTACTTCTGCCCAGTCCCCACTGGGACTATTATGGTCATCTCCTAACTGGACTGCCCGCACGTTGCTTCTCCCCCAGTTCATCATACGTCCTCCCACCAGAATACTCTCTCTGCAGTGGTGCTTTCCAACATAGTAGTCATGAGCCACACATGGCTACTGAAATTATATGAATAAGAATTAATAGAATTCAGTTCTTTGGCCTCAATAGCTGCATCACAAGTTGTCTCCATACCCAAGTGTGGTCAGTGGCTATCGTGTTAGCACAGAGACAGAACATTTCCACCGTGAGATAAAGTTCTGTTGGACAGCACTGCTACAGCGTTGCTTTCTCTCTTCAGCTCAAAAGCCCAAACTCTTTAGTCCAACATTTCTACATTCCACACTATCTTTCCAACATCCTCTCCTCTAACTTCCCAAGATCAGCTCTAGACTCAATGCAAACCGGGACACACCCCACTAATTTCCATCTTCATTGATATGTTCATGTAATGCTATTTGGACACCCTTCTGTAATAACTGTGATAGTTATGTATGAGCTTGGCTAGGCTATCGTACTCATTTATTATGCAGTGAAACACTAATCGAGGTGTTGCTGTAAAGGTATTTTGTAGATGTGGTTAGCATCCAGAATCAGGTGACTTTCAAGTAAAGGAGATTATTCTCCATTATCTGTGTGGGCGTTATCCAGAGGTCAGTCAAAAGAACTGGTAAAATCCTGATTGATCTAGATTCTGGCACAGATTTCAGTATCTACCAAAATGTAGTCTTCAAGGTTGAGCTATATACCACTTCCTTCAAAAATACAAACCTGATTTTATATATATATACACACATGTGTACATGTACACATATATGTGTATATTTTTTGGTAGATAAACATGTATATGTACACATATATGTGTGTATATATGTATATATGTGTGTGGTGTGTGTGTGTGTATATATATATATATTTATAATTTTTTTTTTTGGTAGAGATAAGGTCTCATTATGTTGCCCAGGTTGGTTTTGAACTCCTGAGCTCAAGCAATTCTCTTATCTAACCCTCCCAAAATGTTAGGATTATAGGCATCCAGCCCAAACCTGATTTTTCTAAGGCAATGATTCTTAAACCTGGGTGTACATTATAGTCATCTTTTAAATGTTATATAAACACAGTCAGGTTCTACTGAAACCAAGATAAGCACATGAAAGTGGAGCTTGGGCCTTCATATTTCAAAAGCACGATCTAGGTAATTCTGATGCACAGCCAGGGGTGAGAACTACAGCCCTAACTGAATTCCTCTAGCACTTCCTAAGTGCCTAACAGAACTCATCAAACACTACACACTGCCTTATAGTCTTTCATTCAATCAACCAATCAGTATCAACTGCACAACTAACATTTGTCAGAATGGACAATGCAGGAGACTGAGGTGAACAGTCTGCTCACCCTTGGCCCTGTGGGTAAATGCTGAGATAGACTGCTTTGTATTTCTCTAAGCGTACTGATTAATATATATTGAACGAAAATTTTACTCCAAAATTTAGTGAAGCCAATAGTGGCTTATATTCAGAATAGTACATAACTTAAATAGTCTATTTCTAGTTCATTGAAAATTGTATAACATGTGTGAGTGCTCAACATATTTATTGATAGGTTGTGCTGTTGGCATTTTATAATATTGCTGGGTATGATTAATTCTCAACCTGTTGATAATTTGGTAGGTACTGAAGTGTCTGTAACTGTACTTTCTCAGGGGCACAAGTCATCAAGGCTCTTGCCTGATCTTCTAAGAATAGAACTAATTCCTGATGCCAACACACTCTGATTTCATTTGAAAGGGAATGATACAGAGTATGGCAGGGCTGAGTAATGTAGGGCTGTGGCCTTTTCAATCCTAGCTAGCCCTTTCCCTGTAATGTGCTTAGCCAACTACAAGCATCCATAAGTGTTAGATAAGACTATTCACTATATTATCATGAACATCATTTTAAGATAGCTAAAATGTTTCTCAGTCACCATGCAGTCGCTGAACAGCACCCCAGTGAGGATATCTACTGCTGATCTTTCTGCTTTTTATATATGAGGAAACAGGTTCTAAAAGGAAAAGTGACTTGTCCACAGAGGCCTGAGAGCAGGGTTGCATGGAAAGATAGGGCTTCTAATTCCCTGGAGTCCATCTTATGTTCAACTTCCTAGGAGGGGAACCTTTTAAAATGGCTTTCACCTACAAAAAAGGAAAATTAAAAATAAGTAAAAACACTTCCAAAGTCTCAGAAGTACCTCATCTAATTCATCTCTTTTTAATCTTCTTCCTTCATATTTCACAGATAGTATATTTGCTTTTTAAAAACACTTAAGGCAGACGAAAGTACATGAAATGGTAGTGACACCATTAGCATCAATGAATGATCTGTCAAAATTTTCATTATTTGTATGTATTTTAAGGAAGTCAGGAAAAAAATCTACAATTTTTTTCCACACATCCTGCTAAAAATCAACACACACAAATTTGCAATCAAATTTTATTCCAGCTACAAGTATGGTCTTGACTTGATATATTATAATACATGCTAATATCCTAAAGATCCATATTATTGGTTTGCCCATTATAATCAATGAAGATGCTGTTTGGGAGTTATTATAATCCGTCAGGTCATATTATTCTACATTTCGAAGAGTGACTTGGAAGAAGGAGCTGTAAATGCTTTTTCCTTTTCAAGAAGCCATTAAGAGTTTTCTGGGTAAAAGCATATTTATAGTTTCTTACCAGAGACAGACTTGAGGAATACATTTGAGACTCATAGTAAAAATGCACTTTATTATTATTTATTAAAATAAGGAAAGCTACAGTTAACTAATGGGACCTCAGAAATAAAAAGATTTCAAATCATCTTTCCAAAGCCCTTCAGCCTTCCAAATTAATCAAGAGTTCAAAATACGGGAGGGATGGCATAAGCTGAAATCCCACTGGTCTCTCCTTTTTAATATTCTGGGAGTCTTGTGAATTCACATCGTGTGTACATTCCCACCAAGTTCTGTCTTTCTCTTTAAATTTTTATTACAACATTTTACATCCATGCTCCTTTTTAGGTCATGAGACAATGAGGTTATTTGCCAGCAAACTCTCAACTTTAACTCAATTATTTTGCTTCTGTGGCTTTCCTGGCCATTATTGTGATTATACTTCTAGATGACTTATAATCAAATGAGTTCCATGGTAAATACCGATACCACATCTTTGGTCAGAATGCCCAGGCCTCCCTGCTTTCCTCACCCATGTTTTTGTCAAATTAATTTTGACATTCCCCAGATAACAGATAGCTTGCTGAATTTCAAATGTGATACTTTGTGGGGTGGGAATTCACAAGACATTTTACAGCTAAGAATTTCTGGAAATAGTGGAATAAAACCAGGTGGAATAAACACTGTTATATGGAGAAAGGAATTACATCATTTGGCTGCTGCTAATATGTTACATGAGGAAAAAAACAAAAAAGGAGCAATGCAGATACATTAACGAACTGCATAAAACTCAGTGGGGTGAGATGTCACAGAAACCTCCTTTTCCCTCATTCCCCACTTTCTATCAGTTACCAAGTCAATCAATTAGAAATTGCCAATTGCCATGTCCCACTGACATGGCCTGGTTCAGGCATTCATTATCTCCATGCTAGATTGTTACCCATTTCATCTGTATTTCATCTCCTCCAAGGTGTGAGGTATTTTAATTATGAGAACGTCTTTCTACTGAAATGAAATCTAGTTGCTCATATATACCTCATGGGTCTTAATGCTACATTTTGCAATGCCATCCACCAATTACTCTTGACAAATATTGAAATGTTGCTGTCATGTTCTCGCCTAAATATCAGGATCTTCCACCATGCTGATCATTCCCTCTCAACATGCTCCCCTTTAAAGTCAGCACTCAGAATGGGAGGTAGCTTTACCAATACTGAGCAGGAAAAGCCGAGTATTTCCTTTAGTCTGGACACAGGTACAAACGCAACCTAGATTTTCATTAACCTTTTGACGTTGTTATCACATGCTCAATTCACATGGAGCTTCATTAACCGAATACCCAGTCATTTCATGTGATCCATCATTATTCTCTGCTCTTATGCTCTTTACTTAAACAGCTGATTACTTAAAGAGCTGATATTTATGAATTAGGGGCAGGAATTTACTTTAATTCATATTGATTTTTGTCTCCTCTAGAAATTGATTTTCATCCATTATTCCACAGTTTTAAGAACAATTGCCCAGATAAGCATGCTGTCACCAGGCACACATTTCTTCATTTTGTACTTAAATACATTTTTTTCCACACATCTTGCTAAAATCAAAACACATAAAAATGTCTGTGGCGCTCTCCTATTCTGTCAGTCTAATAACCTCCATTAAAAAAAAGTAATGTATTCATTTTGGGATGACTTATTTTATTGAACTCATCATGTTGGCTCCTAATGACCTTTTTTCTAATATTCACAAACCATCTCTTAAACATCTCAATCTGGAATATGGAGATTAGTGCTCCAGCTCCAGTGTCTCCATTTATGAGAATTTAGCCTATGCCCAACTTCTACCCTAACTTCACCCCTTTTGGAGAACTGTCACATTTGCCCCACTAGGTTCTGGCAGCTGTCCCAGTCCCTGTATCACCTCGAGACGACCGCTGCACTTCCCAAAGCAAATCTACAAGTGCTTTTAATACCCTGGTTAACTCATTTGGAACAATTATACTCCTTTCTAAAATATTCTTGGGCAGCATGAGCTTCTGTAGACTTCACCAGACCTTTAACCATTATCAATCTAAAGTTCACTTTCATTAGCAGAAAAGACAAAAGTAATATAGAAGCTAGTAAGCTGTTTTCTCATTCATCTCATACAGTTAAATTGACTTCCTTAAACTGTGGGCCAACCACTGCTTCTTCATCATCTCACATAACTCAAAAATCAATCAATCTCTCTGATCATGCTAAGCATTTTTTCACAAGTCTTGACTTATTTGAGGGAGGACTTTCATTTTACACTCACGTTTTTAGGCTAAGAATGGAAAAAATAAGATTAGAGTGTTCAAGAGGATTATTAGTACAGAATGATCATTTGTTAGCCTTCTGAGTTAAATTGGCTTTAGCAGGTCTTGTCTGACTGGGCCCAGCAACTTAATCACCATTTATGACTGTTTCTCTGAGAAAATAACATTCTATATTCCAAAGAAGTGACTCTGAAAAAATTTCTAAATGACATCTTCGCATGTTGAACTGCTTCACTTTTGCTCATACTCCCCAATCCTAACAAATCCATGAATTTAGCTTTTGAATCAGCCACACAGAGCAAATAAATATTCCTCCATATTCAGACAAAAATGCACATTCCATCACCTTCTGTTCTTGAATGCACAAAAAGCTTTCAACCTTGAAATGCCATGTGAATTCCTATCACAGCAAATGGGCCAATTTAGCAATTCTTACTAGTCAGTTTATCTCTGATCTCATTTCCCCCTTTTCAGAGTCCTTTTGCCAAATGAATATTCCTTTGTTTGGTTTTCTTTTTTGGTTGAGTTTCTTTTCTTTTTTAGTTTGGCAAGCTTACGGCCAAAGACACAAGGCAAAGTCATCATATTTCTTTGTTTATAGAAGGCAAAAGAGTATAAGTCCAAGTGAAAAAATGTTTGACTTATTAAAATGCCTTATTCCCAGACTTTCTGATCCTGAAGATCTGGGAGTGTGTGGGCAGATCTTGGGACTTTAGTTGGGTTTCTGGGATTAGCTAGAAAGGTCTTGGATTGACCATAAAATAGACCAAAATATTTTTCAATAGCCCCAACACCAATTCAGTTGCTTCAGAAATAACCAAAACAAAGTCTGGACTACTCAAGGCAAAAAAAAAAAAAAAAGGTGAAAATAGATCTTTGAACCCACTTTGAGACAAAACTTGCAAACAAAAATTTGTAGACCTGTGGGCAGCTGGCTCTGATTCTCTCATACCTTTCACACCTCAGGGCAAAGAAGATTAATGTTCTTTTTCCCAACTGCCACTTCCAGACCATTACTCCTCAATGTTCTTGGAAGAAAATTCATTTCAGGTCCATGTGAATAGAATACAACCCCAAAGCTTCCTAAAGTCTATCATTTCCAAAATCCCAGCTGCTGCTCCTGGTTTGCTGAAATTCTGATTCCGGGCTCACATGTTCTTCTTCTCCACTATGCATCCAGAGACACGACATGACCAATGCACTCTGGTCCCTCAGTAGCATCACATCTTACTGCCAATCACCTTCTCCCTTTCATGCAGTAATGCCATAGTCCTACCCTGGCCCTTGCCATCCTGAAAAATTCAAGAAGCATTTATTTAAGAAGTATTCAAAAAGGACTTATTTAAGAATCCCTCTTTCTAACCACAACTATATCACCTATTCATTTCACAAGACCCCAGGGGCCCCTTGACTTTTTCTAATCAATCTGCCGACCCTCTTCTTTCTTCCCTTCCTTCCATCTTTAGGGCCACATTCCAGAGCTCACTGTTTCAGTGACATCTTGCCAATACTGTACACTCCATAATGCCCATCTACAAAGCCCCAACTCTGGCTGAAGGCTGCTATCTGCATTCTCGCTGTCTGAATGATGTTGGAGAAAGCCACACAGCAGGGCAGCGTGGTAGGACTATAAATTCAGGATCGTCAGCCCCACACAGGCCCTGGCCCCAGCCCAGAAAGCCTAGAACTTTTTCCAGGTTTCTCCAGTTAGCCTGCTCGCTCTCTCTCCAAATTGGTTAAATCAAACTGTATCTATTCTACACTTGCTCCCCAAAGCTGGACTTGAATGGGAAAAACACACAACCACCCAACCTTGACCATGATCCCTACCCTTGAGTAGGCTTTCATCACTGCCAGCAATGACATTCCATTTCCCCAGTGCATTCACTTTCCCACTCTTCCAGATGAGTGTCTCACCCCTTTCTCCTCTCTTCAGATCCCCTTTCCCTCAATCTTAGCTAATGCCTTGCTTTCCATTTCACTGGTAAATGAAAACCAATCAAGAAAAGGATTCAGCAATCTTCTACTATCAAATCTATTGAACTAATTTCACCTGTGTCCCAATATGCTGGCTTCCCTCTTACTTCTAAGAAGGAACAGACCCTACAGTTAGGGCCAATCCCTCCACTTACTGATGGGATTCCCTTCTTGCCCTCTCAGGGACATTATACCAGTAATTCTTCCCTCTCACTCTTGTGTCATCAGATTTTCTCTCCCTACTGAACTGCTCCCACTACCTGACAAACAGTAATTCCTGCCATCTTAAAACTTTCTTAACAGTAATTCCTGCCATCTTAAAACTTTAACAGTAATTCCTGCCATCTTAAAACTCTCTTCACGGTGTATACACACACACACACACACACACACACACACACACACACACACACACACACACA
>NC_045443.1:42251348-42316622 GCF_002776525.5 Piliocolobus tephrosceles | reverse complement strand
ACACACACACACACACACACACACACACACACACACACACACACACAAGTGTTACCTAAATTCTCTGTATCCATTTCCTCTTCTTCCATTCTGTTTTGAATCCTTTCTAATAAGGTTTGGATTCTACCACTCAACGCAAACCCCTCCCATCATGATCTTTTCCCTGTTGTTAAATACAATGGTCAATTCTGCATCATCATCAGAATTTGGTCATTCCTTCCTACTTTATACTTTCTTCACCTGGCTTCCAAAGCACTTCACTTTCCTCCCACCTCACTGGCTCCTCCTGGCTCAGCCTGTCCTGCTGATTTTTCCTCATCTCCGTGACCTGTAAACACTAGTGCCCCCAGGCTCAGTCCAGCATCTCCTCTCTATTCTATCTCACTGCTTTCCTCGCTGCTCTCATTCAGTCCCATGGCTTTAAACATCACCTTTGTGCTGACAACTCTCAGATCAGGAGTTGGGTCCCCCTCTTTAACTCTTACTCCAGGTTCATATATCCCACTGTAAACTGACATCTCCACCTGAATGTCTCAAACTTTACATATCCAAAACAGAATTTTGATTTTTCTCCTGCATATCCTCTCCCTAAACTGCTCCTTCCACAGTCTTCTGGATCAAAAACTTGGAGTCATTCCTTGATTGCTCTTTCTCACATTTGATCTGTCAACAAATTCTATTGCTTCTGCCCTTAGAATGTATTCAGAATTTGAGTATGTCTCTCTACCACCATAATAACACTCAGGACCAACCCACCACCATCTCTCCCTTGGATACCTGAGACAGTCTAATAGGTCTCTCTGCCCCTGCTGTGCTCCTCCATAATCTATTCTCAGGACAGTCCAAGGGATCCTATGAAAACAGGTCAGTTCAGGTTGCTCCTCTGCTCAAAATCTGCCAGTTTACTCTCCAAGGGCTCACCCTCAAATGACTTCCCAACTCAGAGTAAGACCAAAGTCTTTACAATGGCCTATGAAATCCTCATATCTATTATTCTCTCCATCTTTCTACTCCAGCCACAGTGTTCTTCCATTTCCTTAAATGTATCTAACCAACTCTCCTACCTCGAGGCCTCTGTTTATGCTGCTCCTTCTGCCGGGAAAGCTCTTCCTCCAGATTTCCAAAGCGCTTGCTCCAGCAGCACCTTGAGGTTTTTTCACTTGGCAACTTCTCAGTGAGATATTCCCTAAACACCCTACTTAAAACTGTCACCCCCCACTCCACATACACACACATAATCCCTACTTTTTCTCTAAAGGATTATCTCACATTTATTTTGTGTTTTATGTCTCCCTCATCAAAATGTTAGCTCCACAAGTGCAGGGATTTTTTTTCTGTTTCTTCACCTAAAATAGTAGATATCAAATGAATATTTTAGTAAATTAATATTTTAACTCTTCCTTGGGATCACATGTGTTTTCATATGGTTGAAGATAATCAAATTGAATTTCAGGGAATCGAAAATATTTTTCTATAAGGTAGTATCTTCCCTCAAAAAGAGAGTCAGTTACACAGAATCTCAAAGGGGGATAATTACTCTTCAGACTTCCTTCTCTCTGTGTATCTATGATGCTTAATTAATGGGACATATATTTGTTCCCCTTTAATCTTCATCTTCCTGAGTCTATTTTTCTATTTAGCCTTTCTAAATCCTGTGGTTGCTCATCATCTTTCCTAATTTATCCTATTATAAACCTAATACTCTTTTGCCATCCCAAATTCTTATTACTTATTCCAAATTTCGTAGAGACTAAGCAATGAAAAACATCTTCAGTTGGCATGAGATCAGAGGCAGTAGGAATCTTCCAGCTTCTCAAAACTCAGTAGGGTTATATATAAACCTTGAGTTCTAGAAAGGCTGGAAAATGGGGGTATTACTAGTCAGTCTCAGACCATAAAACATAATTCCTTGGCTTTCTCTTTCCTTCCTTGTGTTTTCATGTTGACCACAACCTGATTTCTATCCATGGCAGTATCTTCGCTTGCTGCAAGCAGATTCACCACTGCTAGATCAGAATCCTTTCCCACACCCCATCCCTCAGCCCATGTGTACTCAGGCAACTGGGCCATCTGAGTTCCTGGGTCAGTGTCAGCTGAGTCAGGGTTTCTAGAAATAGCCTTGACCATTACTGCTCCCCTACATCTCCAGTTATTTTTTTTTCAACTCCTTGGGGCTTGGAATCAACCTGGGGTCTAATGGGCCAGCCATGACTGCCCCTTAGATCTCCTTTGCTCTTAACCAGACCTGGGATTGGGCAAACTGGGGGGAAGTGTGGGATATCCTGCATGCAACCACGTTGCAGAACAATATTTATCTGCTCCATCACCATGTGGACACCTCCCCATCCTCAGTTTGAATCACATGACCTAATTCTGCAGTCTCTACTTTTACGACTGAACTCTACAAGGTTATCTGAGTCTCTGGTACTCAGTTCCCAGCCTCACTTTAACCGATTCCCTTCCCCAGAGTAATCATGTACCTAATCTATTTTCTTCCATGTACCCAAATGATAGTCACCATTCACATAGTTCCAGAACATCTGGCTATGCCACCATTTTCCTGACTACATCCTCCTTGAACTAACTGCTTTCAAGGTAACAATGGATGAGTTATGCTTATCAATATATTGAACAAATAATGTCAGAGACAATAACAATGTTGGAGAAAACAAAACAGTGTGGGAAAATGTTCATGATAAAATGTTAATGAAACAAGTTATCAAACTGATTTCATTGTGCTTAAACAAAAAACTGAACCAGGATTGAGACAGTTTCCCACCACAGCAAGATCATCAAGTTACTTTCTAATGCCAATATTTACCGGGTCCCTTTTACCTGGACTCTCACCCACACACCCACCTTACCTTGGAGTGTGTCTACATCAGTTTCTAGTTTCAACACATTCCCAGTTCCTCATAAGCTTTGGGGTAGCAAGAACACATGCACCTTATGTTCACATCTCTGTTTACCACTCACCATTTTTGCATAGTTTGGCTAAACTTACTTGCCTCAGTCTGCAAAGCGGAGCAGGAGCTGGAGAAGAGCAACACAAATATGCAGGTGACAGGTAATCAATGGACAAACTCTGCAGCAAGCGAGAGAAGAAGCCACTGAAGATGCTGCCAAGAGCAAGGTAGGCTGTGGCCTCCAGGCCATGTGGGAGGTTCACAGCAGCATTTATTTCACTGTGATTTATGCACACTATATATACAGCAGTGCTGGCTTTACCCAACTAGTCACATTAGAGACACCTGAGCTGTGAAGGAAAACTTGAATGTGCTTATGATGACAGCGACCAAGACTATTCAACTGGCAATGTTCTCTCAGGCCTCGTTTCAAAGGAAAGAAAAACAGAAATTCTGAAGGAAATGGACTAATAATGATAAGCATTTTAGTCTCCCTGTTAGCCAAACTCTATAAATACACCCCATTGTATAAAAACACTAGGCTCTTGATCCTTCTAAAATCTGAACTATTTGAGGATAAGGCCCGAGTAAACATGAACCAGGCTTTGCTTTATTTCGGTTCAACTCCACAAACTGCAGTTGGACTTTCTAAAATGCCAGATGGAGAAAAATAGAATATCGATTTTTCAGCTTCTTTTATTCCTCTTTTCAGTCTTTTTTCAATTTTGCTTTGCCTTTGGATTCTTTCTGCTCCCAGGTGTGTACTGTGACACCCAATTCTGATTTTAAAATGTGGCTTGAATCAACTTACCTGATTTTGTCCTGGCATTTGCCTGCCTATACAATGGGAGCCACCCATTTTCATTGACGCTGTAAGCTTCTGCCTACAAAAAGAGCTGACCTTAAATATAATGCTTGATTCCCCTGGGCACCCTATTCTCAAGGTACCACTTCTACATCTTCTGTTTGTTTACCATGGAGACAGCAGTTTATGTTTACTGTGGAACTGGGAGTACGCTGGTTAAGCTGATGCTAAGGAGAAAACACAAGCAGTTACACAAAGAAGTGGCCTTAATGAGCATCAGATGTGTGAAAATCTATGCAGCACAAGAAAATCCCAGATTCTCTCCTGAATATGTTATGAACCCAAAACTAGAGAAAGATAATAGGCAGGATATAGAAATCTGGTATCAACCACACGTACAGGACTATGTGATTAACAGTTTCCAATGCCATCACTGCAGTCTAACAATATGACTCATGGTAATTCTGTAAGCATGAGAGTGAAAAATAAAAAAGTGGGGATTTAGCCTAAGAATCTCCTTCCAGCTTGGGTGTTCTCAGATTCACTGTGAAAACAAGTCTTTCAATAAGGTAAATGTATTCTGTGAGCCTGGAGTTCCACCCTTGGTCGTTCTAGCTTAGACTAGCTGTCTTCTTCCACTTTGAAAAGGAAAGTGTGGTACTCAAGAAGTTAATGCTGAAGGTGGAGGAAGATTATCGGTGTATCTGCCTTATCTCTGGCAACAACACAGCAGAGACTTGCCAGTCTGCAACACTGCAATACACTCAAGGTTGTTCCTGAGGAAAATACTTTTATTTTCACATAGGAAATTGGTGTGAACTATGTATAGGTTTACCAGGCGCACCAACACCTTGTTGCACACACTTTTTTTTAGATTAGACATGTTGCTTTAAGAGTATCAACAAAAGGAGACAAAAACAAAACAACAAAAGAAAGGCAGCTTCATGAGTGTCTACCAGTATTATACTCAAATGTGAAATGTCTGTCAATTCTGCTTTCGGTCTCTAACTGCAAAAGTCAGAAAAACCACAAAATTGCTGTGCTACTTTAAGATGCAGGAATATTGGTGGGCATTCACAATTTCCCTTTACCAGAAATCTTATTGAATATAATAGGAAAGTCGTTGAATACTATGTCTTTCTATTATATCCAGGTGATTTTCACAGTAGGCAATCTGCTAGTACACCACAGGAGTCCCACACTTTGAAATAAAACGGCATTGTGGATACAGTTTTACGTGCCATCCCTTTTCAGTCCAGAGCACTCTAGTTTCTTTACTCTTGGTTGAATTGACTAGGCAATCCATAAAGAGTGAGCAAGAACAGAAAAAGCACATAATGAGGTTTTTTTGGGTCTTTATCAATAATACAATTGTGCTCTGCCAATTACTAGAGTAGCGATTGTATATCACACTTTGAAAATAAATAAAAAAAGATTTATGCATTCCTAAAGTGGTAGGCCATTTGCAACAGGGACAAAAATCAGGAAATGTAAGCAGATCCTGGCATGTTTCTCCTACACATTTGGTGCAATAATATGGTACATGAGTCACAGAAACACTTGTTCCCATCCCCCCCCTCCAAATGAGCCTAATATAAAAATCTATTTAGTAGTAAGGATATTTTGCACAAGGCATCCTATGTGCTTAATTTTCTTTAAACAAGGCATTAATAAAATCACAGTAGCATCTAATAAGATTTTTAATTCCTTAAGGGTAGGAACCATGGCTAATCTTTAATCAGTCCAATTTAGTGGGAGCATTTAGCTCCCTTCCTGGTAGAAACAACCAACAGAATATTCCTAGCCCTACGAGATACATGTAGGTTGTATTACTGAAAGCTCCAGGATGAAAGGGAAAGTAGACTACGTTCGCTACCAGTGACTGGCACTGGTCAATGTACCTGTATATGCTTAGAGACGATTTTCCAGAGTTACTAACAACAGATACTGATAGCAATGGTATCAATGAATGGAACAGGAGTTTCACAAACAAGATGCTATTTTATTACAAAATGAATTCCCATTTAAAATTACATGAACAATTATGAAGAACAAACATACGGAGCATGATGCTGAGACAATCAAGTTCAGCAATCTATTCCCGAGAGACACCAGAGCTCTGAACGCACAGTCCCTGCCATAAGATCTATGTAGGATCTACAGCCACTGAAGGAATGCATTCATAAGAAAACTTTTATGAGAAAGTTTTTCATAAAATTTTTCGTGAAAAATCTCTTTCTAGCAAATACAAATTTAAGATAAAGGAGTAGTACTCACAAACTCCGGGGTTCGAAAATCATGCTGACTTTCCAGTGATCCCAAATCGGGGATAATTGTCTGTCCAAGGTTTTCCAACACTAAAAACAAATGAATGAATATATAAACAAATGAAGCACAACTTGCACTGGCTCACATAGTCCTTTACTTATAAATCAGCAGCCCTGGGTTATTAGCATTTGTAGCGCATTGACAGGTTTATATTATTTAACCCTTTCAGCTATCAGAGATATTTAAAAATCTGTAGCAGCTGTTTCATCTATTGGATCTACCAGACTATGCCAGGGTTGTAGAACACTAGGTCTTAAAATTCTCTAGGCAAGGTCTACCACTGAAAATTATTTAGCTGGTACACAGCAACCAAACGTTACAAAAGTCTAGCTAAGGAACACTTTAGTCTACTGACATTCTTTGTGCTATTACATGTCAGGGTACTGCTGTAGAGTCCCTTTGTGGGTAGCAATTTTTTCTTTCTTATTTTTTTGAGACAAAGTCTCACTCTGTCACCCAGGCTGGAGTACGTGGCACAATCACAGCTCACTGCAGCCTAGACCTCCTGGGCTCAAGTGATCCTCCCACATCAGTCTCCCAAGTAGCTGAGACCACAGGTGTGTATTACCATGCCTGGCTAATTTAAAAACATTAAAAAACTTTTTTTTTTTTTTTGGTAGAGTTGGGGTATCCCTATGTTACCCAGGCTAATCAGTCTCGAACTCCTGGCCTCAAGCGATCCTTCTGTCTCAGCCTCTCAAAGTGCTGAGATGACAGGCATGAGCTACCATGCCTGGCTATTTTAAATCTGATAGAAATATAATGGGAGCCAGATAGAATTTGCTTGGAGATACATTAAAAAAAAAAAAAAAAGAAACAGGTGAAATTAATTTTAATAACATAATTTAACCCATACTACCCTATCATTTGAACATGTAATCAATATAAAAAACTATTCACAAAATATTTTACCTTTTTTGTATTAAGTCTAGAAATGCAGTGTATATTTTATACTCACAGCACATCTCAGTTCAGACTAGGCACATTTCAAAAGCCCAATAGCCGTTTGTGATTAGTGGCTACCATATTGGACAAGTGCAGTGTTAGAGGGATAGAGAACCAAATCCAGAAGGGAGGTCATTCTGCAAGATGCTCTAGTTCCATCTTGTCAACAAGTTACTGACATGAATAAAACAAATTGTTCCAGGTTAACAATCATTTGCAGCATGTGGTTCTGGATTGGATCCTGGTTTAAATCAACAAGATGTAAATAATTTTTTTTTTTTTTAACATGGAAAAATTTGAATAGAATTTTTGCTATGTAACAATGTTCTGAATAAATGTAAAGAGATATTCTTAAATATTTAAGTAAACTTAAAGATTTAATGTTTAATTAAGTTTAAATAAATATTCTCATTTATCAATAGGTTCAGCCTCTAACAAGTCAATGACATTAACAAGGGAGATCAAATTTAAAGAGCTCTAAAGGACATAACCACTAGCAATACAGGGTTTGTATTGCTAGATACAACTGGATCCTAACTTGGACAAACCAGCTATAAAGGACTTATTTTTCAAAACTGGAGAGTTTGAGTATGGAATAAGTATAAAACTATAAAAAATTACTTTTGGCTGGGCATGATGACTCACACTTGTAAACCTAGCACTTTGGATGCCAAGGCAGAGGAGTGCTTAAGCCCAGGAGTTTGAGACCAGCCTGGGCAATGTGGTGAGACATCTTTACAAAAACCGTTTTTATTAGCCAGGCGTGCCGGTTCGCACCTGTAGTCCCAGCTACTCAGGAGGCTGAGGTGGGAAGATTGCTTGAGCCTGGGAGGTTGAGGCTGCAGTGAGCTGTGATCATGCTGCTGCACTCTAGCCTTGGTGACAGAGCAAGATTCTGTCTCAAAAAGAAAAAAATACATAATGCTTTTAATTTTATTGTGTGTGATTTATCTTGGCTTTGTAGTGACTTTTAAAAATGCATACTATATTTTCCCTTAATCCATTTAAAGCTTTTATAGAAGAGAAGGCTGGGTTCCTACTGATCTAGAAAAATTCAGTGACCCAAAAGAAGAAATCTCAACATATATATATAGGGCAGAATCAAAAGAGATCTCTACGTGATTGTTTACAAAACCAAAGTTTCAGTCAATAATTCAGCCAATTCAGTTACCAAATACTTAAGTTTGGCACCTCACTAAGAAATCTAATATTTGGATTCATTTTTTTTTCTTTATTTTTGTTTTTTTGTTTTTTTTTTTTTTGTTTTTTTTTTTTGAGATAGAGTCTTCCTCTATTGCCCAGGCTGGAGTTCAGTGGCACAATCTGGGCTCACTGCAACCTCCGCCTCCCAGGTTCAAGCAATTCTCCTGCCTCAGCCTCCAAGTAGCTGGGACTACAGGTGCGTGCCACCACACGTGGCTAGTTTTTTTTTTTTGTATTTTTAGTAGAGAAGGGTTTCACCATACTGGCCAGGCTGGTCTTGAACTCCTGACCTCATGATCTGCCTGTGTTGGCCTCCCAAAGTGCTGGGATTACAGATGAGAGTCACTGTTCCTGGCCTGGATTCAATTTTAGGTTCACACAGAATACGGGGGAAAAAATACCTCACATCTTTGTATACTTAAGAACTGAAAAGAAATGCCAGTAGAAATGACAGTACAATCAAGTGATCCTAACTCTTCTGAAAAACTGAGTTCATTAGAGGACACCCTATGTGTGAACCAAAGCAGAAACAGAAAACAGATGAGATGAGCAAAGGCTTGAAGAGCTGCAACCATTGCCAAAATTAAGGTGCTTGCCTCTGAGAACTCCTGGAGGGTTATAGTAATCACCGCACAGTCTGTTACACCAAGAGAGTTGTAACATACTAAACTGGTTATTATAGTATAACAGTTGTCCAAGATAATTACACTCCTACAGACCATCTTTAAAACTTGCTAAAATGTGCTTATATGCTAGGCTATGATAAGTGTGTTCTAAGTTGGTGTTGGGCAGCTTGCTTTACACTTGGAAGAAAAGACCTAATCTTTTTATAGTATTAAGACAGATGTTAAAGAAATTATATCCATGGTATTTATGATATTTTGGTTTTTGGCAGAACCAGCAAACAAGGAAATAGAATACTGTGGGTTTTTTTTTTTTTTTTTTACATCAGTATTATAAATCTGATGGAGTGACTTGGCACCTTATCTAGATTCCTAGATGATTAGATGCCCAATTTATCTGTTATCTAAGGTCAACAGACAGAGTTGCAAAAGTTGATTTTTTTTTCTTTTTTCTAAATGAAAGGACAAGCTTAAGAAAGTATACATTTTGCCTAAAGACAGAGGAGAAACAAGATTACCCAGATGTTCTATCCAATAAACGGTATCTATGGATTTGTGAAAGAAATTAGAACTATTGATAGTTTTAGTTATTCTGCTGGTAATGGAAACTAATAGATTCACTGGTTAATGTCAATACAAAGAAAAAACTGTAAATCTGAGTGAATAAAAACAGAAATGGCTTTATTCAAACATCATCTAGGTAGAACAAAGCCACAGCTAGCTGTTGCTCTCATGACCAGACAGAGTGCTGGGAAGCAAATGATTGATGAGGCCACTAAGATAATTATACTCCCACTACTGAGGGGCTCTAGTTACTGTTTGATATTCTCATTTATGGTAATCTAACACAACTGAAAAAGTTCATTTCTCAGCAAAAATAAAATAGTCAAAATCAAGGTGACTCTGAGAGCCTGTATTAAAATGAGCAGAATCAGGACAAAAGCCTAAAAAGGCAAATATGTTAATTTCATTTCTTTCCTTATATAAATCATGTTTTTCTTAACGTAATATGTTGAAATGTATTTTTAGTACTGTCACTATGCCTCAGCCTTATACAGCAAAAGTACTATCTTCAGTAGCATCATGATTAGTTCATTTAATTTTGGCACTTGGAACAACAGTATTTGGGACCTCTTTGTTATCTGTTCATCAAAAGGCTGACTAGAAAACTAAAAACTAGTTATTCTAATATGACAAAAACCTTGGTCTTGATATGTTAGTGGGATTTTGCATGGATGCACAATGAAAGTGTAGTTCAAAATCAGGTTCAACAAACATCAAAATCTACTTTATATTTTTGCAGGCACTGTTGTAAGGCCCTAGGGAAGCCAAAAAGAACCAGACAAGGTTCCGTTTTCTTGAAGAAAGAAAGCTGAGACATAATTAATGTTAATTTTAGTGTCATTTCTAAGTGCCACACTAGACAGATTTACAAAGTACTGTAAGAATACTATCAATTGGATTACTATAGGTAAACATTGAATGATTGATGATTTGGGTCAAAAACAAAACACACTAAATAGCTACCTTTCCTAAATTCAATAGAATTAATTACATAACACTTGGTGAAAAAATAAAGAGCATACTTTAAAATTTTTCATCAATGCATTTAGTACAGTGAAATTGAAGCAATAAAGTCCTTGGTGGTACCAATTCTGACTTACTTGATAGTCCAAAACGAAGGGCCCAAAAGAAATTTCTAGAGGCCCAGTCATATTAATAATGCAACACTGGAAGCCTCAGCAGAAAGTTGCAGTTCACATGATTACTTGTCTACCAATTAGAAATGGAATAACTAACATCCATTGTCCCAATTGCAAAATAAAGAGAAAATCCATACAGCAAAGTTGTTTGAGACTTACATAAACCGGCCAAAAAAAGAGCCATTGTCTACAATTTTATAACTTAGACAATCCATTATCTATGAGAAAACACAAAATGATCTCAGGAAACTCATGGTTAAAACCCCAAATACCTAATATGTAGTGCCCTAGGAATAAAGATAATCGGAATTAGGCATCCACAATTTATCCAACTTAGCACTAAGCATGGCAGGTGGCTGGGTCCAACAACTCATCTGTTATGGGGATTGGTTGCCATTAAAATTATCAGAGAGATAGTGAATATATACAGAGAGAGCAAGTAAAAGTATACCAGGGCCTGGCACAAAGGGCACTGGGTATAGACTAAGGGGATTGATTGGGTTCAAGTTCTGATTCTGTAATTTCTTAGATGCATGATCCCTGGCAGTGCTTATTCTCAAGTTTATTTATCTAAAGCTAGTGATAACATTACTTTCCCTGGTTATCTCACAAAGTTGGGCAAAGATACAAATGACAATTCACAAGCATGTTGTAAAAAAAAAAAAATAAAGCACTATATAATACAAATTAAGTTCATGTAACAGACTCAATGATATGAAGAAACGTAAACAGAAATGTATCTAGTATTTTGTACCTGGTACTTCTAAATATCTTATTTTATTTAACCCTATTTTTGTCCCTGTTTTCACAGATGAAGAATAATTAAGTTTATTAGCTGCATGAAGTTAACCACGCAAAGTGACATAATGGGAATCTAAACCTGTCTGATTCCAAAATTGCACATCCTTTAAAATACATTTGTCTCCTGAGCTGCCGTGAATCCAAGGAACTCCTGATGTTAGATATAAGTTGATAAGAAATTAAAATAGTATTGTATGTATAAATTTTAAAAATCAGCAACTAACTGCTTCAATATAGCCAGACTAAATACAATTGGGAAAAAAGAAAAAAACAATGTAGTGAAACTTATTTATATAGCATTCACAATTAGAACTAATGGGAAAGTTCCACAGGGTAAACAGATAGAATATTCTGGCAAGTGGCTAAAGACATTCGTGTGCCAGGGATTGAGCTAGATGATGTAAGTACAGATACCAAGATAAGGAGGGTACAGAATCTAACCTCAGGAATTCTGTAATCTAGTCAATGTACACAACTAAAGAAATGTCGAAGGAATGGCCCGTATCACCTTGTGAATGAGGATATGTTCACATATCCAGATTGGGCAGGATGTCTAGAGATCTGCCATGCTGTCTTATACCTGAAACTCTTCTTCCATTTGATAGCTACTTCTGAAAACCGGATCTCAGCATACATCTGATATTTGACCTGAATGCCAGCACTCACCAGTCATTATTCGAAAAGCAACCACATGGCTGGATCACCTGAAACCAGGAGTTCGAGACCAGCCTGGGCAATGTAGTGAAACCCTGTCTCCACAAAAAATGGAAAAATTAGCTGGGCATGGTGGCACATGCCTGTAATCCCAGTTACTCAGGAGGCTGAGGCACAAGAATCACTTGAACCAGGAGGTGGAGGTTGCAGTGAGCTGAGACCGCGCCACTGCACTCCAGCCTCCTGAGTGACAGAGACGCTGTTTCAAAAAATAAAAATATAAAAATAAATTTAAAAAGCGCCTGTAATCACAGCACTTTGGGAAGCCAGGTGGACGGATCACTTGAGGTAAGGAGTTTGAGACCAGCCTGGCTAAAGTGGTGAAACCCCATTTCTATTAAAAATAAAAAAAACTAGCCAGCCGTGGTGGTACATGCCTGTAATGCTAGCTACTTTGGAGGCTGAGGGAGGATAATTACTTGACCCAGGAAGCAGAGGTTGCAGTGAGCCAAAATTGGGCCCCTGCACCCCTGCACTCCAGCCTGGGCAACCGAGTAAGACTGTCTCAAAAACAAAATAAAATAAACAAATAAAAAAAGAGAGTAAAAGCAACCACATACAGGGCCCACCATTTCCCGTCACTTCGTGCTTTCCAGATTGCTGGGCCTGCCCAGTCTCACTCCCCACATCACTTCAGCTGAGTCTATCCCTGCCCGCCTGCTCCTCCTGCATCATTCTCTGGTAGTCATAATTGTTCTAAGGGGTTCCAATATCTCTCTGGTCTCAGTTTAGCAGGATTTGCTATATTTTGGTGAACAATGAGGTGAGAGAAATTCTATTTCCTATATTAGCAAGAGGTTGTAGGCTTGTAGAGTATAGGCCTTGTGATATTACAACAAGATTTTAAAATATAGCCACTCAGTCATTATTAATGCAAAGAATGTCAGTAATAAAACATAAAATACAAAGATAGAAGCGTAGCTTTCAAGAGCATGCTGGCTATGTATTGCTACACAGGACAGTGGACTTGAGTTGTAAGAGTGCTACATGGTCTAGCCCTGAGGCTCAGGCACATCACTTAACGCTAAGTCTGTTTCCTCAGCAATAAAACGCAGATTATAATGCCTACATCAGAAGGTCACTGTGGAGAATAAGCTAACTGACATATATATGAAACTGATTTGAAGACTCTTAAGTACTATATAAATATTGGCTATCACTATTTTTCACTTCAATATTTAATACGTTTTATCATCCTTTGCCTCATTAGGCACCAATTTTTCCTTCTGACTTCCACCTTGACAATCCCTGTCCTTCATTCCCTTTTAAAATATTAAAATAAATTTAAGCATAGAAGGGGATAACATTAATTCAGCAAACATTTTTGAATAACTACAACGTTCTGGGCAATGTTGGTTACTTGTTTCTAATGAAAAGAAATGTCAATCAGGAAATGTCTGAATCTGGATGATCAGTCTCTTACCCCAGTTTGTTACTGGCAAGTAAACTCAATGACTTAATACTTACATTAACAAAATAAGTGGCAGTCTCTTCTAATCATTTCTAGAATGCAAATTCCAAATTCGAATTGATAGTTTTTGTTACAGTTCTCTGTCTTTCCCATCTATCTTAAGGCAGAAGTTTTCCCTCCCTCCCTGCACCTAGCCCCCTTCTCAACAAAGATATTTCTACAATTATTTCCACTTCAGCTACTGTTTCTTAAAAAAAGAAGGAAAAAAAAGTCATTCATGAAGATGTAAACTTTGTCAGGGTAAGAACATTTTTTTACTCATGGCCAGGGTCCAGTACTATACATTTGGAAATTCAGAAAATTAATAAATATTCTCTCTGCATTCCAGTAAAAATTGCTTTTCCTCAAAGGTTCCCCTTTGCTGTGCTACCTTTCTTGAATAATGTTATTATCATCAGTTCAATTCCCCAATCCAAAAGGGGGAGCCATTCTTAACCTTTCTCTTTCCTTCAATACCAATATTTTGGTAAGTCATTAAATTACAACCTTCTTAATTTCAACCTCATCTTAAGTATTTTCTACCTATCTGGAATGCACACTCCCATACCCCCTGTGTTACTCTTTCTTCAAATTTTTATTTCAATGTCACTGCTTATGTGCCAGGTTAAGTTACCTGCCTCCACTTCATGCTCCTATAGCACTAATTTGGATATCTACTAAAACCTGCCATATTATTATAGGTGGAGCCAAAAACTCAAGCATTGCATTATCGGCTATTAAAATACAGTATTCTGGTCGGGTGCAGTAGCTCATCCCTGTAATCCCAGCACTTTGGGAGGCCGAGATGGGTGGATCACAAGGTCAGGAGATCGAGACCATCCTGGCTAACATGGTGAAACCCCATCTCTACTAAAAATACAAAAAAAAAAAAAAAAAAGATTAGCCAGGCATGGTTGCAGGCACCTGTAGTCCCAGCTACTCAGCAGGCTGAGGCAGGAGAATGGTGTGAACCCAGGAGGCGGAGCTTACAGTGAGCTGAGATTGTACCGCTGCACTCCAGCCTGGCGACAGAGATGCTGTCTCAAAAAACTAAACTAAACTAAACTAAAGTAAAATACAGTATTTTTTCAGTTGGACATCCAGTTATAGGAAAAAGGTTTTTTTTGTTTTTTTTTTTTTTAAAGAGTGGTTTTTATAAGCAAAATTTGCAGCTCACATTGAACAGAATTCAAAATTATCACATGGTTACCTTTTGACAACTGCCCACCACTACAGAAGATAAAATCTGGGGAAAAGATAGGTGTTGATCCTTCTTATCACACTGTATGGTCATTGTTTTTCTTCTCCACTAGTCCATGAGCTCCTAGAGGGCAAGCCATTGTCTTATTCAATTCTATATTCTGAGAATCTGAAACAATACCTTCCATATAATAGATGCTCAATAAATGAGAAAATAAACAAATGATGAAATTAATTATAAATTTGTCACTCCAGTACAGTTACTAGTGCTCTTCAATTCCTCAAAATGTAATTGCTTAGATAATAAGAGAATGCTTCTATTTCCAGAACCATATTGCATTGCACTATACTGTGACACACACACACAAAGCAGACTAATACTATAGTTTCCCTTCAAGACCAAATACTCATCAAACATTTGGACAATATTTATTAAAAAAGGAGCCTCCCCTGCACTCTGCCCACTGCTCACTGTTCCAGCAACTCACCAAATAGGAACATGTTCTTACCAGCAGCACAAAACATTCCACAGCAGAACAAAAGGGGGAATGGACAATTCAGTGAGTTCTTGACGCTTCTCACCCTCCTACCTCTACCTTTAGTGACAACTCTGAAGATTTCTATCATCCACAAACAGCAATATTTCTGAGAAGAGTTTCAGCAAGCACAATTTCTCCACCTTGTAACATTTCCATGTTTGGTGTTGTTTCAGCTCAGCTTATAAACTCTTCCCTTATTCCCACAAGCCTCCTCTGCCCCAACAGTACGGCTCTAAAAATACATCTAGAAGTTAAATATGCGTCCTTCAGAAGAGCTGGAAACAACTATCACATTATTGATTCTCACACACAACTGCTTAATGCTTTAACCTAATGCTTTTATAGAAAAACTCAATGTACACTGCAAACCTACCAGATTCACCATTAATTCATTAGTTCTCTTACCATCTTAAAAAATATTTATTGCAGTAACATAACATACAAGCATAAAGTTTGCCCCTTTAGCCATTTTAAACACATAATTTAGTGGCAATAATTACGTTCACAATGTTGCACAGCCATCACCACTATTTCTAAAACATTTCTGATCACCCCAGAAACTCTAACCATTAAGCATGAATTTCCCATTTCTCCTACCCCTTTTCCCCAGTCCCTAGTTATCTCTAATCTTTTTTCTATCTCTATGAATTTGCCTATTTAATATATTTCATATAAATAGAGTTATACAATATTTGTCCTTTTGTTTCTGACTTATTTCACTTAGTATAATGTTTTCAAGGTATATCTAAGTTGTAGCATATATCAGAACTTTGTTCCTTTTTATGACGGAATAATATTTCATCGTACAGATATACCACACTGTGTTTACCCCATTCATCTGTGGATGGACACTGAGATTGTTTCCACCTTTTGGCTATTGTGAATAATGCTGCAATGGGCACTGTTACACAAGTATCTGAGTCCCTGTTTTCAATTCTTTTGGGTGTATATCTAGGATTTGGAATTGTGGATCATATAATTATGTTTGCTTTTTAAGGAATTGCCAAATTGTTTTCACAATGCCTGCACCATTTTACAGTCCCATCAGCAATGTATGAGGGTTCTAATTTCTCTACATACTCACCAACACTTATTATTTTGTGTGTTATTTAATTTAAAAAAAAATAGTAGTCATCCCGGTAGGTGTACAGTGGTATTGTGGTTTTGATTTTGACTTCCCTAATGGTGAATGCTGTTGAGCATTCCCTCATGTGCTATTAGATATCTGTACATACTCTTTGGAAAAACGTCAAAAATGCTCAAGCCCTTTGCCCATTTTCCAACTGAGTCTGTCTTTTTGTTGCGTTCAGGAGTGATTTATATATTCTGGACATTAAAGACTTATCAGATATCTGATTCCCAAATATTTCTCCCATTCTGAAGCTGCCTTCACTTTAATATCCTTTGATGCCTCAACATTTTTAATTTTGTCAAGTCTTGTTATCTATTTTTAATTTTTTGTTTATGTTTTTGATGTTATATCTAAGAATCCACTGCCAAATCCAAGGTCATAAAGATTTTCCTTTATGTTTTCTTTTGTTTGTTTATTTTTGAGATGGAGTTTCACTCTTGTTGCCCAGGCTGGAGTGCAATGGCGCAATCTCGGCTCACCACAACCTCTGCTTCCCAGGTTCAAGTGATTCTCCTGCCTCAACCTCCTAAGTAGCTGGGATTACAGGCGTGCACCACCATGCCCGGCTATTCCTTTATGTTTTCTTCATGAATTTAGCTCTTGTATTTGGGTTAATCCATTTTGAGTTAATTTCTGTCTATGACGTGAGGTGGGATTGAACTTTGTTCTTTTCGCATGTGGAAATCCAGTTGTCGCAGCATCATTTATTGAAGAGACTCTTCTTTCCTCATTTCCAAAAAGCAGTTGGGCCATAATCATGTGGGTTTATTTCTGGACTCTTGATTCTATTCCATTGGTTTATATATCTATCTGTACCCAAGACTATACTATTTTGATTACTATAGCTTTGTCATTAAGTTTTGAAATCAGAACGCATGAATCCTCTGACTTCATTCTTTTTCAGAATTGTTTTGGCTATTTGGACCACCTGCAATCTCATATGAAATTGTGGATCTGCTTTTTCATTTCTGCAACTTTTAGCATTTAATAAACAGATTTTTTAAAACTTAGATTTACCATTAAAAATATATAGCTGAAGAGTAATGTTTTTGCCACTTTGGTATTTTAAAAGCCTGGCTTAGACAGCTAATATTCTATAAAAGGCGAACAGTATTAACTGTTCCAATAACATCTTGGAACACTACTACTGTTGCTTCACAGTCTAACTGGTTCAGATCTCCTAAGACCCTCAGGGCTCGCAGTTCAACATTATTCTGGGTTTGCAACTGGTTATGGCTTAGCTGAAACTTGGTTCTAGTCACTGACCTGTCAGTTCCCAGATGACAGTGATTGCACATGTCCTGGGGATAAAAGAAGACACCACTTTTAAATTCCTATTGTCTTTCACCTCAAAGCACACTTGAGTCATAACTTCATGCTTAACTTATCAGAGTAGGCCTGATTTCAAAACCAGTTTTTGCTGCCCAGAAGGAATGAGAACATAAAAATGAAAGAAAGAAAAAAAAAAAAAAACCGCTATAGGTTCACATGACCTTATCCAAAACCTGTGATGTCAAAACCTAGTGTTTCAGAATTTAGAATTTTTCAGAATTTAAAAAAAAAAACAAAAACAAAAACAAAACTTTTACATGTATATATTGTCTCCATTACTAATGCATCCCCAGTGAAGTCTGGAACAGCACACCTTACCCAAACACATTCATATTTTGCAGCCAGATAATATAAATATTCATATGAGGGGGAGGACACTGAAAAATGTACATAGTCTTGTGTTGGCTGAGGTCAGATATCTACATCAAATGAATTAAGCTCTGTCAAATTTTATAACCAAATGAATTACCAGAAAATTTTTTTCAGCACTTTATGGATGTTTGAATGCTAAGGAATTGTGAACCTGTAACAACTAAGAATATATTCAGCATCCAATAACAGATTACACAAAACCTCAGTCTAGCTGCTTGTCATATACACAGAGCAAAAGGTTGGCCAATTACCTTCGAAGGAAAAACTAATTGGCTGGAAAAGGGAAAGACCCATAGGGTCTCACTTCCTCTAATCATCTCACAGATTGAGTATTTACCAAGTCAGTATTTCCCCCAGTGATCAGCTACAAATAAATTCTAACCAAGAAAGTAAATCCTAAATTTGGATAAAAGGAAAATCAGAATTGATATACCACTTTTAATTATCCAAATGAACAGAAAATAGTCATTAATAGCTAATATTAGCAAAGGTGCTGGGAATAAACACATATTGGCAGTGTGTGGTGGTATAAGCTTTCTGGGTAGCAATTTGGTGAGTATAGCAAAAGTTTTAAAATTATTCATACCCAGCCGGGCGTGGTGGCTCACACCTGTAATCCCAGCACTTTGGGAGGCCGAGGCGGGTGGCTCACCTGAGGTCAAGAGTTTCAGACCAGCCTGACCAACATGGTGAAACCCTGTCTCTACAGGAAAAAATATAAAAATTAGCTGGGTGTGGTGGCAGGCAACTGTAATCTGAGCTACTCAGGAAGGTACGGCAGGAGAATAGCTTGAACCCGGGAGGTGAAGGTTGCAGAGAGCTGAGATTGCACCACTGCACTCCAGTCTGGGAGACACAGTGAGACTATGTCTCAAAAAAAATAAATAAATAAAATAATTCATATCCTTTGATCTTATAATTCTACTTCTAGGAAATACTTGATTGCTTAAATCAGTTAGGATACAGCTATATGATTATATATAATATAATTATTTAAAATAATTTATAGAAGACTATTCATGACAGAAAATTTCAGCAATATATATCTCTATATAAAAAAGTAGATTATAAAATGTTATACATTATAATATATACCCAAAAGAATTAAAAGTAGGAGCTCAAACAGATATTTGGACACCCGTGTTCATAGTAACATTTATAATAGCAATTTGAGTGTTCACTGACTGATGAATGGGTAACAAAACATATAATGGAGTACTATTCAGCTTTAAAAAGGAAGAAAATTCAAACATATGCTACAACATAATCTTGAGGACATCAGGTTAAGTAACATAAACCAGTCACAAAAGGACAAAGAATGTAGGATTCCACGTATATGAGGTACTTAGAATAGTCATATTCACAGAAACAGAAAATAGAATGGAGGCTGCCAGGACAAGGGGAAATGGGGAGTTATTGTTTAATTGGTAGTTTCAGTAACAACCTTTTGCAAGATGCAAATGATTCTGGAGATGGATGGTGGTGACGGTTGCATAACAACATGAATGTACTTAATGCTTTTAAGAGCTGAACTATACACTTAATTATTTAAATGGTAAGTTTTAGATTATGTGTATTTTACTACCACACACAAAAAAGTGTAGCTTTAAAAAAATAATCTTTTAGCTGTTGTAGGCTAGGCTGTACCAGGCAATAGGTGCTTTCTAACACTTAGATGGGTGAGCAGGAATGAGATCTGCTACATGCTCTGCTGTCCTTAGGAAGAGCTCTTGTGAGGCTTCGGTCCATAACGACCATCTGACAGGGGGAGGGCCTCTTGTGGTACTGGGGCTTTTATCATTTTACCTATACTTTAACTCTCCCCCTTGCCATGAACCATTTTCCAATAAACTGAAGGGTATATAATTTTAAAAACTGTATGTATTATATGATCTAAGACTTGTATGGGGGAAAAAATGTAAGCAAAAGGATAAGTAGTGGGATGTCAGGTGATCTTTATTATCTTAATACCTGATATTTTCCAAATGTTCTACAATGAACAACAAAAGACAAACACATCAAGAAGCATCCCAGTTTTAACATATCTACCCTCCACTGTGTCTTCCCCTCAAAAGAGGTTTGCTATACCTTGCCTTTCCCACTCAGTAAATGCCCCCAAATTCACCAAATTAACCAGACCAAAATTACCGACGTCATCCCTGACTCCTTTTCTTTATTCTCCCACATCCAATTTCTCAGTAAATCCCGTCCGCCAAATTTTCAAAACCTACCCAGAAGCCAGCTACTTTTCACCATTCCCATAGGGCTTCTATAGATAATACAGCTCACATTGAAGAGTGTGCAATAGATTCCAGTGTCTATTCTATAGCTAAGTCCTTTTCATATACGAATGCATTTCATTCTCACAACAATTCTGCAAGGTAAGAAAAGTACAACAGTTAACTTCATATCACTGATGAAGAGGCATGGAGAAGTCAGGTATTTTGCATAAGATCACACAGCTAATGAACAGTGGAATCAAAATGTGAACCCAGGAGCTCACAGGTTATGCTTTTAACCACTATATTACACTGCCCCCTCAGTCTTAGGTAGCGTTCTCTCCCACATTATTCAGCTCTCTGTTCAATATCCCCATCTCAGAGAGGTTGTCCCTGAAATCCTAATTTAAGCAGGCCCAGAATAGAGCCACCATTCTGTTACCTTGCCCTGATGTACTTTCCTTTAGCACTTCATTAGTAATTACATATTAGGTATGTAAGTTCCATAAGAGTAGAGATCTCACCTTGTTCATGGCTGAATCCCAACCACCTAGGATAGTTCTGGGCCATGTTAGATGCTCCACCATTAATCTGTTGAATGACTGACCAAATGAATCCATAACTAATATAAGGCTGGCTGCTGCAGTAAGACAGACCTGAATGCAAATCCCAGACCTACCACTTCCTAACCACGGGAGCTCAGATCATTCAACCTTCCCATCCCCCTCAGTGTCTGCACCTGGAAAATGGGACTAGTATTTCTCCCTCAGGGTTGTCTTGAAGATAAAATGAGTTGTGGCATGTGAAGTGTTTAGCCTGGTTACTTACACATAATAAACATTTGACAAACATTAGCTACTTGTATTGCAAATGAGAGGGGAAAAAAATGTCATGCTTAAGCCTGCCTGACGTTCTTCTCATTTTTAAAAGAGGGGTACACAGCTTTAGGAAGATCGCTGTTGAGAAATAAAGTTGCTGATGATAGTTTATTAATGTTACGTCACACTGAAGATACGGAAAACCGTACGTAAATTTGGTCTAATACTGAAAGTGGGAACTCAAACACATTAGCTCTATCTAAATTCCATTTTTATGCATTCTCTGTTGTATTTCCAAATCATACCCCCTACTTAAATCTTGAATGTATGGATATTTTTTAAGTCATCGGTTAAATAATGGACTGAAACAATAAAAATTCCTTCTGGATGGATGTTTTATTAGTTCAGGGTATTATTTTAGACCAAATATAACTGAATGCCTTTACAGTTAAGATTATATTAATTCATATTCAAGTTGGGTGTGGTGATACGCACCTATAGTCCCAGCTACTCAGGAGGCTGAGACAGGAGGATTGCTTGACCCCAGGAGTTCAAGTCCAGCCTAGGCAACACGATGAGATCTCTCTTAATAAAAGTATAAATAAATTCATATCCAGCCACTGCCCATTGTGCTGCCACTGCTCAGAGGTAAAACGATGAAAGGAGTCAAGAGCAACCCTATCAGTAGAAGCCTTATTCTTGTTCAGCCTTCTACAGCCCAGTAGCCTCAGGTAACTTTTCAGAAGCAGGACATCCAGATCGGCTCCCAGCCATTCTCTTACTGCTGAAGGGGTAGCAGCTGTGATGGCTTTTTTTTTTTTTTTTTTTTTTTTTGAGAAAGTCTTGCTCTGTTGCCAGGCTGGAGTGCAGTGACATAATCCTGGCTTACTGCAACCTCCGCCTCCCGGGTTCAAGCAATTCCCCTGCCTCAGCCTCCCAAGTAGCTGAGACTACAGGCGCATAATACAATGCCTGGCAATTTTTTTTGTATTTTAGTAGAGATGGGGTTTCACCATGTTGGTGATCTCCTGACCTTGTGATTCGCCTACCTCAGCCTCCCAAAGTGCTGGGATTACAGGCGTGAGCCACCATGCCTGGCCTCAGTAGCCTTTTTACTGCAGTATTTCTCAACTCTGAATATACAACGTTTATAAGGGGCTTGAATCTATGCTGTTTTCTCCACAAATAATCAACTCCTCATGTCTCTTCTTTCATTATACTTCGATAGTTGATTCTGTAACTTGAAATTATACTCAGTTACCAGTTGGTAACTACTTCCTACTACTCTCCCCAGTAGATGGGGTGGGGTATGGTGATGGATGGCAGGCAGGAACACTGCCTCCAAACTGGGAAGTTCTGTATTTAATAGGTTTGTGAAGGCCATTTCTTCTAGAATCCCAATGCAGACCTCAATCATGTGATTATATTCTCCAGGTGGCCAGGCGTAGCTAAGGAAATTCAAGCATTTTTACTCTAGAAAATATCACAATTTAGTTCTTTAGTTGAGATCTTACAAAATAAACAGATTATCTGAATATAGCTAAATCATCTTAGAGATTCAAGCTACTTGAAATTTCTTAAATATGCACTTAACATGTTAATTATAGAAATAATAGAAATGACATATAACTCAGATTGCCCCTCCCTAGGGAGTAATAATCCTGAGGCTTGTTCCAGGATTAAATGTCTTAAATTACTGGTCCTTTGAGGTTTCATCTGAGGCCTGCTTCTGTCCTTGTCCTTTCCTTTCATGTGCCAAATTTATATAGGCATCAGACATTCACACATAATAACTATCATTTACTTAGCATGTAGGATGAGCTAAACATTCAAGTAGGTCTTAGATACATGAAAACAGTCACTAATGTATTTATGTGTGAAGGCTTTAGGTAAATAAAACATACCAGTGACCATCTGGGAAGAACAGATGCCTGCACAGGGCTGGGGGAGCCCAAGAAGAGGGCAGCCTCGCTGGGAGGTGGAGGAGGTAGCTGCTGTTGGACATCAGCAACAACACCCCTTTTAAAATAAAGGCCTTAGCAGCAGCCTCAGAAGCAAAAGTTTTTCTCTGACCTTCTCCTGCCTGCCTGTCTCTCAATTCCATTCTCCCCTGAGGCTGGCCACAGAAACTAGAAGGTGGGTCTAGAAGCCAGAATTCCTTTTGAGGGATTTTTTACAAAATTATACAGAAAGGTAGAGATAAAGAAATTCTGGCCAGAAGAATCTGGTCACAAAGTACTTATCTGTTCTCCATTGTTTGACTGTAGGTCATAAAATCCACATTCCAGAAAGTCTTACCCAGAAGGAAGGAATGCTGCTCAGAGAGGTCAAGAAGTGTCTTGAGGCCTTGCTGGGTTTCCTCACTCTGCCTATTCGCATTAGATCAGACCCTTTTTTCCAATTGTGTTTCTACATGGCTGTCTATACTTTGTTGAATCTAAGCATAAAAATGGACAATTTCCCCTGTATCTTTGGGTCTTCATTCTGAAGGTTTCCATATCATCTAAAACCATGATCAAATAAATTTGTATGCCTTTTCTCCCATTAATCTGCCTCTTATCAGTGATTTTCAGCAAACCTTCAGAAAGCCAAGGGGAAGTTTTCCTTTGGCCTTGACACCCCTAAACCATGTCCTGACAGATGCATAAGAGGAAGTAAGAGACAATCTAAAAGGTTGTTGTGATAGGAAAACCCAGCCTGGAATAACAGTGATGGTGGGAGTGGGGATAAACAGAAATAGATGGATTCCAGTGACATTAAGGTATTAGAATCAACAGGCCCTGCAGGCTGACTGGAAAGGAAGATGAGAAACGCTTAGACTACCAGTCCTGTCTGACTTTACCAGCAGGGTTCACTAAGTAAGAAGGGCCTTTTAAATCTAACTCTTCCTTCACTAGTTTCAGTAGGCAATCTTAGCTCCCATTACATAGACAGAGTAGAAAAAATAGATGCTATTACATGGAAACATTATATAACTGAATCAACCAAATTATATTTATTCCTTCAACCAATAAATGTTTGTGGCACTCTTGCTAAACATGTTAGCATTGGGCAAGCTCTGGAAATACAGCAGTAACTGAGGACCTTGCCTTTCCCCACTCTGTCCTATCTACCCACTCCTCTTCATGGGAGAGGTGGCATATCCCCTCTGATCAGAGCCCAAAGCCTCCTCCTAAGCCATGGCTCCCATTCCCACAAGACTTCTTGCTATAGATTACACAGCACTTTTTACTGTGACTTCAACCTGTGCTTCATTTTCACCTTTGTCAACATTTTTCATGTTCACATTTATTCCATCTTAAAAAAGTAAAAAGCCCCTCCTTAGGAAATGTAGCACTGTCAAAATGTTAAATGTGCCTACACTTTGACCTTGCAAATTCTACTTAATTCCCGTACACATTTGGAAAGATATAAATATGCATAAGCACGTTAAGATGTTGAGTGTAACATTATGAGAGACACCAAAATTTCTAAGTAAAACTAAAATATCCAGACAACACTACAGCACAATAGAATAGTATGTGTTTACTTTAGGGAGTAACATGTCTATAATGTACAGAACAAAAACACAAACTTTGGCAGACTACATAGCAATAAAGCCAATTTTTGTAATGTAAGTGTGTATGAGAGAGTGAGCGATAGCATATGTACGGAAAAATCTTGAAGGATACACCTCAAACTATTCATAGTGGCTATATATGAGAGAATGCAAATATGGAGATGATTCTCAGTTGTACTTTTTAATGTTTAGAACGTTTACAACGACTCTTGTAAAATATATTGCTTTGTAATCAGAATAAAACAATAAAGATAAAAGGTTATCAAAAAAGTTAAAACAACTTTAATCAGCCTTTCCACTGCACCGATTGCATTATAACATAGTCCTTACTACTACTGGTAAGGGTCAAAGTACGCTGGCACTCCTCTACCATGGACTCAGCCTCTTATCAGTCACCAGTCGGCTCTAAGGTCCACAGTGACTTGCATGCTGCTGTTAAACCTAATGCCTGCTTTATATTTTTGCCTTACTTGACATCTCAATGAGCTTTGACATGGCTATCCAAGACTTCTTTTCGAAGACTCTCTCCTCTTGGTTTCATACTCTTAGAGGGTCTTCCATTTCTCTGATTTCCTCCATTGGTGCCTCCTCCCTGACTGTGCCCTGACTTCTGAAACTATGCAGGGTTCCATCCAAGCCCTGATCCTCTTTAATTTGTCTGCTGACAACTGTTAACACATGCAGACTAAAGGTTCCAAATGCATTGCTCTATTTCAGTCATCTCTTCTGAGCCACAGATGCATGTGTCCAACTGCCTATGCAACATCTCTCTTGGAAATGTCCCAGGCATCTTAGACTCTATATTCACACAGGACTTGTGCTTCCCCCTCAACCACACACACACTCAAAGCTGTTCTTCAGTATTTCCTGTCTGCATAAATGGCACTCCCACTTATTTGGATGGTCAAGCCATCCTTGTCCATCCTTGACTAGCCTCCCTTCCGCATCCCCCATAGCCAAACATTCACTCTCCTATGGTGCTGAAGAGTTCTTGACTGTCTTCCTCTCTTCATCTCATCCTGCCAAGCTCTTCTCATCTGTTATTGAGACTGTTGCACCAACCTCCTGACTGCCCACCTGCCAGCAACTTTCATCCCCTTTTAATCATTTACCTTTTCAGCAGCCAAAGTAACCTTTGAAAATAAAATTCTGACCCAGTACTTTTCTGCTTTAAATACTTTAATAGCTTCCCATTAGGAAACCACTTTCAAATTTAAGATAACAAACATGTTATTTCTGTAATGGGGAATGATATGGTTTGGTTGTTTGTCTCCTTCAAATCTCATGTCGAAATGTAATCCTGAATGCTGGATGCAGCACCTACTGGGAGGTAATGGATCACGGGGGTAGATCTCTCATGAATGGCTTAGCACCATCCCCATGCTTATGAGTTCTTGCTCAGTTCACATGAGATCTGGCTGTTTTAAAAGAGTGTGGTATTCTCCTCTCTTGCTCTTCCTTTCGCTATGTGACACGCGGCCTCCCCTTCGGCCATGACTGTGTGATCCCTGAGGCCCTCCTAGAAGCTGATGCCAACAGTGCACTTCCTGTATAGCCTGCAGAACTGTCAGCCAAAATAACCTTATTTTCTTTATAAATTACTCAGTCAGAGGTATTCCTTTATAGCAACACAGGAATGGAATAACATGGGAAAAAATAAGATAAGACCAATGATTTTTAAAGAAGCCTGGTTAAAAAGAGACTACAAGCATCATGAGAACAGGAGCTGTACCTATTTAGTTTGCTGTAGAACCTCAGTAGTTATCTAGACTCTTTGCACACAGTTGACCCTAATACATATTTACTGAATGAATAAATACGGTAGGATTGAGGAAGGTATATTTTTGTTCATTTTTTGGGCGTTGTTTTATAAGATTAAACTTGTATTCATATTACCTATTCACACACACACATACACATATACACATGTTGATGGAAAAGAGTGAAAGAAAAACACAGGAGGATCACTGATGGAGAGAGGCATAGGTGAAGGCCTTAACATTTATCAGAAAGATGACAGATGGGAGAAGCAAAGATGAATGTAAACATGTGTTTATATATGCATTACATATAAAATATACATATATTTGTTATACTATATTACATATATAACACATACATAATACAATTTACACGCACACAATGTATACACACTTTTGGAGGGAGGGAGATAAAAGACGTTGAGGCAGTAGCCCCTGCAGGTTTCCTTTCCTTTCTGATTTAAGAAAATGATCTACTGAGAGGCCAAGAGGGTGTGGAGCAGAGGAAGGCAGTGAGAGCCTGAAACAGTTTCTACGATTGATACGACAGCATCTGCTGACTCGGTGTGCCAGAATCAGTTTCCATTCTGCTGGGTTTTTCTTCTGAGCTCTGTAAATATTCAAGACTCCAATTTTCTTTTTGGCTTCCTGTCCCTAAGGCAATGGTTTCCCAGAATCAGTGCAAGAATCAAATGTATAACAATAACTGGGGGAACTATGCAAAATGATTCCTACACCTTGACTGATGGAGATTCGGTGCTGGATTTGGTGAGGGGTTGGGTCCCATGTATGCGGCAATTTGTGAAGCACTGCCCTTTGGTCTGTAGGCCACGGGGTCATTGACCTCACAACCACATTTTCTCCTCAGTCATTGTACTGACCACAGCTGAGCACACTGGGTTAGTGATCAAACTCGTCACTCAAAGTCATGGTGACATGCCATGTTCACTTTGTCTTTCCATCCAGCTGAGAAGCAGCAACTTAGAAAAGAGAAAAAAAATACACAGAGATGGGCATATTATCTCTTCAAACATGGCTTTGATGGGAAGGACACATTTCCTGAAGGGTGCTCCCAGGATGGCCATCCCTGCCAGAGGGCAAAAGGGGAACAAATAGACCTCTTTCTCTATTAATCTTTCCTGTTCTTCTGTTCAAAACTAACATTTTATCTGGCTATTGAGAACGTGAATCCAAGTGTGCTTTGGAGCTGAACTCTTAACAGCTGAAAATAGCCCAGAGGAAAAAAAAATTCACAATTTTTAACCTTTTAACAGCTCTTGTTCAGGAAATGTGGGTTGCAATTTTACTTGACTTTGAAAATGTCAGAATTACTGAGACTGACTAAAAAATACAAGGAGAAACTTAACTTCACATTTCTTCAATTGGCTGCCACAACTCTGTTTCCTATTCTGGTGTGCAGTTACACACAATTATCTCAGCCTCTTGGAAATAAATCTATGGGTAAAAAGAGATCTTAAAATCATTTTTCAATTCCCTAGTCTTATAGAACGGAAATAATGACAAGGCAGGATGCCCAGGATTAAAGAGTCTGTAGCAAATCTGGGAATGGAACCCAAGTGTCCTAACCACTGATCCAGGGGCTTTCCACGTACTCGCCCCACAGTGTAACAAAAGAATTATGGTGAAATGGGGACTCACAGATCACACAGATACTTGTTTCACAAGTGTGATCAAATGCCTTATAAGCAATTAAAAACTCATGTTGCTGAAACTTTATTTAAAGATGGAAGATTGAATATATGCATTTAGCTCTGTCCCCTCCTCAAGCACTACCAGAACATAAACCAATAAAGACAAAGAAAAAAGAGGAGGAGAGACAGTAACACAGTTTTGGGAGACATTGTGTTAGGCAAGCGGCAACTGACTTAGCCAACTGGAGAAAGCTCAGTACTAAAATAGGAAAGCCTCGAAGCCATTCCATTTAAATTATCAGCCCTCAAGAGGCTGGCAGCACAGGCTCCTCTGGAAGTGGCACTGAAGGTAGGGCAGGAGAATGGTCAAAAGTCTGATTATTAAGGAGTTTATTAAAAGTCTGTTTATTAGGCCGGGCGCGGTGGCTCAAGCCTGTAATCCCAGCACTTTGGGAGGCCGAGACGGGTGGATCATGAGGTCAGGAGATCGAGACCATCCTGGCTAACACGGTGAAACCCCGTCTCTACTAAAAATACAAAAAACTAGCCGGGCGAGGTGGCGGGCGCCTGTAGTCCCAGCTACTCGGGAGGCTGAGGCAGGAGAATGGCGTAAAACCCGGGAGGCGGAGCTTGCAGTGAGCTGAGACCCGGCCACTGCACTCCAGCCCAGGAGACAGCAAGACTCCGTCTCAAAAAAAAAAAAAAGTCTGTTTATTAAGGGCTGAAGGTAGGGCAGGAGAATGGTCAAAAGTCCGTTTATCAAGATTCCCTTCCTCATGGCTTGAAGACAAGTGGTTGCCTCCCAACCCCATCCTACCCAGGAAAAGACCTGAAATGTATTCTCTGGAAAGAGTGAGCGGAGGCTCTTCAGACAGGAGGATACCAGGCACAGCTGAGGATGGGGATCCCAAACTGAAAAGACAGATTACACAAACGATTACTGCTGAATGTTGAGACTCCCAGACTTCTACTTAGCTTTCTGACTGGTTATATATTTTCTCTTGGTCTGATTAACTTGGGGGTGGGTGGGCGGGTGGAGGGATGGCCTAAAATTACTAACGGAGTTTCCTAAACAGCCAGCCAGACATGTCACCCTAAAGTGAAGTGCATAATTGCCAAATGCCATCTACTACTACAGAACTTCCAGCTATCTTTCTAGATAGCTACTCAAAAATTAGAAGGGACAAGACTTTCCAGACACTAAGAGGGCATCTAACAGAGAAATAGCAAAGCAACTTGGTGAAGAGGGAAAAATCACATGAAAAAGAAGCTTAAAACAAACAACAAAAACCTCCTGCATCATCAGAGATCTGAGAAAAGTGCATACATGAAATAAGGACAAGATGTTACCAACAAGAGAGAGGGAGAAAGAGAAAAATAGTCAAAGAATAAAAAAAGAACTTGTGGAAATTAAAATGATGGCAGAAATTGAAAACTCAACAGAAGGCTTGAAGGATAAAATTCAGGAAATGTTCAATAAAGTTAAGCAAAAAGAGGTGAAAATAGGAAACATGGAAAATTGGAGAACCAATTCAGGATAGTCAATATCCAAATAACAGATGTATTCATGGATTAGAGAAAATGGAAGGCACATAAGTGTCAAAGAAATTTCCCCAAATTGAAAAGGATTAGGAATTAAAGAACACCTTTCTCCCACAATTGAAAACAAACTGAAGGACACTTTTTTCCCTTAAAAAGTGGAGTTGGGGGTAGGGCACAGTGGCTCACACCTGTAATTCCAGGACTCTGGGGGCTAAGTGGGGAGGATCACTTAAGGCCTAGAGTTCCAGACTGGCCTGAGCAACACAGAGACCCTGTCTCTACAAAAAAATTTAAAAATTAGCCAGGTGTGGTGCATGCATATAGTCTTAGCTACAAGGTGGAGGGTGGTTTGAGTGGGGAGGATAGCTTGAGCCAGGAGTTTGAGGATGGAATGAGCTATGATTGTGCCGCCTACTCCAACCTGGGCAACAGAGTGAGACCCTATCACTAAAAAATACATATAATAATTTTTTTTTTATTTTAAAAAAATGAATTGGGTGGGGCTTGCCATAGTGAAAGGGTCTACTGAGTTTCCACTATACTAATCATTATGGAATTTCTAACTACTGAGTTCAAAGAAAAAAGTCCACAAAATTTCAGAGTGGAAAAGTTTTTCATACAAAGGATCATAAGTAAGAATAGCAGGAACTTTTCAAGAACAACTATTGAAAGTAGAAGGCTTCAAAATTCTGAGGGCAGGTAATTTCCACCTTTGATAGTCAAGCTATCAACTGAAAGCCAGAGAAAAATACAAGCATTGTCAGACCCGCAAGTTTCAAAAAAAATTACCTGCCTTTAACCCTTTCTACATAAGACACTGGGAAATGTGCTCCACCAAAATAAAAGAGTAAACCAACAAAAAATAAGACATAAATGTAGGGCTCCCATACAAGAGAGGCAAAAGGAATCCTCAGAATGGTGGTGAAAAGGAATCCCTTGCTCGGCCAAGGTCTAAAGACCAACCTGGGCAGGGTGGAGGAGATCAGAAGGCTGTGGGAGGAATCTGCCCCAAAGGATGAATTTGACAGGATTCCAAGCATGATTGATTACACTGAGAGGAGATTTACAATTGGGTAAAAGTGTGAGGTTGAATTATTCATAACTATATGAAAAACTAATAAAATCAGTATCTGCTGTATAGTCTCCAGAGGAAAAGTAATCAAACTATATTACATAGCTCATCTGTGGAAAAGTATTACATAGTTATAATAAACACTGCATACTGATCTTACCAAAATTATAACACAATACAGTTGAGGGAATGGGGTTGGGAAAGTTTGTGAGAGAAGGGAAGGGGGCTGGAGTAGGTGAAAAAGAGCTAAATACTTCTGTACCAATATATAATGCCTAAAACTGAAAAATAGATAAATTATAATTTAAGTATGTTAACTAAAGATATAGAGGTAATTACTAAAAGAATCAGCTACAGTTAAAAGTCCTGGCCTCTGGGGAACAGAGAACACAAAAGGAGATGCAGCTGGTTTTCATAACAAAACCTGCAACATTATTTAATTTTCAAGTTATGTAAACATTCTAACTACACAAAACTTTGACAAAAAAAAAAACTTTTTTTTTTTTTTTTTTTTTTTTTTTTTGCCCTTAAAAAAGGTGGGGAGCTCATGGCATGAACACATATAAACATAAGAATCACTGTTCTGGCACCTACTATATGCCAGGCACGTGCTAGATGCAGATTAAAAAACAAAAACAAAAACAAAAACAGAAAATGTCCCTTTTTAGGAAGCTTATATTCCACAATGAAAACTAAATATAAGTACTTTTAAAATAAATGACTCCACTTGGAGATATGAAGGAAATAAACAAGTTGATATAGCAGAGATTAAGAGATGGAAGTATTTTGGGTAGGGTGGGTCAGAGGAGCCTCCCTGAGGGGTGATATTTGAGACCTGAAGTATGAGAAGGAGTTGGCTATGCAGGGCTAAAAAAACAGCATGCAAGGAAAAAGAAAAAGCAAGGCAATGGTTCTGAAGCAGAAAGTATCCTGGTGTGCGCCAAGATATGAGCAAAGATCAGTGTGACTGGAGGGCGGTGAAGACAGGAGAGGCTGGGGAACAAGTGAGGCTGACCAGGAGGCAGGAGCCATCATACCACGCACTGACAGGTAAACAATGGGATGGCACCACAGCATCACAGAGCATACTTCTGTTGCAGGAGTGGAAACAACAGACCCAGTCATTAGACTAATGTTGAAGTCTAGGAGATGAAGTTGGCCTAAGATGACAGTAGTGGAGACAGAGAAGATATTCAAAATCATTATGAAGGTAGAAGTACTGGCAGGAGAGGAAGGACAATAGAAGAGAAACCAAGGATGATATGCAGGTTTCTGACTTTGTAAATTGAAGGATGGTGGTACCATTTACTGAGATGGTGAAGACACAGAATGGAGAGGCAGGATGGGGTAGATGGGACATGGAGCGAATCAAGAGTTCCTCCCTGAACACGAGACTCCATCCAGGAGTGCTGTCAAGGAGAGAGGAGGGTACGGTGTCTACAACTCAGAAGAGCTCAATGTTGGAGATACATAGCTTGGAGAGTCAACAAATTAATGGTATTTAAAGCCCCTGGAATAGATGAGCATGTAGACAGAAGAGGTATTGCTTAAACCACAGCATGAAGAATTCTCAACATTCCCAGGTGGCCAAGTAATGAAAGAAAAGCCAGTAAAGGATCAAGAAATGGCCAGTAGTGAAAGGGGAAGGCCAAGTTAGAAGGTAATTTCAAGAAGGCAATAGAAAACCCCTTAAAGCCACTCAGAGATCTAGTAAGATAGAAATGTATCTATTGGAAGCAGCAACACACAGATCTTGAATGACTCTGCCAAAATCAATTTCAGAAGAGTGATGGGAAAAGACACCACACTGTAACAGATTGAAAAATAAATGAGTAATGAAGGGGCCATAGTACATGTAGGCAACATTTCAGAAGTTTCGCTTTAAAAGGAGACAGACAGGCTGGGAATGGTGGCTCATGCCTGTAATCCCAGCACTTTGGGAGGCCAAGGTGGGTGGATCACAAGGTCAGGAGTTCGAGACCAGCCTGGCCAATGTGGTGAAATTCCATCTCTACTAAAAATACAAAAATTAGCCAGTCGTGGGGGTGGGCGCCTGTAATCCCAGCTACTCGGGAGGCCGAGGCAGGGAACTGCTTGAACTCAGGAGTCAGAAGCTGCAGTGAGCCGAGATGGCGCCACTGTACCCCAGCCTGGGTGACAGAGCAAGACTCTGTCTCAAAAAAAAAAAGAAAAAATTAAAAAAATAAAATAAAAGGAGACAGAGAAACAGGGTAAGAGATGGAGAGGGATCTAAAGGTCTAGAGAAAGGTGTTTGATTCTTTAGTATTTTTAACACAGGGATTCCAGAGTATTAATTTACTAACTCCTTCAGTTGTACAACTTAACAAGCACCAGATCAGTGTCCTTACAGAGCTTACAATCTATTGGGATAGAGACAACAAACAAATATACTAATTTCAGGTGGAGATAAATGTTTTGAAGACAAAGCAGGTTAAGAGGACACAGAGTAACAGTGACATTTTAGATAGATAAGTCAGGGGTGACAGCTCTGAGTAGGTGACATTCAAGTAAGAACTGAATGAAGTGCAGCAGCAGGCGTCCTAGATGAGAAAGGAGTTAGGAGGTGAGAGAGGGTGGAGAGGATGATGAGAACAGTGGCCAGGCAAGGGGTGACATGTCAAGGGACAGGTGTGGCTAGAGCGCAGTAAGAGACAGGCAGAGCAGGAAGAGAAGAGGATGGAGAGCTAGCAGAGACCTTACAGTACATGGCCATGAGTTTGGATTTTATACTGTTTGTAGAGAAGTCACTACAGACAGTATAAAGGTGTAAAAGAGAAGGATCACTGTGACTGTTCTGTGAATTCAGACCAAGAGGTGCATGAATGGTGGCAGGAAGCGACTACAGGAGTCCTTGCAAAACATAGTAGTGGCCTGGGCTCAGATTTAGGTGTGGGAGCAGGGGATGATGGGTGCTTGAATTTGAGAATATGAGGTGTCACAGAAAGACAGGAATCAAGGTTGACTTCAGCTTTGGGGCCTGAGTGACTAGGTGGTATCACTGCAGAGATTAGAACAATGGAGGAAGTATAGGCTCATGAAACAAATCAAGAATTTGGTTTTGGAAATGTTAAGTTCAACTCATCTACTAAACAACTAAGTGAAGAAGTAAAGCAGACAGCTGTAAAGCAAGGGAGAGGTAGGGAGTATACATAAGTACGTGGAAGTCATCCACATACAGATGTCATTCAGGACCTTGCAAATGAATGAGATCACCTATGGAGTGGAGACCAGAAAGAGGGTCAGAGCACTAAGCCCTGGGTGCTCCAAAGTTTAGGGGCAAGAAGAGAAGGATCCAGCAGGAGAGACTGGGAAAGAACAAGTGAGCAGTGAGCAGAATCAAGATAAAGTAGCATCACGAAGCCAAATAAAAAAAGAATTTCAGGAAGCAGGGATGGTCAGCTGTGCCCCGTGCTGCTGAGATAAGCATGAGCTCCAAGAGAAATTCTGGGAACCTCTGTGACTCATGATGAATGAACAATGCTCTGTGATAACATTCCTTACCCATAAGTGTATTCAGACCACTTAGTCACTCTCAGTTCATTTAGAACACTATGCCTCTGTTTCCAAGGAAGCCTCACCCCATGGCAAGCCTCCTTCAGGATTCTCCCAGGAAGCAACAGAAGAGATCCCTGTGCCTGTGAAATAGAAATGGCTCTAATGGGGAGGCGTAAATAGGAAGCAGACCAATGCTCACAGCAAAGAACCCAACTTGTTGGGGCAGAATAGAACCATTCTATAAATTCCTACATTTTTCTGACTCACAGAATGTGAGAGGAAAATCAACAGCAATAAAGTTATTATAACTCCCATTCTACCGATGAGGAAATTAAGGCACGAAGAGGTTAAGTGACTTGCCCAAAATCACATAGCTAGTAGGTAGGAAAGCCAAGATTCTCAAACCTAGGAATCAAAGGAAAAGAACAAATTGTCAACTGTTTTGCTTGGCTGCCTTCCCCAAATCAAATGTGTAGTTTCTGGGAGTCAGATCACAAAATTCTATCTGACACTATGACTTCTGATCAAAATTGGCCATCCTTTCTTCCATTTTAAAATATTTAATTGACAAAGACTGAATATGTTCAAGGTGTACAACGTGATTTGATATACATTGTGTAACAATTACCACAATCAAATTAACACACCGCATCACCATTTATACTGTACATTAGATCCCCAGAACTTAGTCATCTTTAACTTAAACTCTCTACCCTTTGACCAACATCTCCCATTTCCCGCAACCCCCGGCAATCACTGTTCTTTTTGTTGTTTTGAGACGGAGTCTTGCTCTGTCGCCCAGGCTGGAGTGCAGTGGTGCAATCTTGGCTCACTGCAAGCTTTGCCTTCCGGGTTCACACCATTCTCCTGCCTCAGCCTCCCAAGTAGCTGGGACTACAGGTGCCCGCCACCATGCCCAGGTAATTTTTTTGTATTTTTAGTAGAGACGGGGTTTCACCATGTTAGCCAGGATGGTCTCAATCTCCTGACCTCGTGATCCGCCCGCCTCGACCTCCCAAAGTGCTGAGATTACAGGCGTGAGCCACGGCACCCGGCCAATCACTGTTCTACTCTCTGCTTTTATGACTTTTTTAGATTTCACATGTAAGTGAGGTCAAACAGTATTTGTCTTTCTGTGTCTGGCTTATTTCACTTAGCATAACGTCCCCCAGGTTCATCCATGTTGTCACAAATGGCAGGATCTCCTTTTTTATGGCTGAATAACATTCCGCTGTACATATGCACCAAAATTTCTTTATCCATTCATCCATCAATGGATACTTAGGCTGTTTCCATATCTTGGCTATTGTGAATAATGCTGCAATGAATACAAAAGTGTGAATGTCTCTTCAAGATACTAAGATCATTACCTTTGAGTATATACTCAGAAGTGGGACTGCAGGATTATGTGGTAGTTCTATTTTTGATTTTTTGTTTTTAGAACTGTCATACTGTTTTCCATAATGGCTGTGCAATTTATATTCCCAACGGTTTACAAGGATTCCCTTTTTTCCATACCATTGCCAACACTTTTTCTCATCGACTTATTGGCGTTTATTAAGAACTCTAAGGGAAGCTAAAGCCAGTCCTCTCTCACCAGCATGGTAAACGTTCACAGTTAATAATGTTTCTTCTGGAGAATTCTCTACTTTTATGACATGAGAGGCCATATTCAGTGGAAAAACACAAGGACATCAGGCACACTTGGATTTAAATTTTGGCTCCTCTCTCTAGTGAACGGGTAAATGTAAAAATCTGGTGAGAAAAAATCCTAATTTGCAGGGTAGTTATAAAAGTCTGATGACAGGACATAGATGAAAACATTGAAAATGGAGTGTTACATATTTAAAAAACCCTTTTTTCTCTCCTGCCCCTTCTCTTCCAGAATGCACTGCTGAGCCTCTGAAGTTAGTGTGATAGAAGTTGGTTACTCATTAATAGTTTTTGTTAAACTTTTCACCTACATAGCAGCAAAAAAAAAAAAAGAAAAGAGAAAAAAAAAACCCAAAAAGGTGGTTCTTCAAATCTTCATGTTTTACTGTCACAAAAAATTTGCATCTTTAAACAATAAAAGTTACTTAATATAAAAATGTTTTATATTTACCTCCAACTAAATTGATTTGCTTTCTCTTGAAAGTTTCAGGAATATTTGTTTTAGGAAGATTTTCCATGATATATGGTGACTTGACTTCCACACTGCCACATTACCACTTGCTCTCCAATATGAAGGCTCTTAAAAATAATGCATGAAAGTATGACGACTTAAGATTTCAAAGAGGTTCTTCACATTTCAATTATTATTCTGTCCTGTTTGCACCATCTTAACATCTTGGGGTCTACTCTACAATGTGGCCCAGTTGCAGTTTTGGTTCCAAAAAATTTTAACTGTGTATTTTCCACCCAAGAAAATTATTACTTTCCAGCATTTCAACAGTGAGTTCCTGGCCACTTGTAGGCTAAGCAGATACTAGCTGTGATCTTGCTTTTAGAGAAAAGTCTCTGGAACAGCTATAAGAGTAAATATAAACAGTATAAATCTGAAAATATTTTTCCAGTAAAAACAGAACACTCACCAAGGATGATCCTAAGTAAACTGCAATGACAGAAGATAGAGTTTTAAAAAATCATTTGAAAAGACAAAACATATTAATCCAAAGAAGCCAAAGGATTTAATTCAGCTATACTAACAGAATGTGGCTGCTTTAAAATATTACAGATTGGTGCAAAAGTAATTGCGCTTTTTGCTATTAAAAGTAATGACAATTACTTTCACTTTTGCACCAAATAATCCGTCCTTAAAATGTATATTTATAAAATAGCATCATTTACTTTTGTACCAAATAATAATTCAGTCCTTAAAATGTATTTTTATAAAATAGCATCATTTACTTCAGACAACTTTTTGTTGTTAAGTAATGCCACATACTCCCTTTTGTTATGCTATACACACTTGTATATTATTCGAAGGCCCCTGGATGTTGTACACACCCTGAGTAACATGTAAGGTCACTGAAATCTTGTTTTTATTATTTTGTCATCAAAATATCCTTGCCAAACTTTTTTTGCTAAAACTCTTTCTCCTGGAAGGCAGGGTACGAAGTCCTTCTTCCTTATAAGATCCTGGCCCACAGTACGGTGAGCCACAGACAGGTAAGAAATAACTTTTGCAGCCAGGCATGGTGGCTCACAACTGTAATCCCCACACTTTGGGAGGCTGAGGTGGGTGGATCACTTGAGGTCAAGAGTTTGAGACCAGCCTGACCAACATAGCGAAACCGCATCTCTACTAAAAATATAAAAATTAGCAGGTTATGGTAGCATGCACCTATAATTCCAGCTACTTGGGAGGTGGAGGTTGCAGTGAGCTGAGATTGCACCACTGCACTCCAGCATGGGTGATGGAGTGAGACTGTCTCAACCAAAAAAAAAAAAAGAAAGAACTTTTGCTTTCTGAAGTTGTTTTCTGAAGCATGCATGCAGGAATGGATTATTTTCAGCAATCCATGTGGACTGAGGAATAAAAAGTTACAGAACTTCAACAAATAATATCTGAAACCCCACTACTGTTACAGAAATAACAAGAAAGACACAGGCCTGTTCTCCCGGAACTGACAGTCAGTCGGAGGGGAAAAGGAAGGAAGGATGCTGTTCAAATACGAAGTAAGGGGATCTTACCCAGGCTGGATGGGAGGTGAGTGTGAGGAGTCAGAAAAGGCCTCCTGGAGGTGGGAACATCACCTGAAGGATGAGGAGGTATCAATAAATACAATAGGCCAATATAAGGGTTGGTGTTAGGCTGCAGACAGAGCAGGAGGCGGCATCAGACCTGCCCCTGTAACAACAAGACCTGACCTTGTGTAAGCCATTTGACCTTTTTTGCTCTCATTTTCCTTATCTATAATATGGGTTGGCCAGGATGTCAGTTAACCTTAACTCTTGCTGTGCATCAAAATCACCTGAGCGCCTTCTAAAAAGAATGGCCCCTTCCTCTGAAAGGTCGTTTCAGGTGATGGGGCATCAGTGTTTCTTTCATGAGCTCTCCAGATGATGCTAATCTGCAGCCAGGGCTGAGAACCACTGGATGAGATGAGCTCTCAAGGCCCTGACATCTTAGGTCTGTAGTTCACAACCCCTGGGGCACAGTAACATCTTCTGGGAGCTTTTAGAAATCCCACTGGAGACTGCATTCCAGATAATTAAACCAGATCTTTGGAGGTGGCCTCAGGCATCCGTAATTTTAAAGTTCCCAGACTGATGCCAAGCTACAATCAAGGTTGACAACCATTGTCCTAGGCCCTCCTAATACTTCAGTTCCCTATTATGGTCAATGAAGGATGGGAAAATTAAAAAGAAAACTATATCGAATTAAAAAGAAAACTAAAAGCCAAAGGCCACCGAAGGATCTTAAATGGGACTGTACCACACATGGATGTGTGCATCATTCATGTTTATGCATGACAGGTGGGAAATGCCCAATCCAAAATGCTCTCAGTTCTAAATTTAAGATTCAACGGAATACTTCTATAAAATGGCTCCATGGTGTGTTCTCTGCAATACTTAGTTAGAATTTGATTTGCATGGTTGACTGTAATATGAACATTACATTCCCTACCCACGAGGTTACTTAAATCCACTTATTAGGCAATGGTGAACTAAACAAACAGTAATTAGAAACACTCCAGACTACCTTTCAAATCTGTTGCTAAATTATGTTTTCCTGCACCAAAGCCCATACACACAGCATGTCCACAAGCATCACAAAACCAAAGCCTCAGAAATATTTACACTAATAAGGGCATAAGCTACCTTTAGGCCTTCACACTGGATTCTGCAGGGAAGTAAGGGTTGCTTTAGAGAAGACTATTCATTACTGTTATTTCTCACATCCAGGTAAATAAAGCACTGCCCGCATGTGGTTGGAAGTCCCAGGTGAAAATGAACTCTCCAGCGGTCTGGAAATGAAGAATACCTCTGATAGACTGTCTCATTTCCTGAAATGAGTCAGAAGTGAAAGCAATTCTTCAGAAAAGAACATCTGCACTATGGCATAGCTTATAAAATAATGCCAGATGATACCTGTGGCTATGAAGTTGGCCCCAGAGAAGAAGGGAGGGTCTGGGAACAGCACCAGAGCCTCTGCATTGCACTTAATCTCAGGGCTGCCGCTGTTAGCTTGGAGGGCCTGCAAATCCAATGAGCGGCCAGGCATCCTGGTCTCCACCATAAATCTTGATTAGCAGTCAGACTGCTCACATTCCATTAGAGAGCTGGCCCCTCGCCAATGGGTGGAAGCAGCCAGAAAGGATGCATGTGCTGCCCTGAGCACGGAAATAGCAATTCTTACAAGAAAAATTATTTTCCTTAACTAAAAATAGTCTATACCCGTTAATGATTCAGACAGACCTTTCTTCCTGGGGAGGACTATGATCTAATGCTGCCAAGGAAAGCCCTTTCCCCTCCTATTATGCAGGAAGAAGAGGTATTGGCATGTGATCAGGTACTGGAGGACAGGAAAGAATGAAATGCCTTTCACAACAACTCTAGTAAAGACCAATAAATAGGAAGGTGAAAAACAAACACGGTTTTCACCAAGATCAGAGGTCAGTTCTTCTTCTTAGATAGCTCTTCATTATTCTTTTCATCCTGGTTAAGTATATATGTACGTATTTTATTTATTTAATGTTTGAGACAGGGTCTCACTCTATCAGCCAGACTGGAGTGCAGTGGTACAATCTCGGCTCACTACAGCCTCCACCTCTCAGGTCCAAGCAATTCTCCTGCCTCAGCCTCTCGGGTAGCTGGCATTACAGGCATGTACCACCACATCTGGCTAATTTTTGTATTTTTGTAGAGACAGGGTTTTACCATGTTGGCCAGGCTGGTCTTGGACTCCTAACCTCAAGTGATCTGCCTGCCTAGGCCTCCCAAAGTGCTGGGATTACAGGCATGAGCCACTGTGCCCAGACCGGGGTTTTTAAAAGGAATCCAGCACTGCCGTTTGTAATGGAGTGGTGGGGGAACTGGAAACAATCTACATGCCCGTTAATAGATGATCAGGTAAATTATAGTACATACACAATGGAATACTATATAGTTATTTAAAAGTCCAATCTGTGTGCAGATACAGAGATATCTGTACTCTCTCTGACACATTGATACATTAAAAAATGCACCTGGCCTTTGTATAGTAAACATTTGTGTAAATGTTTTTAAAGAAGTTGCCTAAAATAGGAGAGGGTTGGGAGAGAGTATTATTTTTCTTTTATACCCTTCAATATAGTTTTGACTTATCTTTTCATATACCTGTACCCCTCCCCTTTTAAAAATAGGCACTAAGTAAGTAGAGGGCTATTTCTGGTTTCTTCTTTATGCTAGCCTCTTCATACATAATTTAAAACAAGTGTTATTTTATTTTTTTGAGATGGGAGTCTTGCTCTGTTGCCCAGACTGGAGCACAATGGCATGATCTCAGCTCACTGCAACCTCTGCCTCCCTGGTTCAAGCGATTCTCCTGCCTCACCTTCCCAAGTAGCTGGGATTACAGGTGCCCGCCACCATGCCTGGCTAATGTTTACATTTTTAGTAGAGATGGAGTTTCACCACACTGGCCAGGCTGGTCTCAAACTCCTGACCTCAAGTGATCCGCCTGCCTTGGCCTCCCAAAGTGCTGGGATTACAGGTGTGAGCCACCATGCCTGGCTAGTAAATGCTATTTTAAATAGATGTTATGGAATCGTAACTCCCCAAAAATCAGATGTCAAAGCCCTAACCCACAGTATCTCAAAATGTGGATTTGGAAAAGACAGGGTCTTTAAAGAGGTGATTAAGTTGAAAATGAGACTGAGCGTGTGCCCTAATCCAATCAGACTGGTGTCCTTAAAAGAGGAATAAATTTGGACATGGGAAGATACCGGAGTGCATGCATGCAGGGGAAAGACCATGTGAGGACGCAGAAAAGGTGGTCATTGGCAAGCCTCAGGAGAAACCAAATGTACTGACACCTTGACCTTGGGCTTCCTAGCCTCCAGAACTGTGAGAAAATAATGTCTGCTGTTTAATAACCCAGTCTAAAGTATTCTGTCATGGCAGCCCCAGCAAACTAATATAACAGATAAACAGATGGATGATTCAATTCAACTAGCACAACATGGATACAGTCAACCATAAGAGTCTTCAACAGGTGAAAAGCCCACTAAGTCCACCATGATACTGATGGTCTAATCTGCCTTTGAAGACACAGGAGTTGATGGAGCTTCTGACTAAATCATGTTCACCCTGTTAAGTGGTTCAAGCCGGGACTTGAATGGGTTTCCCACCTCGTCATTTTTAACAAACTCCATAACTCAAAGAACTAGAGCCTCAGATACATACACACACACATTTGTTTTCTGAGACAGGATCTTGCTCTGTCACCCAGGCTGGAGTGCAGTGGCACAATCTTGACTCACAGCAACCTCCACTTCCTGGGCTCAAGCAATCCTCCTGCCTTAGCCTTTCAAGTAGCTCAAACTACAGGTGCATGCTACCATGCTCAGCTAATTTTTTAACGTTTTTGTAGAGATGAGGTCTCACTATACTACCAGGCTAAGCCTCACATATTTTATTAGTGACTTTTAAAAGCTTGGCTTATAGTCAAAAGGCTGATAACTAATGAAAGGGAAAGTGTCACAGTAATATTAATTCAATTTTTTAAAAAAAGACTTGGCACTAGTGTTTAAAACAAGTATGGAAAAACAAATGATATGCCATATTTATGGGCCAACTTAATCTTTTATGCTTTAATACATATGGTCCCAGACCACAATGCAATATATTTTTAAAAGTATGGTAATCCAGGGCTAAAATTTCTTTATGAAACCTTACAGATTTTTACAAATTTATTAATCTTTTTAAAAACTGAAGTTTAGAGATCAGTGACACAGAACCACAGACTTTGCCTACAGAATCTTTAGGCTATAAAGGCTTTACCTACAAACCTATAGTCTTTAACTTGCAAAGATTTGTAAGTGGGTCAAGATGCAGACACCTGAAAAGATCACGACCCAAAGATAAATATGTGGTACAGTCAGTTCAGGCTACAGACATTCAGAGGAAGGTGGAATCACTTTTGCCTTGAATGGCCGGGGGAAGTTTCACCAACGGTATAGGGTCTAAGTCAATCTGGGATTAGAAATAAAAGTTAAGGAGAAGTGATTTATGTTCAGGTCTGCCTTACCGCTGAGTATATTGTTCTAAAGGCGAGAACTGTGTCCCTAAGATCCTAACAGTGCCTGGCAAAAAATAGGCATCTGTCAGCTGGGGCAGGGAAACAGGTGAACACACAGCATGCTCATGTTAGGGTAGGTCTATACTGCAGGATTTTTGTAAGGAAGTTGCAGGACATAAGATTTAAAAAGTTGGAACCAACCTGTAGGTACACTGAGGTTTGGGCTTTATTCCTACACAGTATAGAGTCTACGAAGATGTTTCTGAAGGAGCAAAGCACATGATGGGGCCAGCAGTGTTGTGCAGAATGGACTGGAGGTGGTAGAGAAATGACAAGAATCGGGAAAATTAACTGGATGATCAGCTGGGTAAAGTCTCAGCTTCCTAATCTGTAAAATGGGCATCATACTACCTCTGTTCATAGGGCTGCTGTGCATAGTAAATGGAATAAGGATGGTAAGGTATATAACACGAGGTTTGACAGTAAACACTCAAGACATAATTGCTATCACTATTATTTACTATCATTATTTATTGTTATTATCATTATTTATTATTGTTCCACACTAAGATATAGAAGCAAACGAGCAAGAACAAATGTGAGGTGTGGAGCCAGGGGATGTAGGTCAACTCAGGGTCTCAAGTCCCTTACACAGAATGGTAAGGCTATCTATCTTTTTGGAAATGGAATGTGCTATATTTATTCCTTAGTTCTCCATAACTTCGTATTTCAACACAGTAGATCCAACATGGAAGGAACAGATGTCTGAAATGATCTTTAAAATTGAGACTACAAAATCAACTTTACATTGCTTTTATATAAAAGTCACTATACAGACTAATGTCAATCAGTTTTGAAACACAAAATTAATGGACTCAGCTATAAATCCAAGAAAACCATTTTCATAATGAAAATGCCAATGCCTTAATTTAAGAATGGAATTGCCAACATAAAAGACTTACAGTCAATGAGGAATTGCTCCTTTCACTCATAAATGAAAGAGCCTGACAACTCTGAATTGTTTCTGAAACTCTGATTATCAGAAATTGTTGAGAATATAAGCTACAGGATTTTCCCAACTGCACAATTACCACTTGATATTGGAGCTCACAGCTTCAGACCAAATTTGGTGTGCTGGCTTTGTACATTCCTTTCTCTAATTCTTATTATCAGGGACCCAAGGTCTTATATTTAGTGTCATGATATAGCTATGAAGTTCAACTGAAGATAATAGCATTTTGTCTAATACAAAACAATGCTAACTTTTTTTTGTAAATTTGATCTTAGAAGATTTACTGTACCACAAAATGATTTTTTTTTATATTTACATAAATACGTATGTATCCACAATCAAGTTTCACCAACTAACCATTGGTAAAATTAATGTATCAGACGTCTGTGCTATTCTTACTCTCAATATTAATCATCTATTTCAAAACTTTACTCTTTGGTCCATGATAGGTTGCCATTACTACATCATTGGTGGGTGTATTACTTCTTAAAATTAATAAAAGCCAACCCCAAAAAAATTACACAAAGGGACTAAATAAGACAAAACTTACTACTTTTACCAGAGTCAACAGAAACTTTCCAAGAATCAGAGGCCAAGATGAAGAGAACGGTCAGCTGTCAAACCAATTAATAGGCCAAGGACAGAGAAGGATAAGGAATGCAAACTTGCCAGCATAATTTCCAGTTGACAGGCATTAGCCGAGACATACACGTATTCAACATTTGAATAACATCTTAAAAGGAAAGAGTAGAGCACAAAATCAGGAATCAAGACGTGGGAAGAAGAAAAAATGCCTTTAAAAGGAGAGAATAAAGCCTGAAGGCAACATGCAGCAGGTAATGGGGCGACCAGCAGCTAAATCAAAAGACATGAGCTGTAACCCTGCTTTACACCTACCAAACTGGTTTCCTAGGTTTCCTTCCTAATGTTCCTTAACTTTTTTAAGTCTTAGAATCTTTAGCTGTAGTTTGAACAGGGAAGATGATATGATATCCAAAGGTCTCCTCCAGCTCTGATAATAGACTGGGAGTTTGTTTAGATGATGAACAGATACTTTTAAGTGGGGAAAAAATAGGCTACTTTTATTTCACAGTGACTTCAAGTTCACAAGAATGAAATTTCACGGAAGGAAGCCAAGCTGTCAGCACACACAGTGAACACAGCCCTAAAGCATTTGTCAAATCAAGGCCTCTGAAATGAGTACAAACACCTGGATGGTGTGCATGTTACCTGCCACATAACCTCAGCCTCAGTCACAATCCCTTTGCCTCTGACCCTCCTTGGCTCTTCCCAGTTGGATACACTTACTTCTCAGCCCCCATTCTTCATGTAATCCTGCCAGAAGCAAGTTGTACACACATCTATAAAAAGTTAGGAGAGGTTTACGGTGAAACAGGCAACGGAAATCCTTGGTGCAGCTCCTAACCTTGAGAATAGCACAGTATGTAACAACTACCAGTATTCTAAAAGGACATTTTAGGCCAGGTAGGGTGGCTGACAACTGTAATCTCAGCATTTTGGAAGGCCAAGGTGAGAAGAATGCTTGAGGCCAGGAGTTTAAGATCAACCCAGGCAACAAAATGAGATCCCATCTCTCCAAAAAAAAAAAAAAAAAAAAAAAAGCCAGGCCAGGCCAGGCATGATGGTTGTAGTCCCAGCTATTCAGGAGGCTGAGGGGAGAGAACCACCTGAGCCCAGGAATTCGAAGATGCAGTGATCGCACCACTGCACTCCAGCCTGGGTGACAGAGCAAGACCCTGTCTCTCAAAATAAAAGTAAAAAGAGAACATCTTGTACTGGCCCCTGTTAGAATGCGTTCCCCAGTAATTTCACTTCTCAAGAACTTCACAAAATAATGTGAAATATAGACAAATATTCATACCTACAAATCTCTCTCAATATTATTTATAACAGCCAAAAAATCTGATGCATGCTAGACCTGCAACAATCAAGTAAAAATTATGCAAATTATACCTCAAGTTAAGTTCCCCTCCTACATGATCCCACAGACCGTGTGCTTGCCCCTCTATGGGACTCAACTTGCCTACTAATTGACCATTTCCTCCAGCAGGTCCTGAAGGACAAACACCGCGGTTTGTTCACTACTTTCGCCACAAAGTGTAGCTTATAGTAAGCACAAACTAAGTATCTGTTGAATGTCTTCTGGAAAACGCGTTTAAGTAAATTTTATGTGATAGAATGTTATTCAGCCATTAAATGTGGTTTGTGAAGCCTTCTTAAACATAGGGAGTGCTGATGATGAAAAGCTCTGGAAATGGATAGTGGTGGTGATTGCACAACACTGAATATACTTAATGCCACTGAATTGTACACTTAAAAATGGTTAAAATGCTTAATTTTATGTTATGTATACTTTACTCCAATAAAGGAGATAAACAGAGAGTGCTTATGAGGCAAGTTAAGTGAAAAGGCAGGATATCATATGTCTAAACCATATAAAACCACATTTGCATTTTTTTAAAAGGTGGGAAAGCAGCATACTAAAATATTCATGGTGGTTTATCTTTGAGGGGTAGTGTTGCGGTGATTTTTGGTTTATTTGCAGTTTTCTATATTTTCCAAAATTTCTACAATGGCTCACATATAATATGTATAATCAGAAAAAGACATCAAGCAGCAGAAGCCAGGGATAGAAAGGTTTCCTTATCAGCAGGTTAAACCTTGCTATGATCCTTGATGTATTATACTTGTATAGTGCATATCATTTGTGCTTGCCTTCACTGTATAGTCCATAAAACATGCCATTTAAGTGAAAATTGTACCTTTTAAAATTGAAATGTATTATTTAGCTTTTGCTCTGCCAGAAAGTATGCCTTTCAGATGTGACGTACCGTAAGTATGCTTTGCCCAGGCTGAGAAGCAGCAACTGATGGTTGTTTTAGACATACAAGTGACCAACTGGATCAAATGCACAGTTGTGCTCAGAGGTGAAAGACTTTCAGAACCTGTGATGAGCCAGTCTGCAACACCTCAGAGACAGACATCCAAATGGCCTCAATAAACACTAAACTTGACACAGTTACAAACAAATTAGAAGCAAGTCCTTTGGAGTTACACAAACTCAGGACTGAAGTAACAGAGCCAGGACTGCCACTTATCATGCACACCACTTTAAGTGTTCCTGGCCTCAGTTGTCCCACAAATAAAGGGGGATAAAAACGCTTCCCTCTTGGTTAAACAAGATGATGTTTGCAAATCAGAGCTGGAGGAAACGCTGAGCGTGCTAACAGCAGTTGTCCAACCAATATCATTAACTTCCTTCCTTTCCCCTGTTTAGATTAAGTGTCCAATCCAGGATAGCAAGTGAAATGCTAAAAATGGCCCTCTAGGTATTTTATTCTCTTTGAAGCTATTGTGAATGGGAGTTCATTCATGATTTGGCTCTCTGTTTGTCTGTTACTGGTGTATAAGAATGCTTGTGATTTTTGCACACTGATTTTGTATCCTGAGACTTTGCTGAAGTTGCTTATCAGCTTATTGGAAAAAACTGCTCTAAAGTTCATATGGAACCAAAAAAAAGCCCGCATTGCCAAGACAATCCTAAGCCAAAAGAACAAAGCTGGAGGCATCACGCTACCTGACTTCAAACTATACTACAAGGCTACAGTAAGCAAAACAGCATGGTACTGGCACCAAAACAGAGATATAGACCAATGGAACAAAACAGAGCCCTCAGAAATAATACCACACATCTACAGCCATCTGATCTTTGACAAACCTGACAAAAACAAGAAATGGGGAAAGGATTTCCTATTTAATAAATGGTGCTGGGAAAATTGGCTAGCCATAAGTAGAAAGCTGAAACTGGATCCTTTCCTTACTCCTCATATGAAAATTAATTCAAGATGTGTTAGAGACTTAAATGTTAGACCTAAAACCATAAAAACTCTAGAAGAAAACCCAGGTAATACCATTCAGGACATAGGCATGGGCAAGGACTTCATGTCTAAAACACCAAAAACAATGGCAACAAAAGCCAAAATTGACAAATGGGGGGGATCTAATTAAACTAAAGAGCTTCTGCACAGCAAAAGAAACTACCATCAGAGTGAACAGGCAACCTACAGAATGGGAGAAAATTTTTGCAATCTACTCATCTGACAAAGGGCTAATATCCAGAATCTACAAAGAACTCAAACAAATTTACAAGAAAAAAACAAGCCCATCAAAAAGTGGGCAAAGGATATGAACACTTCTCAAAAGAAGACATTCATACAGCCAACAGACACATGAAAAAATTGTGGGGAAAAGAAAGAGAGATCAGCCTGTTACTGTGTTTATATAGAAAGAAGTAGACATAAGAGACTCCATTTTGTTCTGTATTTGAGATGCTGTTAATCTGTGACCCTACCCCCAACCTTGTCCTTGCAAGAGACATGTGCTGTGGTGACTCAAGGTTTAATGGATTTTGGGCTGTGCAGGATGTGTCTTTGTTAAACAAGTGCCTGAAGGCAGCTTGCTGGTTAAAAATCCTGCCCATCCCTAGGCAATGGAACATCTCGGTGTGAGACCCGATTGTATGCTCTGTTTACTGAGATAGGAGAAAACCACCTTATGGCATAAGGTGGGACTTGCTGGCGGGACTTGCTGGTGCAATGCTGCTAAGAGGTTTATGGAGATGTTTGCATATGCATATCAAGGCACAGCATTTTCCTTTGAACTTATTCATGTCACAGAGATCTTTATCCATATGCCTTACTGCTAACTTTCTCCCTAAAATGATCCTATTGTCCTGCCACTCCCTTAAGATGGTAAAGATAATTATCAATAAATACTAAGGGAACTCAGAGACCCGTGCAGCGTGGGTCCTCTGTATGCTCAGCGCCGGTCCCCTGGGCCCACTTTTTCTTTCTCTATACTTTGTCTCTGTGTCTCATTTCTTTTCTCAAGTCTCTCGTTCCACCTAACGAGAAATGCCCACAGGTGTGGAGGGGCAGGCCACCCCTTCAAAAATGCTCATCATCACTCGCCATCAGAGAAATGCAAATCAAAACCACAATGTGATATCATCTCACATCAGTTAGAATGGCAATAATTAAAAAGTCAGGAAACAACAGGTGCTGGAGAGGATGTGGAGAAATAGGAACACTTTTACACTGTTGGTGGGACTGTAAACTAGTTTAACCATTGTGGAAAACAGTGTGGCGATTCCTCAGGGATCTAGAACTAGAAATGCCATTTGACCCAGCCATCCCATTACTGGGTATATACCCAAAGGATTATAAACCGTGCTGCTATAAAGACACATGCACAAGTACGTTCATTTTAGCACTATTCACAATAGCAAAGACTTGGAATCAACCCAAATGTCCACCAATGACAGACTGGATTAAGAAAATGTGGCACATATACACCATGGAAAACTAGGCAGCCATAAAAAAGGATGAGTTCGTGTCCTTTGTAGGGACATGGATGCAGCTGGAAACCATCATTCTGAGCAAACTATCACAAGAACAGAAAACCAAACACCGCATGTTCTCACTCATAGGTGGGAATTGAACAATGAGATCACTTGGACACAGGAAGGGGAACATCACACACCGGGGCCTATTGTGGGGAGAGGGGAGGGAGGAGGGATCGCATTAGGAAATATACCTAATGTAAATGACAAGTTAATGGGTGCAGCACACCAACATGGCACATGTATACATATGTAACAAACCTGCACATTGTGAACATGTACCCTAGAACTTAAAGTATAATAAAAAAATAAATTAATAAATAAAAATAAAAACAAAAATGGCTCCCTACCTAGAACTAATAAAGTTAACATCACAGGAGAATGGGAAGATGTTCTGAATCCTTTTTGAGTTTCATTCCTCTGAAGCCCTCATCAGATGCAAACCAACTTTCCTATTCTTTGTTCCTCGATAATTGGAAAATATTCTCTGAGTCCTTCACATACCTGGAAGCCTGACTTATCACCCTTAGGTTCCTTCTTCAAACCTTTCATTCACACCTGGCATGGTGGCTCATGCCTGTAATCATAACATTTTGGGATGCCAAGGCTGGGGGATCACTGAAGGCCAGGATTTCAAGACCAGCCTGGGCAACACAGCAAGACACCCACATCTCTACAAAAAGCAAACAAACAAACAAAAACAGCCGGTTGAAGTAGCACATGCCTGCAGTCCTAGTTATGCAAGAAGCTGAAGCAAGAGGACTGCTTGAGCCCAAGAGTTTGAGGCTGCAGTGAGCCAAGATGGCACCACTGAACTCCAGCCTAGGTGACAGAGCAAGAAACCTTGTCTCTAACAGAAAAAAACAAACAAACTAAAACAAACAAAAACACTAAAAACTAAACACATATGATAAAATCTTTCATTCCTTTAAACATATCGGTGGTTCCTCTCAGTCCCCTCTGCAAGCTCTCCCTACGTTCTGTTAGCTGGATGGCCTCTGAATCCCTCTGAGCAGGACTTGGTATAGTACAAGACTAGCACCTAATCCATGCATCCCAGAAAGCTTTGAAAAATACAACAAATTATTATGCTTCGGAAGGTTACTTGACTCTGACTGATGAGGGTGTGCAATGCCCCTGAAACAAATCCAAATGTGACCCACATTGCCCTCCAATTTGCTCCCATAACCTGTCCTTTGCTTTGCCTCACAATTGCCAACATTGTTCAGCAAGCTGATCGAATCTGAGATTGCATCAGATTCAACACTGCACCAAATCCCTCCCTTCAAAAAAGCAGCCCCTATCTGCCTGCTTACTTCCTTGATTAGCTCTTACTTGAGTGCCTCACTGGGCAAAGGAGGAAAGGAGCTGACAAAGCAAGGATAATGGAAATCTTCAGCTGTTTAGGGTTACCTTTGTGCAGGCTGAACTGCACAAACTGACTTCACTACGTTTGGGCTACAAAACTCAAGCTCTTTCTTCCAGTAAACATGTACTGAGCCCTGCGCCAAGTGCTTGGCATTCAAAAATCAGCCATTTTTTCCTTATGGAAGAAAAGAATATCAACAATTCTGCCACACTGCAATATGTTCTTGAACAAAAGTATATACAAGGTTATTACAGCTTAACAGAGGGCAAAGAAGGACACTGAATCTGCCTAGGCAGGATTTGAGGAGTTGGATAATTCACACATCTCTTTCTTTACTCGCCACGGAGGAATGAATGAGCTGACCTACAGTGCCTGTGGGAGGCTAGTGCTGTTGCAGCCTTTTAATGCAGTCTATTTAATGCCATTGCCACTGAATTGCTTTGGTTGCTGTACATGCTTTCCTGTTCTCACATATTCACCTCTTACTTTACTTTCAAAATAGAACATATGGTGTTTCCATTCTCTCTCCAGTCTTTCAACCCCATCATGTTTCCTGCCCTGGAGAGTTGCTTTGACTATCAGAGAAAGAATACTATAATGGCTTAGCTGGAGCAAATAAAGAGGCAGGAATAAGCCTGTTTGCTGAAAGGAGCTGGAAAAGCGAGTGCAGAGCCATTATCATAAGTACCCATTGCAACCAGGCCCTCCATGGCTCCAGCAGGTGGGTACCTGCCCTGTGAATGCCCAGGGACATCCCTGCCAATTGCAGCTGGAGATATTTGTCTTCACATTAGTTTCTATCCTCTACATCTCACCTCATCCCTTTCCAGGGTGTATTTGTTAAAATCGTGGTTCTTAACCTTTTATAGCTCATGAAATCCTCTGAGAGAATCTAGTGAAATCCAATGACTCACCCTTGAAAAATTTTCAAAAGCACATAAATGCAAAATATTACATTCAACTTCTAGGGATACACAAACCCCTAAACCCTATACACAGAAACCAGGAAAAAGCATACTGTTTAGTTCAAAATCGTGAGCTTGTACTATGTGCCAAGCACCACAGGGACACCACCTCAAACTTAATGCTTCACCATTCTGAATGATGGACTGTCCTCAAACATCCTGCCTTTGTTCCACGTAAAGTTTCTGCCTGGAACACTTGTCCCCATGTTCTCTGCCCAGGAAACATCTATTCAGTAGTTTAAGCATCACCTCTTAAATGAAAATAGAAACTTTATGAACTCATCACCCCAATCCACCCCTCCCCCAAGAAAGGCAAATTACTCCCCTCTTCCTGTCCCATTTTCTGAAGATACGTGAATCAGAGATCCTACAATATTTATTACTTTAATGCAGTCACATCCCTTTCTCTATCAGACTGTCAGCAACCTGAGGGCATGGACTCTTATTTCCAGCTCCTAATATAAACTCTCTATTCTGGAGGAAAACATTCCTTTGAGGGAAACAAACACAAAATCAGTTAATGTTAACATGAGTGTCCTAATGCTCAAACCTGATGAGTGATTTTTAAGCAAAATCTTAGGGGAGAAATGGCAATAAACTAGACAAAATTGGTGTGTTGGGGGGCACATTATTGGCAGGGGGACAGCAAGGCATGCAGCAGAATCACAGTGTACAGAGAAGACAGTAATTCAGGATTCATGGTGACTAAATAGGGAGACAGAAAACAAGTGTAAGAGGTGAGGAGAGAGAAGTAAACAGGAGTATGGGGATAGAGGGCACCAAATGAGGTACAGGGAGCTTGGATATATCCCAGAGGTAGAAATCACTGAAGGATTTTTTTCTCCCTTTTCTACTTAGAAAAGTAATGCGATTACTGTTAAAAATGGAGAAAAGGCAAGAAGACGACAAACTCATAACTCCATCATATAAAGACAACCATTATTGCTATTCTGTCATCCTTATGTGTTATGTTAATATGTATGCATGTGTATGTAACTGTGGTTTGTATTTTACTTCGGTTTTGCTAAAATTAAGTATTTACTAGTAGCAGGCACTATACTGAATACACTCCATGCATTATATCATTTCATCCTCAAAATAATTCCTAGCAATTCACAATTATTCATTGCAATCCATTTTAGGGGGAAGGGTGTCCAACACCACATGACTAATATGTATTTAATAACAGAACTGAGAGATTCCACACCAAGTTTTCTTCAAATACTTCAGTTTTTTTCTTTATTCTCACGTGTTTAACTTCTAAGTGAATTATTTTTTCCAATTATCTGAGAAAAATCCCTTTGGGAATTTGATAAGCATTGTGATAAACCTAAAAATAAACCTGAAAAAAAGCTGAATCCATTACTACATTATTTCCCATATAGAGAGCAGATAAAACTCCTGGCATTCATTTCAACCTTTTCATAATCTTCACAAAGTTTGCAGTTTCCTTCAGTGAAGGCTTGTAGGTTTAGGAGGGTGGCATATTCAGATACACGCTTTGAACAGATAAATGTGGCAACAGTATGAAGGAAGACAGATTTGAGGAGATGAGATTGGAAGGCTGAAACACAAACTAAAGAGATGGCCACAGTCCAGGTGAGACACAAGAGCCTAGAACCAAAGCAGTGATGTGTGGTGGGGAGGGCAGGGAACTGCCTCAGGAAACATGGAAGGCAGAATTTAAAGGACATGGAGTAAAAAGAGGAAGCAGAGTGGTAGAGGAAAGAAAGGAAGTCAGGGAGAGTGGATGAACTGGGGATGCCATTCACAGAGAGGACACAGAAGGGATGCAATTTGTGGTGTGGGGTAGGAAATAACAAGTTCAACTGTGAACTAAATCACCGAAACCATCCCAAGTGTCTACTCTATGCTGAGTGCCTTGCTGAGTGCTGGAGAGTCTGCGGCACGTCAGACTGGGGTGGCCCAAGGACGGGCAGACTGGGGTTAACAATGAGCAAGGAGACCAGGCTGGGCAGAGGGGTGCAGCCTGGTGGAGATGGCCTGGATGGGGCTCTGAAGCTCTAGGAACAGATCTGAAACTGCAAGTGTGAATGAGACTGCCCTCAGAAAACATGCAAGCAATGTGAGAACAGAAGCCAACCAAGGTTGGAGCTTGAATTAAAACAGTGTTTCAAGTTGAACAGAGGAAGCAGGCACGCCAAGAGAGGAACAGAAGTTATAATAACTCAATCCTGAGCCCACACTGCCCCTGGACTTCTTGGAAAGAATGATTTTTTTTTTTTTTTTTTTTTTAAATTCAAAGGTCACTCAGTCGATTTTAAACATTAAACAAAATTACACAAGAAGTCCATGATGAGGGCAAGAATTTGCATCTCCTGGCTGCCTCTCAGAGCTTTATCCACCAGCCATATGGAATTGATGGTTAATATTCAGTAGGAAGTGAATGTATAATCATGTGCCTGCCATTCAAATGTGAAAAGAAATGTTTTCTGCTCAGTACACCCAATAATACATTAATATATCTTCAGTTTAAAATACATTTATGAATAATTTTATACATTTTATAAATTTCCTGGCAAGGATGATAATAGAACAATCTATTTTCACTGCTACATGAAACAAAAAAGAGGAATGAAAGGTTCAGTTAATCAAGGAATTTAATATGCTTTATAATAAATATCAAACAGTCATTACCTGGGCTATACAAAGGGTGGCTGAGGTCACAATATGATTATAATAGCAAGAGTTTGTGTCCATATATATTCTGTCAGTTACTTAAATTTGCATAAGAAGTTTCCTCTATGAATTTTTTTTTACCACATTAGAAAGCTAGAAATCAAATTTGCTTGTCCTGATTTATATATGAGCAGCAATAATAAGATTTTGTAATGATTAACAGTAGTAACAATCAAATAAATGGAAAACACTAACCTTTCCAAGGTACCGATGCAATGACAAACAGATGGATATGAAAATAAATTACCTGCACTGCCATATGTAGATGTTGTTTAGAATACTAGGAAAGCACCAGAATCTGAAATGATTACTGTGGCAGTGTTTGATGAGGCCAGGAAAAAAAAAATGCTGTGAATTCTTCATCTTTTGTCATCTTTGTCAACAGTGTGTACCCATGTGTGGTGTATACACATGTGCATGTTCAATTTTGTGGCATCCTGATCATAAGGAGAGATGCAGTTACTTCAAGATCATAGGGAGAGGCTGGGTGTGGTGGATCACACGCCTATAATCCCAGCACCTTGGGAGGCCGAGGCGGGCGGATCACCTGAGGTCAGGAGTTCGAGACCAACCTGGCCACCATGGCAAAACCCTGTCTCTACTAAAAAGACAAAAATTAGGTCGGGGTGGTGGTACATGCCTGTAATCCCAGCTACTCGGGAGGAAGGCTGAGGCAGAACTGCTTGAACCCAGGAAGCAGAGGTTGCAGTGAACAGAGATCCTGCCACTGCACTCTGGCCTGTGCGAATGGGCAAGATTCAGTCTCAAAAAAAAAAAAAAAAAGAAAGTCACAGGGAGAAACCTGGGGCCAGACAGAAATGTACAATCCATCCAGGAGGAGCTGATGGAGTCACAGTTTCCCCTCTTAACAACCACTGCCACTAAAATATGTATTCCAGGGTTGTTGCATTAACTCTGTCATAGTCTACTAGTTGTAACTCCCAGGGTTCTCAGTGAGCAAACAGTTTTGTTTAAAAATGGCTTTGGGATGATTCTTGATAAATTAAGAATCCTATGATTCCATGATGCTTCCTTTAGGAATAATATCCAAGGAGTAATGTCCACTACAATCTCCTTCAGCAACATTCCTATTTTTTATTTTTTTGAGATGTAGTCTCACTCTGTCGCTAGGCTGGAGTGCAGTGGCACAATCTCAGCTCACTGCAACCTCTGCCTCCCGGGTTCAAGCAATTCTCCTGCCTCAGCCTCCTGAGTAGCTGGGACTACAGGTCCGCGCCACCGTGGTCAGCTAATTTTTTGTTGTATTTTTAGTAGAGATGGGGTTTCACCATGTTGGCCAGGATGACATTCTTGCTTTTATTGAAGAAAAAAATTCCAAGGCAGACGGAGAACGCTCTAATGATGGCTAATCTCTAAGTATTCAAAGGTGACCAAGATTAAGGGCCTCAAACATGTTAAACACTTAACAAATGTCAAAATAATAAAAGGGAAGAAAGGGGAGAGTATAAATGAATAAATGATAGATAACAAGATGCTATAAAATTAAGAACATTCTAGTAAACAGAAATAAAGTGCTCAGTTTGATAATCTAGACATGCAAAAATTATGAATTTTTTAGCATTTATAATGTAAGAGATACATGGAAAGTTTAAGTTAAAAACTAGCTTATTCTCAATCATAAAATATAGGAGGTAAAATTTTGAATCAAAGTTTGATGAGGGTTATTTAAAAATGTGATTTTTTTCGTGTCTTGACAGTAAAATGAAAGTATACAATTAAACAATAGAGCCAGGAAACTGCTCTTTTATTCATTCAAATATGTTGAATCTGTTTATGGAACTTAGCCATAATGCATATTTCTACTTCTTTTTTAACAAACTAGGTATAATCTTATATATTTGTAATTCTGGGAAATTTTCAGAATCCATTTAATCACAAGTATCCTGATTTGGCTCTCTGCTTGTCTGCTACTGGTGTATAAGAATGCTTGTGATTTTTGCACATTAATTTTGTATCCTGAGACTTTGCTGAAGTTGCTTATCAGCTTAAGAAGATTTTGGGCCGAGACGATGGGGTTTTCTAAATACACAATCATGTCATCTGCAAACAGGGACAATTTGACTTCTTCTTTTCCTAACTGAATACCCTTGATTTCTTTCTCTTGCCTGATTGCCCTAGCCAGAACTTCCAACACTATGTTGAATAGGAGTGGTGAGAGAGGGCATCCCTGTCTTGTGCCAGTTTTCAAAGGGAACTTTTCCAGTTTTTGCCCATTCAGTATGATATTAGCTGTGGGTTTGTCATAAATAGCTCTTATTATTTTGAGGTACGTTCCATCAATACCGAATTTGTTGAGCGTTTTTAGCATGAAGGGCTGTTGAATTTTGTCAAAAGCCTTTTCTGCATCTATTGAGATAATCATGTGGTTCTTGTCTTTGGTTCTGTTGATATGCTGGATTACGTTGATTGATTTGCGAATGTTGAACCAGCCTTGCATCCCAGGGATGAAGCCCACTTGATCATGGTGGATAAGCTTTTTGATGTGCTGCTGAATCCGGTTTGCCAGTATTTTGTTGAGGATTTTTGCATCGATGTTCATCAGGGAGATTGGTCTAAAATTCTCTTTTTTTGTTGTGTCTCTGCCAGGCTTTGGTATCAGGATGATGTTGGCCTCATAAAATGAGTTAGGGAGGATTCCCTCTTTTTCTATGGATTGGAATAGTTTCAGAAGGAATGGTACCAGCTCCTCCTTGTACCTCTGGTAGAATTCAGCTGTGAATCCATCTGGTCCTGGCCTTTTTTTGGTGGGTAGGCTATTAATTGTTGCCTCAATTTCAGAGGCTGCTATTGGTCTATTCAGGGATTCAACTTCTTCCTGGTTTAGTCTTGGAAGAGTGTACGTGTCCAGGAAATTATCCATTTCTTCTAGATTTTCTAGTTGATTTGCGTAGAGGTGTTTATAGTATTCTCTGATGGTAGTTTGTATTTCTGTGGGGTCGGTGGTGATATCCCCTTTATCATTTTTTATTGCGTCTATTTGATTCCTCTCTCTTTTCTTCTTTATTAGCCTTGCTAGCGGTCTGTCAATTTTGTTGATCTTTTCAAAAAACCAACTCCTGGATTCATTGATTTTTTGGAGGGTTTTTTGTGTCTCTATCTCCTTCAGTTCTGCTCTGATCTTAGTTATTTCTTGCCTTCTGCTAGCTTTTGAATGTGTTTGCTCTTGCCTCTCTAGTTCTTTTAATTGTGATGTTAGAGTGTCAATTTTAGATCTTTCCTGCTTTCTCTTGTGGGCACTTAGTGCTATAAATTTCCCTCTACACACTGCTTTCAATGTGTCCCAGAGATTCTGGTATGTTGTATCTTTGTTCTCATTGGATTCAAAGAACATCTTTATTTCTGCTTTCATTTCGTTATGTACCCAGTAGTCATTCAGGGGCAGGTTGTTCCATCCAACGAAAAAGTTTACTGTCACCATTTTATGTTCACTCCAAAGAGTGATAAACATTTGATTAGCTACATTTTAAAAAATCCAACCAAATTACCAAAACTAAATTGTACTTAACTGATTTTCCAAACAAACTTAGAATGTGACAAAGAGTTGGTCCTGTAAGTACAAGTAATTGTTCGTATCTATGAAGCCTTCAACAAACTATCTGGTGCTCTGCAGTCCTATCTTCTGGGAGACAGAAAACAGGACTTTCTGTTTCTGTTTTGAAAAATTACCTTCACTGGGCCAAAGTTATGGATCTGGCAGACACTGCCACCCCAGGCAACGATGACCCACAACATCCCCATCCTCCTCGCCCCCTATTCCTTGGCCCACCTTCAGGAGGTATGGACAACTGGGTTACAAAGTTGGGCTTCAGAATCCTGGAGTAAGCTTCCCCTGGCCCTCCAACTCAATTCATACTCTTTCTCTACTGCCTTCTCTCTGCAATCCAGCATCCACCAACCTCCTCATTCGTACGAATAGCGAACTTTTTTCTTTTTTTTTTTTGAGATGGAGTCTCGCTTTGTCGCCAGGCTGGAGTGCAGTGGCACAATCTTGGCTCACTGCGACCTCCGCCTCTCGGGTTCAAGTGATTCTTCTGCCTCAGCCTCCCAAGTAGCTGGGACTACAGACACATGCCACCACACCCAGCTAATTTTTGCATTTTTAATAGAGACGGAGTGTCACCGTGTTGGCCAGGATGGTCTCAATCTCTTGACTTCGTGATCCGCCCACCTTGCCCTCCCAAAGTGCTGGGATTAAGGGTGTGAGCCACCACACTCAGTGGTGAACTTTCCTGATGAATTCAATGGTGGTTTATAACATGGAGAGTTCTGAGGAGCTTTTGTAAACCTAAAGCATAAACCAAACACTTTCTAGCCTTGTTATAGCAGTTATTAATACACAATCATGACATCAGCAAGCCGGGAAGAATCTTGGATGTAATCTAAGCCTAAACTCCTCATTTTATAGATAGTGAACTATGATACTGGTGATCGCCTACAACCAAAATAATAACTGACTCAAAGTAACCTGCACATTCATGTAACGTCAGTGGAACATCTCAATTACACATTTTCATGTTTTGAGGCCTTAAATCCTTGCTGTAAGAGGTTGTTCATTTGAACCCAGGTTCTTAATGTTTGCATGTATCTTCTAATTTACAGTCATGTGCAGATTTAGAAATGTTTAAAAATTTCAAATCCTGTACTTCTTCCATAGACCCTGAATTCACATTTCATTGTTATTAGTGGCATCAACGTGCCTCTCATAAACTATTTAAAACAAGGAATAACTTTATACATTTAAGAATTCTGAATTCTATTTTCTGTTCTCTGCAACTGGATCAGCGGCAGGGGCCTTGGAGGGACATGAGAAAAACAAGCTCTGGACTCCCACAGACTTCAGACATTATTAGGTGCTGTCATTTTCTCCATATATTCTCATTTTCTTCCAGTGACAATGTAATGCTTAAGAAAGTAAACAAACATGATATTAAATAGCCTGAATTACAGAATGTTCCCTGCTCCCTGCAATGATCATGATATACATCTCACTATTAACAAATTTCTCAGGAGAACAAGGGTGGACGGTTTAAAAAAAGTAGACATGATAAGCTTTTAATAAAACAATGTTATACCAGTATCTACACAGAGTAAGCAAGAAAAATTCAGTGATGATTTTTCTCCCCAATGAAGTCTCAAAAGAAAGATACCCACATCCAGGTAAGTTGGGAACCATGACAATTCCCTATTGTGTGAAGGTTTCCACAAATCTTTAAAGCTGACTTAGAGAAAGACATTAATACAAGATTATATCCTTACCATAATTTGTCCCTTGGAGCCAACACATTTACATTTTGACTTAAAGTATGTTGATAAAACCATTGTATACAAAATGTAAAGAAATGCAATACAAAAATTAAAATAAATGCTGTTCTCCCTAATACCTGCACACTGTTAACTTTGAGCCTTAGAAAAATGTGAGAACTGTTTTGGCTCAGTAGAAGGGTGCTCTGCTCCAACACTACAATGCTTTACAGACCCCGGGTAACAAAACTCCTTCACAGGGGTGAAATGAGTATTTAATGAGAACACTGATTGTCAGCCAAATTTTAGCATGTGCCCTAAGAAACAACGGAGATACATCATTTCTTATTACAGTAACTGATAAAAACAGTAGTTGAAAACAACAACAACAACAACAAAAACACCGAGACTTTTAAAAAAAATGATTATGCTTCTTTGGGGATGCAGATATGTTTGCGTTTGGAATTTTCCGGCCACTTTCCTGTAATATTTGCTTTAATAATTTCTTTCAACCCTTTACAACACCAGCTGTTATACTGAGGATAAATACAGGTCTCCAGGAGAGATGCTTCAAAGTATCTCACTTTATGGAAACACAAAAGCATCAAATCAGGCAGTTTGGTTGTTTAATCATAAATTGCTATTTTCCAACTGCTAAATCTTTTTGTGTGTGTGATGGAGTGTTCTGCCAGGTGAAACTGGCACTGTCACGAGCTTCTTTGTGTCACATAACGATTTATTGGAAACGAAAAGGCTGAAAAACATCCTGTGCCCTTCATTCTATGTTAAATTCATGGAAGATGTTCTCAAAGTCTACTTTTCAAGATCATAGTATTCTTTATATTAAATAACAATAATAAAGCCTAAGACTCACGAGGTGTTAGCTGAACAAGTAAAATGTCTGTTTGCAAATACTATATTGGAGAATGAACAGGTAAGAAGGAATAGAGTATAGGGTGTTATTTCTGATCATCAATATTCTCTCAGAGGGCAGAAGGCTGTCTTTTCAACTTGTCAAGGGTTCAAGAAGGCTAAGTTTAAAACAGTAAGTTTTACCACAATTGAACAAACTCTACCACACGCAGTGAATGGGACTATATCAACTTAAAAACATAGCCTTTAAAATTCCTCTCATTAGATGATGGAGGCTATGGCCCCTCCCCCTGAATCTAGGCAGCCTTCTGACTGCCTCACCCAAGGGTGCATGATGAGAAAGGTACTTGTGACTTGGAACGCTAAGTCTTTAAAGACCATGCATCTTCTGTCTTGTCCACTGGAATATTAGTCTCTGGGTCCTGTAGTAAGTCCTCCTACAGAAGCTGCCATGATGGAGGGATCACAAGTAGGCATGCCAATGCACAGCCCCACCTGAACCCAGCTTTCCAAATTCTTACCAAGATCAGAGAAACATGCCTGATGCCATCTTGAATCAGACCATCTGCCAGCTAAACACCACTCAGCTGAGCCCTGGCTGAATCTCTGTGCAAAAACTATGAGACATAATAAAATGGTTGTTGCCTTAATTTGCTAAGCTCTAGTATAGCAACAGAGAATCAAGAATTTGGAAGAGACTTTGAAGATCTGCTAGTCCCATTGTTTGCTTCTAAGGAAACTAAGACCCAGACCGGTTAAGTGTGTATCCAAGGACACTACTTACTAATCGGGTTAAAACTAGAATCTAAGTCTCTAGGATCTCAGCTCTGTTCTTTCAAAGAGCTCATCTTGGTTTCCTCATATCCCGCTTCCACTTTTACTCTTTTGGGTTTTTTTGTGGGTTTTTTCCTTTTTTTTTGAGATAGGGTCTTACTCTGTTGCCCAGGTTGAAGTGCCATCAGGGCTCACTGTGGCCTTGACCTTCAGGGTTCAAGAGATCCTCCCACCTCAGCCTCCCAAAGTGCTGAGATTACAGGCATGAGCCATCATGGCCAGTCTATTTTGTTATCATGTGAACTCAAAAAGTACCAGGGCCAGGTGTGGTGACACATGCCTGTAGTTCCAGCTACTCAGGAGACCAAGGATTGCTTGATCCCAGGAGTTTGACACCAGTCTGGACAACACAGTGAGACTCTGTCTCTTTTTTTTTTTTTTAAAGTAACCAGAGCATGCCCATAAAGGCCGTATCTCCTCCCTCTTTTTAAAAGTTAAGGCTGGGCAGGCACAGTGGCTCATGCCTGCAATCCCAGTGCTTTCAGAGGCAGAAGTGGGAGGACCACTTGAGATCAGAAATTTGAGACGAGCCTAGGCAACATAGCAAGACAACCCCTCAACAACAACAAAAAAATAAATAAATAATAATTTCATTAGCTGGGCACGGTGGCATACACCTATACTCCTAGCTACTCAGGAGGCTGAGGCAAGAGGAATGCTTATGCCCAGGAATTTGAGGCTGCAATGAGCTGTAATTGTGCCACTGTACTCCAGTCTGGGTGACAGAGCTAGACCCCATCTTGATAAATAAATAATAAAGTTAAGAATAATTCTGACATATTTTCTCTGTCTTTATCTTAAACATTTTCCTTAGATGAAATTGGGAAAGAATTACTATTTACAGAGCATGGAATAAAACTTCTAAGTTTGTTTCAGCAATGCAGACATTAGTATTAGCCTCAAAAACCTGCCTGACATTTCACCTCTTCAATCCCATTTCATGTGAAACATCTTCAGGTAAACATTGCTGTTACTTTTTTAGTACTTATACAGTCAATGTTTTGCTCCAACTAGTTAAGACAACCTATGACCGTTTATTATCTCTAGTAACACAGTTCTTGGTTTTATTTCTTTAATCAGCTGGCATACTTATTAAAAGGCAATACTGAGCTTCCCAAGGTCAGCCTTTTGTGTGAACAGTTTACAGGAAACGTTTCAGGTGATCTTTAGGCTCCATATGAACCTGAAATTGAAGATTAATGATCTGCTCAGTAAGAAGCATTCTCATTAAGCACGTTAGTCTTTAGGATACTGTGTTCATTAAACTGTTAATGAATAAAGAAAAGACCATTTCAAAGATAAACAAGTTCTGGCAGCTGTTTTAAAAGGAAAAGTACACAAGATATACTGGTATACGCAGGGACTAGCGCATTGTAAGTAACTAGAGGTCACAGGCCCATAAACGGTTGAATGATTTTTGGGGATTCATCAGTGTCTCTAACATTTTCATCCAGAAGTTGTTTCTCTAAATTTACATGAATATTATTTTTGAAAATCACGCCTACTATCTGATGGCTCTCTCTTCCCTTAATAAACCCGTATCCTCTATCTCCTATCCTGAACATAAGAGATGCCTTAAAATGGGAATACCTTGCCCTACCAATGAATTATTTCTCAGTAAAACACTAATTTTCAAATGCATGACAGCACCTTCCAGAATCAGAAGAATTCTATTACACCAAAAGGATTTTTTGAACTTATAAGCCTTTATAAACTTTCAGAATATTTAATACACCAAACTTTAAAAGGCAGCAATCTAAAGAATAAATATCTCGGAATTACTCAAGATGAAATGCTAATCACAACCTTAAAAATATTTGCAAACATTTCATGAACATGATACAATTAGGTAAATTTCCTGTGTAACACACTACTTCCTAGACAAAAGTTTTTTAGTCGTGCATTTTGTGATTCTGTTTCTTTAACATGGAAGCTGCAGTTTCAGTTCAAACTAAGTTGCTGTATTTATATGGCATTCTAGGCCCAGGATATTACAGCAGTTGGGATAATGCTTTCCGTCAGCTTGTAATTTAAGATCTTTCAAAGCAGCTTAACATTTGTGTTATTTCATCCTCACAAAAAGTCCTATGTGGTGCCAATACATATTATGATGATTTTAAGACAACCTGAGGACCAGAGAGGCTGGGTAACATGCTACACCACCAGACTACACCATCCTGATGCAGGAAGCAGCTTCCATTTCCACAGCAGATTCATCAAAAAATAAAGTACTATATAAATGGCAGTCTTACTTTCGACTAAGGCTGGCCAAATGGGCCCAGACCAGGTATCTCTGAATTGGAGAATTCTAAGACTGACTAAGTGAGGACCCACATCTACTACTTAGTAGCACAACCCTTTGTTAAAATGATTCTGCCAGGATCTTCCTCCATATTTCTTCAGGCCAGTTGACTCTAAATTCTTGTTTTTGTTTTGTTTTTCTAAAAAGTCTACTTTTTGTGCCGGGTGCAGAGGCTCACACCTGTAATCCCAGCACTTTGGGAAGCTGAGGTGGGTGGGTCATGAGACCAGTCTGACCAATGTGGTGAAACCCCGTCTCTACTATAAATACAAAAATTAACCGGGCATGGTGGTGCGCGCCTGTAATCCTAGCTACTCAGGAGGCTGAGGCAGGAGAACTGCTTGAACCTGGGAGGCGGAGGTTGCAGTGAACCAAGATGGCACCACTGCACTCCAGCCTGGGCAACAGAGCGCAACTCTTATCTTACTACTCCCCAACCCCGCCAAAAAAAGTCTACTTTTTGTAAAATATATGTTCTTTACTACCTCATCTGTTGTCCTTAGGGACTCAGAAGAAAATTCAACTGTGCTACTTGGCAGAAAGCTTAACTGAGTAGTGGGGCAGGGTAATGGAAGTACAGGCTGACTCTGCACATCAGTTTCCTCATCCATAAAATGGAGGTTTTTATACGACTCTTGTAAGAATCAAGTGAGATACAAGTGCTTTGTTAACCGTAAAGTGCTACAGCTACACAAAATGAAGCTATTACTGTTACATATGCATGTCAGGAAAAGAAATTAATTTTATAGTACTATTTGTGAAATTTTTCCTTCCATTAACTCATTGTCATATCCAAGTCAGTCTTCTATCTGTGGCGATATTAGCAGAATTTTCAAGTGAATGAAACAAAACTCACAGAAATGAGACAATATAGATTATAAAATTCATAATCTCCCAATACATTAACAAATCGAATATTTATACTATCCATATTGTATCTGTTCATGCTTTTATCTATAACTAGATGCTATGAACTGAACTGTGTCCTCCCAAATGTATATGTTGAAGCTCTAATCCCCAGTACGATGGTATGGAGAGATGGGGCCTTTGGAAGGTCACTGGGATTAGATGAGGTCATGAGGGTGGGGCCCTCATGAGGGGATTAGTTCCCTCATAAGGGACAGGGGAGTTCACACAGTCATGCACACATTCTCTCTCTTCATCATGTGGAAAGAGAGAGACAGTGGTCATCTGCAAGCCAGAAATAGTGCCCTCACCAGAAACTGACTACAGTGGCACGCTAATCCCAGACTCCCAACCTCCAGAACCATGAGAATATTTCTGTTTAAGCCATGGAGACTGTGGTACATTGTTATGGCAGACATAGCTGATTAAGACAGTAGACTGACCAGGAACCACCTCAGTGATTCAGCCTAAGTTCCAATCCTGCCATAACCGTCTGCTTGCTACATAACATTAGGCAAATTACTTAACTTTTCTGATCCTTAATTTTAGCATCCAAAAATGGGTAATATAATAGTACTGACCTAATAGCATTATTATGACTATTAAATGTGTTAATATACTTTTATAATTATGCCTGGCACTTAATATATGTTGCTTTCTTTATGTACCTTCTTAGTTTTTTTTTTAACAGGCACAGAGTAGACAATAAATTCTGAAGTGATGAATTTCATTATAAAGTAGGATGGAACTGCCAGCTGTGGTGGCTCACGTCTGTAATCCTGGCACTTTGGGAGGCTGAGGTGGGCAGATCACTTGAAGTCAGGAGTTCAAGACCAGCCTGGCCAACATGGTGAAATCCCATCTCTACTAAAAATACAAAAATTAGCCAGTCGTGGTGGCGAATGTCTGTAGTCCCAGCTACTTGGGAGGGTGAGGCAGGAGAATCGCTTGAACCCAGGAGGCGGAGGGTGCAGTGAGCCGAGATCACGTCACTGCACTCCAGCCTGGGCAACAGAGCAAAACTGTCTCAAAAATAAAAATAAAAATAATGAGCTGTGTGTGGTGGCACACCTGTAATCCCAGCTACTCGAGAGGCTGAGGCACAATAATCGCTTGAACCCAGGAGGCGGAGGTTGCAGTGAGCAGAGACAGAGCCACTGCGCTCCAACCTGGAGGGGAGGGGAGGGGAGGAGAGGGGAGGGGAGGGGAGGGGAGGGAAGGGGAGGGAAGGG
>NC_045443.1:42233206-42251248 GCF_002776525.5 Piliocolobus tephrosceles | reverse complement strand
AGGAAGGAAGGAAGGAAGGAAGGAAGGAAGGAAGGAAGGAAGGAAGGAAGGAGGAAAGAAGGAAAGAAGAAAGAAAAGAAAGGAAAGAAAGGAAGGAAAGAAAGGAAACAAAGAAGGATGGAACTAGCCCATGTGAAGTCATCTGGTCTACCCCCATTGGAAGCAGGGACACATCCAAATGATCAGACACTGATCACTCCTTGTTTACTTGCAAACATTTTCAGGGAAACAAGTCTACATTCGGACCACATTAAGTGTTTAACAATCTATACCATTAGGTTAGTTATAGGAATGACTTCCCTAAATCTGACAGGATTCTCTCTACATTCACTTCCACAGCTGGTGTCCCTATATTATCACAGGCTGCTAGTCAACTTTCTCTTTCAAAGCCCAGCAACTTCAGCTCCATTGCTCTTTCCTTGCAGTTAGCAATGTTTACTCTGACTTTAGTTCTCAAATGTAGAAATATTTCCGGCACTTTATTGACCCAGGTTAAAAAAATCCTGAAGAACTCAAAAAGGATTACACTGGGAAGTGCAAGAAAACCAAAAACCACAAAATAAACTTTCACCAAGTTTCAGTCTTTACTCATTGGCTCCAAACTGTGGCTGATGAATGATTCTAATCAGAACTATTTATCGTAGAAGGTAAATGAATATATTCATTTTTATTCATTCCTATTATAATATTATGAAAAGTGAGTCCCAGTATAAACTGAATAAAGTCACCAGAGGAATAAAATCAATTAAAGACATACTGTGTACTTACACTCAGGCAGACTTGGCAATTCAGTGCTTTAAGCTAATTTCTCTCTTGATATTTTCAGAATCTAATTCAGTAACACAAGTAATGCTTATTAGTAATATTAATGTACCATATGCTATCTCTGTCAACTTAATAATGTTTAATAATGTTCTTGAGTTTTTTTTTTTTTTACTAAAATGTCAATCTAACGTGTGGAATCCTACCCCAAGAGAATCTATGCAAAATTACAATTAACAGATTCATTCTATAGACATAGTAATTAGCCATGGGACCATTCATGAATGCCTGTAATTAAGTTATTTTACACATTACAATAATTTTACTTGAAATCATAAGATTTGCATTAACTACTACAAACAGCTACTAGCACCACACACTGCACCAAGCCCTTTAAGTGCATTATTGCATTTCAACTTTACAATGAGAAAAATGCTCAGAGAGCGTCAACAATTAAGGTTGTACAGCCAGTAAGCAGTGGAGTAATGATTTTAATTCAGGCATTCTCATATCAGAAAATAAGCCTTTTCTACTGCTTTGTACTGGACATAGATGGAAAAAAATGCCAGTAAAACAGTGAAAAAGCAGATTCAGGCGAGCAAATACATTTTCTATAAAGAGCCATAGACACTACAAATCCAAGGAAAGGAAAGAGTCTATTGAGGGTCTCAAAAAAAAATCAGTTTTAATATTGATTTTTAAGACAGAAAAATAGAAAATGTCTTATGCCTCCAATCTTTATATTAAGAAAAAAACATTAATACTAAAAATTATATTTTAGTATACAGAATTGACAGATGATTTCCCACCAGATTTAGTACTTTAGAAGAAAATACAAAAATGTTTTAAATGTACCCATTTCCCATTTTCATTTATGTGGCTTACAGAACTCCATTACCAGCTGACGCTGATCAGCATACCAGGCAACTTCAGCCCACAAGCGTGGTTTCCGGAACTGGCACATACATAATTTCATCAGAGCCACTTGTTGAGATTTCTCGGCAAGAGAAGCTATCAGAACTTTTTCTTCCTGGAGGCTGGAGGAGGCAGTTCTTAGTTGAGAAACTACCACTGCCACTCTACTGCAAGGAGAGAGCTGAAGTTAAGGGGTCCTTTCCATGGCACCTAAGAGCAATCCTGGCTCTTGAAGCTAGAGATTCCCCTGAACCTTTTTGTTACTGCATTAATTAATTCCCTTTATTGTTCAGGTCATTTGATGTAAGCTCTCCATCCCTGCTATGACCAAAGATTCCTAATAGGAAGTCAAAAGTCAAGAAATGTTTAAACACACACACATTCTCTATTCCTTATTTTGTCTTAACACCACTACCCAAGGAAAGCCATTGTAATGCACCCATTTTAAAGCAGGCAAACCTTATGAAATCTCAATATGGGACCCGATGATGACAGCACAGGAAAACTGAGACTTTCAGTCTCAAAAAGCAGCAGTGTCAGTCAAGATTTCTATGGCACCATGCAGTTAACAAATCCTGACTCACGAGTTCTGTACCATAATTATCCCAGTTTTACAGAACTGACAAACCAGTCCCCTTTTGGATCAAGGATCCCCTTAAGAATCTAATGAAAACTATAGATTCCTCTCACCAGAGACCTGCATGTACGTAAATAAACACATTTTCCATACAGTTGAGGGGATTCAAGAACACCCCTCCTCCAGGCCCACCGATGCAGATCCACCAACCCCCAAATTAAGAACCCCTATGTAGTAACCACTGCTTGGGCAGTAAGAAAAACACTAATGGGACAACCAGCATCTACTTGTTCAGTTTCTCAAAAAGGTTATCCACTATGCCTGAGACTTCTACAAGTCTCCTCAAAGATACCTAACAGATACTCTCCTTTAAAAAGCCTGATTCCCAAACTGTGAAAACTTTCTTATTCATCTTCTTCTGGTTACAATAAAAATAAGGCGGCAATAACAAGAACATGAATAGAAACTTACATATTCTGTCACCGGAAGTCAAATATGATTTTAGATTATTACCACATTTTCCGGTTCAACAATTCAAGTTATTGGGAAAAACTGTATAGCATTTATATTTATTCGTAATCATTTCTATAAAACAAGGTAAACAGCCTTTAGTATAATTTCCCTTTGTACACTGTTAACATGAGAAAATGAGTTTTAATTTATTTTCTCAAACTGCATAGTACCAGGCAAGTTGCTATAAACGAGAAGGCAATCTATACTATGCTGAATCTGTTAATTTGCAGTAATTAATTACACTAAAAATTTATTCAAGCCGGGCATGGAGGCTCACGCCTATAACCCCAGCACTTTGGGAGGCTGAGGTGTGCAGATCACCTGAGGTCAGGAGTTCAAGACCAGCCAGGCCAACATGGCAAAACCCCATCTCTACTAAAAATACAAAAATTAGCCAGGCATGGTGGCAGGCGCCTGTAATCCCAGTTACTCGGGAGGCTGAGGCAGGAGAATCACTTGAACCTGGGAAGCGGAGGCTGCAGTAGGCTGAGATTATGCCACTGCACTCCAGCGTGGGCGACAAGAGCAAAACTCCATCTCAAAAAATTTTTTTAAAAAATTCATAAAACATCTCTCAGAAGAAAACAGGTAAATTCAATCAATGCTTTATATATCTGGAAAGATATATAGAATAATTAAATGCTTTACTCCAGGTTATCATGCATGCACAATATTAAGAAAGTGGTACTTTTAAAAGTTTAGAATGCATGGCCAAGGTGACTCATAAGTAAGTTCATTTGGACTTCAAAAAGCTATTAAACAACTTATGACAATTACTTTTTTCAGAGAGGGTCTCACTCTGGAGCCAAAGCTGGAGTGCCATGGCACAATGATGGCTCACTGCAGCCTCAACCTCCTAGGCTCAAATGATCCTTCTGCCTCAGCTGCCTGAGTGGCTGAGACTACAGGTGCACACCACCACACCTGGCTAATTTCTTTATATTTTTAGTAGAGAAGGGGTCTCACTACATTGCCTAGGCTGGTCTTGAACTTGGCTAAGCTCAAGCAATCCTCCCACTTCAGTATCCCAAAGTGCTTGGATTACAGGTGTGAGCCACTCTGTGTGGCCACGATTACTATCTTATTATCCAAATAATCTCATTACTCATAGAAAATAAAGTAACAAGTGTACAGGGTTACAGCAGAAATCACAGATAGATTTTCTATACATGACTTCAAAATATTAATTATTGTATACTTTTCTATTCCAGTTGCAGATTAAAAGTCAGTAGTCATGATCACTTTTTCTACCCAAAGGTACGTGAAAAACTGTAAACTTTTCTATAAAAAAAGAAAAAACACTCAGAGGGGAACTTTTCTCAATCCATTTTGAAATTTATATGTGAGAGTTCATAAAAATTAACAATGACAGGTTCCGATCCAAGAAGGCTGAATAGGAAGAGCTCCGGTCTGCAGCTCCCAGTGTGATCGACACAGAAGACAGGTGATTTCTGCATTTCCAACTGAGGTACCTGGTTCATCTCATTGGGACTGGTTGGACAGTGGGTGCAGCCCATGAAAGGTGAGCCGAAGCTGGGCGGGGCGTTGCCTCACCCAGGAAGCACAAGGGGTTGGGGGATTTCCCTTTCCTCGTCAAGAGAAGCCACGACAGTCTGTACCTGGAAAAAGGGACACACCCTCCCAACTACTGTGCTTTTCCCATGGTCTTAGCAACCAGCAGACCAAGAGATTCTCTTCTGTGCCTGGCTTGGTTGGTCCCACGCCCACAGAGCCTTGCTCACTGCTAGTGCAGCAGTCTGAGATCCACCTGCGAGGCTGCAGCCTGGTAGGGGAAGGGGCATCCACCATTGCTGAGGCTTGAGTAGGTAAACAAAGCAGCTGGGAATCTCGAACTGGGCGGGACCCACCACAGCACAGCACAGCAAAGGCTACTGCCTCAATAGACTCCACCTCAGTGGGCAGGGCATAGCTAAACAAAAGGCAGCAGAAACTTCTGCAGACTTAAATGTCTGACAACTCTGAAGAGAGCAGTGGTTCTCCCAGCACAGTGTTTGAGCACTGAGAATGGACAGACTGCCTCCTCAAGTGAGTCACTGACCCCCGTGTATCCTAACTGGGAGATGTCTCCCATTAGGGGCAGACAGACACCTCATACACGCAGGTACCCCTCTGGGACGAAGCTTCCAGAGGAAGGATCAGGCAACAACATTTGCTGTTCTGTAATATCTGCAGTTCTGCAGCCTCCCCTGGTGATACCCAGGCAAACAAGGTCTGGAGTGGAACTCCAGCCAACTCCAACAGACCTGCAGCTGAAGGGCCTGACTGTTAGAAGGAAAACTAACAAACAGAAAGGAATAGCATCAACATCAACGAAAAGGACATCCACACCAAAAATCCTATCTGTAGGTCACCAACATCAAAGATCAAAGGTAGATAATACCACAAAGATGGGAAGAAACCAGAGCAGAAAAGCTGAAAATTCTAAAAACCAGAGCGCTGCCTCTCCTCCAAAGGAGTGCAGCTCCTTACCAGCAAAGGAATAAAGTTGGACAGAGAATGACTTTGATGAGTTGACAGACGTAGGCTTCAGAAGGTTGGTAATAATAAACTTCCCTGAGCTAAAAGATTATGTTCTAACCCATCTCAAGGAAGCTAAAAAACTTGAAAAAAGGTTAGATGAATGGCTAACTAGAATAAACAGTGTAGAGAAGATCTTAAATGACTTGATGGAGCTGAAAACCATGGTATGAGAACTTCGTGACGCATGCAGAAGCTTCAATTGCCGATTCGATCAAGTAGAAGAAACAATATCAGTGATTGAAGATCAAATTAATGAAATAAAGCAAGACGACAAGATTAGAGAAAAAAGAGGAAAAGAAACTAACAGTTTCCAAGAAATATGGGACTATGTGAAAAGACCAAATCTACGTTTCATTGGTGTACCTGAAAGTGACAGGGAGAATTGAAACAAGTTGGAAAAGACTCTTCAGGATATTATCTAGGAGAACGTCCCCAACCTAGCAAGATAGGCTGACATTAAATTCAGGAAATACAGAGAACACCACAAAGATACTCCTTGAGAAGAGCAACCTCAAGACACATAATTGTCAGATTCACCAATGTTGAAGGAAAAAATACTAAGGGCAGCCAGAGAGAAAGGTCAGGTTACCCACAAAGGGAAGCCCATCAGACTAACAGCGTATCTCTCGGCAGAAACCCTACAGCCAGAAAAGAGTGGGGGCCAATATTCAACATTCTTAAAGAATTTTCAACCCAGAATCTCATATCCAGCCAAACGAAGCCTCATAAGTGAAGGAGAAATAAGATCCTTTATAGACAAGCAAAAGCTGAGAGATTGTCATCATCAGGCCTGCCCTACAAGAGCTCCTGAAGGAAGTACTAAACATGGAGAGGAACAACTGGTACCAGTCAATGCAAAAACATGCCAAATTGTAAAGACCATCAATGTTATGAAGAAACTGCATGAATTAATAGGCAAAATAACCAGCAAACATCATAATGACAGGATCAAATTCCCATATAACAATATTACCCTTCAATGTAAATGGGCTAAATGTCCCAATTAAAAGACGAAGACTGCCAGACTGGATAGAGTCAAGACTCATCAGTGTGCTGAATTCAGGAGACCCATCTCACGTGCAGAGACACACATAGGCTCAAAATAAAGGGATAGAGGAAGCTCTACCAAGCAGATGGAAAAGAAAAAAAGGCAGGAGTTGCAATCCTAGTCTCTGATAAAACAGAATTAAACCAACAAAGATCAAGGACAAAGAAGGCCATTACATAATGGTAAAGGGATCAATTCAACAAGAAGAGCTAACTATCCTAAATATATGTTCACCCAATATAGGAGCACCCAGATTTACAAAGCAAGTCCTTAGAGACCTATAAAGAGACTCAGACTCCACACAATAATAATGGGAGACTTTAATACTCCACTGTCAACATTAGATCAACGAGACAGAAGGTTAACAAGGATATCCAGTACTTGAACTCAGCTCTGCACTAAGCAGACCTAATAGACATCTACAGAACTCTCCATCCCAAATCAACAGAATATATATTCTTCTCAGCACTACATAGCACTTATTCTAAAATTGACCACATAGTTGGAAGTAAAGCACTCCTCAGCAAATGTAAAAGAACAGAAATGATAACAAACTGTCTCTCAGACCACAGTGCAATCAAATTAGAACTCAGGATTAAGAAACTCACTCAAAACCACAAAACTACATGGAAACTGAACAATCTGCTCCTGAATGACTACTGGGTACATAATGAAATGAAGGCAGAAATACAGATATTCTCTGATACCAATGAGAACAAAGACACAACATACCAGAATCTCTGGGACACATTTAAAGTAGTGTGCAGAGGGAAATTTATAGCACTAAATGCCCACAAACCAGGAAAGATCTTAAATCAACACCTAACATCACACTTAAAAGAACTAGAGAAGCAAGAGCAAACAAATTCAAAAGCTAGCATAAGAAATAACTAAGATCAGAGCAGAACTGAAGGAGACAGAAACACAAAAAACCCTTAAAAAAAAAAAAAATCCAATGAATCCAGGAGCTGGTTTTTTGAAAAGAGCAACAAAATTGACCACTAGCAAGACTAATAAAGAAGAAAAGGGAGAAGAATCAAATAGACACAATAAAAAATGATAAAAGTAGAAATCACCACCAATCCCACAGGAATACAAACTACCATCAGAGAATACTACAAACATGTCTACACAAATAAACTAGAAAACCTAGAAGAAATGCATAAATTCCTGGACACATACACCCTCCCAAGACTAAACTAGGAAGAGGTTGAATCTCTGAGTAGACCAATAACAAGCTCTGAAATTGAGGCAATAATTAATAGCCTAACAACCAAAAAAAGTCCAGGACCAGATGGATTCACAGCTGAATTCTACCAGAGGTACAAAGAGGAGCTTTTCTTATTCTTTCTGAAACTATTCCAATCAATAGAAAAAGAAGGAATCCTCCCTAACTCATTTGATGAGGCTAGCATCACCCTGATACCAAAGCCTGGCAGACACACAACAAAAAAAGAGAATTTTAGACCAATATCCCTGATGAACATCGATGCAAAAATCCTCAATAAAATACTGGCAAACCGAATCCAGCAGCACATCAAAAAGCTTATCCAAAAGGATCAAGTGGCTTCATCCCATGCAAGGCTGGTTCAACATATGCAAATCAATAAACGTAATCCATCACATAAACAGAACCAATGACAAAACCATGATTATCTCAATAGATGCAGAAAAGGCCTTTGACAAAATTCAACAGCCCTTCATGCTAAAAACTCTCAATAAACTAGGTATTGATGGGACGTATCTCAAAATGATACGAGCTATTTATGATAGACCCACAGCCTGTATCATACTGAATGGGCAAAAACTGGAAGCATTCTCTTTGAAAACTGGCACAAGACAAGGATGCCCTCTCTCACCACTCCTATTCAACACAGTATTGGAAGTTCTAGTCAGGGCAATCAGGCAAAAGAAAGGAATAAAGAGTATTCAATTAGGAAAAGAGGAAGTCAAATTGTCCCTGTTTGTAGATGATATGATTGTATATTTAGAAAATCCCACTGTCAGCCAGGCACAGTGGCTCACGCCTCTAATCCCAGCACTTTGGGAGGCTGAGGCATGCGGATCACCTGAGGTTGGGAGTTCGAGACCAGCCTGGCCAATATGGTGAAACCCTGTCTCTACTAAAAATAGAAAAATTAGCCAGGCGTGCTGGCGGGTACCTGTAATCCCAGCAACTCGGGAGGTTGAGGCAGGAGAATCACTTGAACCCAGGAGGCAGAGCATGCAGTGAGCCAAGATCGCGCCACTGCACTCCAGCCTGGGTGACAGAGTGAGACTCTGTCTCAAAAAAGAAAAAAAAAGAAAACCCCATCGTCTCAGCCCAAAATCTCCTTAAGCTGATAAGCAACTTCAGCAAAGTCTCAGGATACAAACTCAATGTGCAAAAATCACAACCATTCCTATACACCAATAACAGACAAGCAGAGAACCAAATCATGAGTGAACTCCCTTTCACAATTGCTACAAAGAGACTAAAATGCCTAGGAATCCAACTTACAAGAGATGTGAAGGACCTCTTCAAGGAGAACTACAAATCACTGCTCAGTGAAATAAAAGAGGACTCAAACAAATGGAAGAACATTCCATGCTCACGAATAGGAAGAATCAATATTGTGAAAATGGCCATACCGCCCAAAGTAATTTATAGATTCAATGCCATCACCATCAGACTACCAATGACTTTCTTCACAGAACTGGAAAAAATTACTTTAAAGTTCATATGGAACCAAAAAAGAGCCCACATTGCCAAGACAATCCTAAGCCAAAAGAACAAAGCTGGAGGCATCACGCTACCTGACTTCAAACTATACTACAAGGCTACAGTAACCAAAACAGCATGGTACTGGTACCAAAACAGAAATACAGACCAATGGAACAGAACAGATGCCTCAGAAATGACAACACACATCTACAACCATCTGATCTTTGACAAACCTGACAAAAACAAGAAATGGGGAAAAGATTCCCTATTTAATAAATGGTGCTGGGAAAACTGACTAGCCATATGTAGAAAGCTGAAACTGGATCCCTTCTTTACACCTTATACAAAAATTAATTCAAGATGAATTAAAGACTTAAATGTAGACCTAAAATCATAAAAAATTCTAGAAGAAAACATAGGCAATACCATTCAGGACATAGGCATGGACAAGGACTTCATGACTAAAACACCACAAGCAATACCAACAAAAGCCAAAATAGACAAATGGGATCTATTTAAACTAAAGAGCTTCTGTACAGCAAAAGAAACTAACATCAGAGTGAAAACACAACCTACAGAATGGGAGAAAATTTTTGCAATCTACCCATCTGACAAAGGGCTAGTATCCAGAATCTACAAAGAACTCAAATTTACAAGAAAGAAACAAACAACCCCATCAAAAAGTAAGCAAAGGATATGAACAGACACCTCTCAAAAGAAGACATTTATATGGCCAACAGACACATGAAAAAATGCTCATCATCACTGGTCATCAGAGAAATGCAAATAAAAACCACAATGACACATCTCACGCCAGTTAGAATGGTGAACATTAAAAAGTCAGGAAAGAACGATGCTAGAGAGGATGTGGAGAAATAGGAATACTTTTACACTGTTTGTGGGAGTGAAAATTGGTTCAACCATTGTGGAAGACAGTGTAGCGATTCCTCAAGGATCTAGAACTAGAAATACCATTTGACCCAGCCATTCCATTACTGGGTATATACCCAAAGGATTATAATCATGCTAATATGAAGACACGTGCACACGTATGTTTATTGCGGCACTATTCACAAAAGCAAAGACTTGGAACCAACCCAAATGTCCATCAATGATAGACTGGATTAAGAAACTGTAGCACATATACACCATGGAATACTGTGCAGCCATAAAAAAGGATAAGTTCATGTCCTTTGCAGGGACATGGATGAAGCTGGAAACCATCATTCTGAGCAAATTATCACAAGGACGGAAAACCAGACACCACATGTTCTCACTCATAGTTGGGAATTGAAGAATGAGAACACTTGGACATAGGGTAGGGAACAGCACACACCGGGGCTTATGGGGGGTGGAGGCTGGGGGAGGGATAGCATCAGGAGAAATACCTTATGTAAATGACAAGTTGATGGGTGCAGCAAACCAACATGGCACATGTATATCTATGTAACAAACCTACATGTTGTGCATATGTACCCTAGAACTTAAAAAGAAACAAAACTGACAGTGGCACACACAGTAGCTCTACCATTAGTTTGACAATAAACTCTACAGGTTACCTCTTCACAGGATTTATCACTTTTTTAAAATTAAAATTTGAGCCAGATGTCTAAGTTCTGTCATATCGCAACAGGATTAGGGTTGTTTTGCCTATGCCTGTTCCTGTAACTAATTTCCCTCTCCTGAGGCAGACAGGACCCTTCTGCCCTTCACATGTAGCCTCTTTCACTTCCAAGGACAGTCAGCCTGACCCAGCCAGGATCCAGGAAGGGGCACTGGAGGCTGCCCCAGGACCTGCCCCAAGGGTGAATTAAACAACTGGGAAAAAACCCATCTCACAGCTGAAGGAAGGCCACCTGGGAGGACGCAGTCACCCAGAAGCGTAGAGACAGACAGGCATGCTAGTTCAGGCGTGCCGTCAGTGTGCGGGGGGGAAGGAAAAAGCCAGGAGTGGTTCTCAACTTTTTGGATTCCTGGTACCTTTCCAAATACTGGAATTTTTGACTAGGGGACTTTTATTGAAGCTGTATTTACGTAAGACTGAGAAAATACCCATTTTCCACACGGAAGAATGCGGAGAGTGCTCAAGAGCCACAGGTGCTGGAGTTAAAAGGCGACACACCACCAAGCCATCAGCTCTCCTTGCTAGCTCTGCTCAGATACCATGCCACTCAACTAGGTCATTCCTCAGCCCTGAGAAGCTGCTTTTGAATAGAACTGTAGTTACTGCCAGGCCTGGATTTCTATTATGCCCAGGAGGTGGTTTTCCCACATTGCAATAAACACTTGATCTTTCTTACACGGCAGCTGAAGTTAAGCCTCCCATCTCTTATTGCAGGAAACTGTACCCCACTCTTATTCACAGCCCTACTTAGGACAACCAGCACAATATGACTAAGGAAATCTTGTGAAAATACGACAGTTTGGTCACAATTTAGGGCTAAGATGTAAGATACCACCAGTATGCTAGCTAAAGAAGAGAACAGATAAGTACAGCTCCTGTTACTAAATCTGAGGGCACAGACAGGCCACAACCAGAGTCTGCCACAGGAAGGAGTAGAAGTAGCACCACATTGGAGAGAACTTTATTTCCAGGGCAACAGGGTGATTAGGAAACACTGACAAGAGCAACACAGAATCCAAAGAACTAAAGAGACTGAGGTCCTAGGCATGTTTCTGAGAAATGAGTTTGAACAACTGAGGAGGAAAAGGACAAGTCAAATTATTAGAACTGAAAGGTTACTGCAGGACTGATAGTAAATGCTGAATTGTTTCATCTCGCCTGCCTGGAGTAAAAATTGGCTCCTGAGACTGGAATGTGGCTGAGTTAGGAAGCGGGAATCAAGAGCCCAGGGGTGGGGGTGGGGGGTTCTGTCAAGGCTGGAATTCAGGGACAGCCTAAAGCCTGTTTTAACTCACGCAGGGAAGATGACTAAGAGTGGAAACCAGGCTCGAGAAGTCATGAGTCATTCTTAAAAGAAACCAACATCAGTGTCAGTAACTTCCCTGGGAACTTGGAAAAGGGGCCTGAACAAATACTTTGGAATGTAATATCCTGCACCAACACTGAACTGCTCCTTCATTTGGATAGGTCACTCTAACTTTTCCGTTCTCAGAGCTCTTTCAGTTACCAAACAAGACTAACAGTATCTGTTTACAATATTTTTACCAGTAAAAAAACATCAGTAGGAAAAAAGGTGACTTTCTGGAGAAATAAATCATTACACGTGGACTCCTTATACACAGGGAGAGTCTGCAAACAGTTAACTCAGAACCAGTGTCACACTCATCAGTAAACTCATCAGTGGAATAATTCTCAGAATGAATGTGCAGTTCAGTTTCACAATCACAGCAGGGCAATTAAAATCTGAATTTCTATAAAATGAGATAGGAGTGAATTTTCCTCACACATTCTCCTCCAACTTAAGAAAACATTTGCTAATTTCCTGTAATAGGCAAGGCTTATGTGAGCTGCTTAAAGAGATTACGAAAATAACCAAGGCCAAAAGCCATTGACTTTAAAGGAAAAACAGAATTAGAAGGTTAAGGATTGTTAGTCCGCTACCTATCAGAAAAGAATACTTCAAGATTTAATTCAAAATACTTTTTCCAGATATTCCTATAGTTCCAATACACTGGATTACTACTGAAACCTGTAACATGGATGAATCCCCAGAAATATTGTGCTAAGTGAAGCCAGACACAAAAACTACATTCTACATGACTTCTTTAGAACGAAGCTCAAGAATGGGCAAAATTAATTTATAGAGGAAGTCTTTAAGGGCTTGCAGGGACCATGGGGCAGGAGGTTGACATGAAAGGGGTACAAGGGTGCTGGAAGTGTCCTCCATCTCTTGTTCTGAGTGGTGGCTATACAACTGTCAGAACTTAAACAGTTAACAGTACATTTTACTATATGTAAAATATGCTTTTACAAGGTTAACCAAAGAGATCACTGGACTAAATAAGCAGTACCAGGAAGAGAGGGTTCAGACAAGAGCATGGCAAAAAATAATGTTAGTATTTCTTATACTTGATCTCAATGGCATTTATAAAGAAAAGATTCCCAATTTGAAAGGAATTAGAGGTATTACATATAACAATGATACAGGTATATTACCTGCTAGATTTCAATCACGTATGAAAGATCCTTACATAGAAAAATAAGTCACAGGACTGTTTAACAGCAAATGAAAACAGAATTTGCATCCATTTCTTTTTGCCCTATGAACTGAAAACAAAGCAAGCTTTAATCTGCATCTTTCGCATCACTCTATTACTAGAGTGTTTTGGCTATTCACAGGGGAGGAATTCCCCAGTGTGATTTCCTAATGTTAAGATTTTTCACAGGTAACAAGTCTTGAGAGAAGCATATCAGAGTCATCAGTAGCTATTTTCCACCCTCACAGATTCTGATTCATGCCTTAGGTGCTTGGTTGTGACTCCCAGTCGAAGTCAGGTTAAACACTTACTCCAGACAGGAATAAGTCACATCCCTCAGCCAGTAGAGTAGAAGTCTGGAGAGCCATTTCTGGCTGAGAATCCAGAGGTCCGTTCTCTTCTAGCTCCCTGCCTCTCCCTTCCTTGAGAGGAAAAGATGGAGTGCAGGGAACAGATGTACCTGCTCCCGTTCTTTCTTCCTCCTTTGAAAACTTCGAGAAGCTATACAGAATTGCTGTGATCCAAGCTCTCCATGGCCTCTCCTTTAGCACAAGGAAGAAAGATAATAATGCTACACAGCAATGCAAAGAAAGAATGAAGAGAACTGGGGTGACTGACCAAGTTTTGTTGCCTCCCAACCCAGGGCTATTATTTCAACAAGGAACAAAGAGGCATTGGAACCACTAGCAACGGTATTACTTTGCAAGGTGCATTAACAGTTGTAGAAATCATTATAAACAAAATCTCTGCATGGTGAATTCCCTGAGTATGACTGGACTTGTGAGCCTGAAAGCATTTGTGGTGTTTTACACATTAATCTAATGTATATCTTGAGCCTTCTCATAGACCTGTTTTGTAAAGAGTTGATAATCTAAGGTCATGTTATTTTTAGAATTATAAAAATAACAGGTGCACTTGTCAGCCATCTCCCAGTGAGAGCCCATCTCCTTGAACTAGTTTTGGATACGTCCAAGTTCTGTTCTCAGCTATCCTGGTTCAGTCTCTTTTTTCACAATCTTTAAATATAATCTGCTGTCATTCTGTTGGTATGTTTGTCTTCCCTGCTAGCCTGCCTACTTTGAGAACAGGGGTCACTTCAGTCCTCTTTGTTGCTCAATTTCTAGTACCTAGCACAATAAGGTGCTGAACAGATAGGTAAATGAATGCATTTCTGTGTACATTCTTAGTTATTTTATCACTTATTAGAATATAAGCTCCATTGAGGATGGGATTCTATCTGCTTCCTTATCTCTACACCTTAAATATACCACACATATTTACTGAATAAAGACTGCGAGACAAGATAAATCCGGTGCTCTAAGCTAAATGAAATCTCTATGCACATGACTTTTTCCAAAAGTAATGGGCTTCATTTATGAAGATGACTCATTGCTAGCAAATTCCAGTCAGCTTTCAGAGGATTTTTTTCTTTGCCAAATAACTTAGTCAAGATGGTGACTGAACTCTTCAAAATAAGTATTTTGAAGTATAAAATAGGCCGCTAGCCACAGTAAAGGCAACTGTAACTCTCAAGAAAACCATGATTACCCATGGCTCAAAAGCCTTTTGCTGTGTTTGCTTACCCTTAGAGCAGATAAAAGGCCTGTTTGGAAATGTTCATGTCTCCACTATGATTTGTAGGCTGTGATATGCCCGTTATAGAAGCATGTACCGGGTGGGCACTAAGTACTATTTAAATTTAAATGGAGGCAGAAAATATGAGCTGGTCTGGCAACCTTCCGAACAGAGTACAGCCTGAGATCCAGTGGACAATGAGAACTGCAATTCTAAATGCAATAAGAGAAAGATGGAATTTTGGCTTTCAAAGAAAAAGTAACTCCTATGAAAGGCTTAAATATAAAGCAAATAAATCTTATACTCTACTTCATTTGGGGATAAAAGCAGCCTTCTTCCTTTCATTTTGCTCTCACCTAACCAAATGAAACAGAACGTTGAAACTTTTCTTAGGTCTGATAATGCTGAAGGGGGCCTGCCAGTGTTTAAGTTCTAACATTTGGTTACAGGTTGAGTTGCCCCCAACTTTCAAGCACACAAAATGACAAGCATTAATTCATGTGCCTATTTTGCAAATTAGATAGAGATTATTTCATTTTTTTTATCAGTAAATTTGAAATGACTCAAACTACCAGGGTAATAACTTGTGTGTTCATTTTCCCTGGTATTATATTCATCTCTTTTAACAAGTTATATTTGACATCAAACTTTAACAATACTCAATGAATAGAAATTCTACTTTTGCAGGAAAATTAAACATTTTAGAATTTTTCCTTCCTTTATTGAGACAGAGCCTTGTTTTGTGGCCCAGGCTGGAGTGCAGTGGTGACTGCAACCTCTGCGCCTGGGATCAAGCAGTCCTCCCACCTCAACCTCCCAAGTAGCTGGGACTATAGGCATGCACCACCACTCTTGGCTAGTTTTTTTATTTTTGTAGAGATGGGGTTTTGTCATGTTGTCCAGGCTGGTCTTCAACTCCTGGGAAACTACAGGTGTAAGCCACCGCTCCCAGCCCAAAATTTTTCCTTTAAAAATAACCATTGAAATAGGTAAAAACTACAAATACTCCTTTATTAAAAATTCACAAGATCAATACCAAGAACACTACTTTTTAGACCTTAATACAAAACACTTTAAAATCTTAAATTTGCTAAATTAAGAAACATTCTTATTCCTTAGATATTTCTTTAGTAGAAAGACTACCAAAATGTCATCTGATATTCTATTATGAACCTTACCTTTCATGCTAAAATTATATATTCAAAGTGATGACACAATTCTGTTGTGAAATGCATCTACTGGAAAATACAATTTTATTTAAATGACCTCACTTATGTTTCTCCATTTAGTTGTTCTACAATGACTATGCAAGGAATCATCTCTTGTATATTTTATATATATTATATATTTTGCATATGTCATTTATATTTTGTATATATGTTAAATATTTTGTATATGTTAATATTATAATAGTCCAGTAGAGTACTACTACCCCTTCTGTATCATCCCTACATTTTTCTGACATGGAAACCAAGACCCCAAAGTTGTAAGAAGCTGCTCAAGACGAGGTTCTTTTCAGTCATATCACACAGCTCTTCAATAATCAATATCTTTCATTCATTTACCCATTGATTCAACAAAAACTTACTGATTGCCTACTATGCATCAGGCACTATGCTGCTCACTGAGGTGAAAGTTTTCCTCAAGGTACTCCCGGTTTAACGCAAAAGACAAAACGTGACAATGAGCTGTATGAGTGGAAGGAACAGCCTTGGGGGAAAAGTAAAATCTCTAATAAAAAACAAAAGAGGTAAGACTGGGTTAAGACTTAGGTAAAAGCAGCTACCCATAATATTAATAACTTTACCTTATAATTATTGGAAGGCTTTTAGTGTATCCGGCACCACCATCCTGCAAAGTGAGATTTTTAAATGGCATTCTTCACTTGATACAACCATTTCGTATGAAGTAGGTTCTAATATTAGTTCCATCTTACAGAGGAGGGGGATGTTGTGTTAATTATTCAGGGTCACATGGCTGATGAATGTCTAGGCCAGAATTTGAACTCACATCTATCTAAAACTAAAGCTTAAGTAGTGGTGGGTCTCCATCTCTGTGCAGAGCCAGGCTAAAGCTGTCTGATGAAAATAATGAAACAGAGGTAGAATTTAAAAATACAAAAATAAAAAAAACTGAGGAGATTGACAGGCAGCCCAAGAATAAGGAAAGAAGCTGACATGGGAACAGTAAAAGGATCACAGCCCAGCATGGCGGCCCATTTCTTCCTCACCATAGCTCGCCACAGTACATCAGGGTGCCTGTCCACACCCTTGGCCAAATTAAGGTGAGGATATCTATATCTGTAGCAGAGAGCAGAAATAATCTTTCACCACAGAGAAGAGTATCCTTTTCTTTTAATCTGTCTAATAAGTACTTATAATCTAATTCAGGTTTTCAGCTTCAAATCCCAGACCCTGAGAAAAGATCACCTTCACCTCATCTCTAATACCCACACTTAGCCGGGGGCTTAGAAGGTGGATCTGCTACAGTACATGGCCTGGTCTCTCCTTCTCCCCTCCAGATCCAAGTGGCTATAGATTACCACAGCATTACCACAGTCCTGAGAGTGTGCAGGGATATCAGGGTGGCTGACAAGGTCCTCTCTCAGAAACCCAAGATAATCTCCAATTTTAGAAGATTCTTAGAGAAATGAGGGGCAGAAACTGATGCTGCCTGCATACACAACAGTTGAAAACTGACAAGGTGGAACGTGAGTGGGAAGGATGAAGAGGTCAAACAGGTTTTAAACAAGATCCTTCCCCCCAGGTGCTATCTGACTGTCCTACTTCCACCAAACACTGCCTTCCCACTGCGAACAGTGAGCTCTGAAAGACTCCTCCATATTTCCACGTCTCCAGTCCTAAGAACAGAATCATGTAGAACCCTAACCACGAGAATCTCACCATTAATCTTCCCTTCTCTGTTCTCCGGTGATATTCTAAAGACTTGAACTGTAATAAAAGCTAGTAACTTCTTAAATGTTTCCTTCTGTGCTTTTTGTGCATACAACTATACAATGACACAAAGGAGCATGCATACTTTAATTAGAACTGCTTGGGCAGGTGCAGTGGCTCACACCCGTAATCTCAGCACTTTGAGAGGCTGAGGTGGGAAGACTGCTTGAGCCCAAGAGTTTGGGACCAGCTGGGGAACACAGTGAGACCAAACTCTAACATACATACATAAAATAAAATAAAATAAATAAAATAAAATAAAATAAAATAAAATAAAATAAAATAAAATAAA
>NC_045443.1:42113840-42233196 GCF_002776525.5 Piliocolobus tephrosceles | reverse complement strand
AAATAAAATAAAATAAAATAAAATAAAATAAAATAAAATAAAATAAAATAAAATAAAATAAAATAAAATAAAATAAAATAAAATAAAAACAAAATAAATAAATACATAAGGGAGGCCTGGTGTATGCCTGTGGTCCCAGCTACTCAGGAGGTTGAGGTATGAGGATCACTTGAGTCTGGGAGTCAATGCTATAGTGAGCCATGATTGTACCACTGCACTTCAGCCCCGGCAACAGAAAGAGACCCTGTCAAAAAAAAAAAAAAATCTGGGAGAATAGGATAGGCCACAGGGACCACTGATGGAACTATAATCCCTACATTCATGAGCCATTTATTGGGAGCCACTGTGTGTCAGCCCCTAGAATCTTTTGTTAAGATTTCCTGAAAGGGATTCCCCCTGAAATAGGTTTCTCGGCATCAGGAGAATATTGTCAGTCTGCCCAAAGATCTGCAAGATAGGAAAAAACACACACAATAATTATCTCTTTGCTCTTTGCAGAAACCACATGCAATTCTTCAACCACCTTTATCTTTAAATGCATGTGTCTACAGCACAGCCAATGTCATTACCCTTAATCTGACACTTACACTTGTTGAGCAGTTCCTACAGGCATAATACCACTATTGAGCAGTTCCTACATGCATAACATGATAAGAGCAACAAAAATGGACAGCAATGTTTGAGGGGAAAAGACTAAGTGATCAGAAGTTAAAAGTAGCAGTTTCCATGACAGCTTTATCTAAAAAAAAAAAAAAGAATTTATTATGAGGGTGATAATGTAACTGCCACTCATAAGTGTCTAAGTGAAAAGGGCCCCTGCCCAGCACTGTGCATACCACCTTGCATCCTCGCAGCAACCACACAGGACTGAAGAAACAGGCTCAGAGAGGCTGAGAAGCGTGTGTCATTCAATCAATTCTAGGAGACATGGCACAAGGTGCTAGATGACCATAAACTGAGGTCATCTGACCGTTAAGACTTTCCTCTTCACTCCTTACCACTCTACATCAACAGCAGCCCAATTACCTATATAAGCTCATCTTTCCTCCTTATAATTTTACTTTTCTTTCTTCTTAAGCAGCATCTAAGATCAGTAAACGGTTTCTTTACTATGGGTATCACTTTGGGAGGCCAAGGCGGGTGGATCACTTGAGGTCAGGAGTTCAAGATCAGCCTGGCCAACATGGTGAAACCTTGTCTCTACTCAAAATACAAAAAATTAGCCGGGCGCGGTGGCGTGCACCTGTAATCCCAGTTACTCAGGAGCCTGAGGCAGAAGAGTAGCTTGAACCCAGGGGGCAGAGGTTTCAGTGAGCCGAGATCATGCCACAGGACTCCATTCTGGGCAAAAGAGCAAGACTCCATCTTAAAGAAAAAAAGAAAAAAAAAACAGAAAATGATTTTTGTTAATTTTTTTAAAAGAAAGACTATCTTATGTTTTAGGCAATTTAGGCATTCACGGCTTGTTTAACAGGAAGAAACAATGCAACTGTTTCAAATCATAATTATAATAAAAATTTTTAAATAACGTTAAAGATCTTACTGAGTTTCATATGCAGAGACAATGTATTATCTTTCTTTAGAATTTAGTGGGAAATACATTTTTCTTAAAAATTTAGTACAAATCAGAAAAAAAAGCACGTATAAGACTGTCTATGTGACGCTACAAAACTTTAGCCATCATTTTTTTTGTGCAAAGCCAAAGATTATTTTTCAAACATCTAGATAGAATGTCTAGAGAAATCATGAAAAATTCAATTATATAAACAAAATATTGGTTTAGATAAAACAAGCTTTATAAACAAGCCTGTAATTTGCATAATTGTACTCTGTAAAAGAACATCTATTTGCATGGCTTTGACCTAAGGCTAAAGTTCTGCCAAAGTTATAATAAATATTAGAAAAGAGAACTTTAAGTACCAATGTCCCTTTTTTTTCAAGTATTTGTACTTTAAAATAGTGTGGGAAACAGTAGAATTCCAATGTCTTATTATGAAAGCATTAAATATAAAAGCAACATCTGGACTTCAAAAAAGAATATATTTTCTTTCATTTGTATTTCTGGCTGGTGAATAACTTACTGCAGCAAGATCTTGCAATTAGTATTCAAACATGTAGCCAGGACAATAATAATTACCATGGCAGAGAAAGTTGCCTATTAACCCTTCAACTTGTCTTCTATGGAAGCATTCCATCTGATGTGTTTTGGCTGAATAGTATTTGAATTGCTCTTTGGTCCATGTCCAAAATATTCTATTGTTGACATACTCATCTACTAGTATTCTTCAAACCGTCTGCTTTTTGGGATGGATGCTAATTAATTTTAGTTGCAATGCCCAAAAGACAAAACTAAAAAAAAATAAAAATAATGTCATAAGGCAATCATTTGGCTGAATAAAATTCCCTCAATCTGTATCTTTACATATGATTTACCAATCAGTCAAGCAGTACATTTCGTTGGCTAAAGGTAATTGGAAATATTTTCTGTTCTAAAATTGACCACTCTTGCAGACCCAGCCCTGAATTCATTATAATCAGGCAGCTTAAATCATATGGCATGCAAAGCTTCCATTAAAATCCAAAAATGTCTCACGCTTGTAATCCCAGCACTTCGGGAGGCTGAGGCAGGTGGATCACGAAGTCAGGAGATTGAGACCATCCTGGCTAACACGGTGAAACCCCATCTCTACTAAAAACACAAAAAATTAGCCGGGTGTGGTGGCGGGCTCCTGTAGTCCCAGCTACTCCAGAGGCTGAGGCAGGAGAATGGCGTGAACACGGGAGGCAGAGCCTGCAGTGAGCGGAGGTCGCGCCACTGCACTCCAGCCTGGGCGACAGAGTAAGACTCCGTCTCAAAAAAAAAATGAAAATCTAAAAATGTCCCCAAACATATGTTTTGTTGAATATCTACTATGTGAAAAACATTACGATATTCAGGCTGTGAGATACAAAGATGAATAAGAAATCTCCCTTCAAGAAGAGTGTTTTTGGTTAAGACGTACAGCTAAAATACAAAATACACACCAAGTAAAGTATAACAGAAGAAACCCTAAAGGATTAAAGTGAAAACTTATTAGAATACAATCATTTTCATCATTTGTTACAGATATCACTGAGAGATCAATATTATCATCCTTTAATTTAAAGCCAAATTGTGAGTTTTTTTTTTTTTTTTTCTTGAGACAGGGTCTCACTCTGTTGCCCAGGCTGGAGTGCAGTGGCACAATGACAGCTCACTGCAGCCTTGGCTTCCTGGGTTCAATCGAATCTTCCACCTCAGCCTCCCAAGCAGCTGGCACCACAGGCGTGTGCCATGCCCAACTTATTTTTGCAGTTTTTGTAGAGACTGTGTCTTGGCATTTTGCCCAAGCTGGTTTCAAACTCTTTGGCTCAAGCAATCTTCCCACCTTGGCATCCCAAAGTGCTGAGATAACAGGCATGAGCCATCATGTCTGGCCCTTTATTTCCGGTATTCTTAATCCTTTATAATTTCCCTCAAGAATATCAGAATTGGCCGGGCGTGGTGGCTCACGCCTGTAATCCCAGCACTTTGGGAGGTCGAGGCGGGCGAATCACGAGGTCAGGAGATCGAAACCATCCTGGCTGACACGGTGAAACCCCGTCTCTACTAAAAATACAAAAAAATTACCTGGGCGTGGTGGCGGGCGCCTATAGTCCCAGCTACTCCCAGCTACTTGGGAGGCTGAGGCAGGAGAATGGCGTGAACCCGGGAAGCGGAGCCTGCAGTGAGCTGAGATCCTGCCACTGCACTCCAGCCTAGGCGAGAGAGCTAGATTCTGTATCAAAAAAAAGAATATCAGAATTAAAATCCTATATAACTGATGGAAATCTTCATAGGAGCATTTGGTCTAAATTTCTAGGTTTCTAAAAGAAAAAATAAAAAATGTAGAACAATCAACATATGTGACTGCTGCAACTCCTTGAGAAAAAAGGCGTGTGTATAGCTAAAACACAAATTAAGTAAGAGTAACTCTTATTCTTTTAGAGCTGTGTTTGTCTCAGATCCAAATAAAGTATTTCAAAAGGATACTGGAGAACCTTTTGGAAAGCCATTATTTGACTTGAAAGAATGTGCAAGATAAATCATGTCTGTGGATTTGAAACTGAAAATAATAAAAGATTTATAAAAAGAAGCAAGACTATTCTAAAAGAGTTTGAGGATAGTTTGCTTTGTTTATTAGCTGCCATCTCCTTGGTAGAGGGTGTGCATACACACACACACGTATATATTATGTATACATATATATTTATACATGTGTATATATTTATGATATGTATATAACATGATCCCCTTGCCATAGTGAATAAGGCCAGGGTAGTATCAAGGTTTAATTTCTGAGAAATCATCATGCCTTTAGGAACACTCAGGATGCTCTGCAGTCCTAGCCCCATGACTTCACCTGTCTTCTCATCCCAACAGGGCTGGCTCAAGTACTGCCCCAGTAGAGTTGCCCTGGATTCCCCTAGGCAAGGTCACATGCTTTCTCCTTGGTATCACCACTGAACCTGGTACAGATCTTGATTACAATATTAATCACAAGTTACTGAAATTATCTGTTTCCTTTCTAGATAGTGAGGTACTGGAGAACAGTGAACCTGGAACCTAGCAGAGTGCCTGGTAAAATACATACACTCAGCATTTTCAGAACAGATAACTGGGGGTATCTCAAAGTGCCACAGAAGAAGAAAATTCTACTAGGGCCATGAAACCACTAGGCATTATGTTAATCAAATTACCTTAGAAGAATAAATCATCCATTCTTTCCACAATTATTTGCTAGGCTCCTACCAAGGTGCCATGAGGGACACAGCTTAAAACACGAAGCGGACAAGGTACCAGCCTTCAGGGAGCTTACATTTTAGAGGAGAATGAGGAAAAGAGACAACTCTTAAAAATTATAGCAATGGAATATGTATAACATTTAAGATATTTTGCATGATCTCTAGAAGACTCAAATAACCTAGGCCAGTCACCAAGAAATGTACACGCTAGTTGCGGGAATAATAAACGCAAAGCTAACGAATAACAAAGACAAAATACAGGATGAATGCTAACTGCATAGAACAAAAAAAATAAAAAAATAAATGAGAATTCATTTTGAGCACTTTAGGCTAGGAGGATCATTAACAACTTTCTGGGTTTGTGATAGACTTGGGAGGAGAGGGAGGCTGTGAGCAGAAAAACACAGTGTTTTTTTCCATTCTCTTACTCAACAATCAACACAGAAGACTTCAGTGACCAAATGTGCAAGATTTCTCCCCAGCAACAAGCAAGCAATCAATTCTGCAGTGGATACCAGCTGGGTATCCTCCAAGTGAATTCTGACACTATTTACCTGGAGATGGTGTCAGATCCCAGTTAAGGGTTCAGCCCCACAAAACTGCCCCCCACTACTTCTGATGCCAATCACAGGCCCCAGGTCATTTTACCTGTGCTTCTGATTAACTGTTTATAAACTGGGGTTCCCACAACACCCTCCTTGGGTTCCATTAATTTGCCGGAGTGGCTTGGGGAACTCAGGGAAACACTTGCATTTACCAGTTTATTATAAAAGATAAAGATGAAGAGATGCATAGAATGAGGTATGGGGGAAAGGGCACAGAGTTTTCACTCCGTCCCAGGGCAAGCCACCTCCAGGTACCTCCACTGTTCAGCTATCCAGAAACTCCCTGAACCAGTCCGCTTGGACCTTCATGGAAACTTCATTGGATAGTCATAATTGAACCATGTTGAAAAGTGATTGGACAAAAAGCATATGATTTAATACTAATAGACTGAATGGGGAAACCCAGCAAGGCCTATCTGATCAGATTTTTCTGGCATCTCTGTGCAGTATTCCTTCCTCCAGGGTGTGGGGCAGGATCCCTTCTGAAATGGGGAGTCTTATGGCCTACATTCAGACAAGGTAGATGGGAGAATTTCTTTATGGGCAGTTCTCACACAGAAAGGTGGGGGAAGATTACAATTTTAGTTTCTAAAATTAGAGAGAGAAAGATAAAAAGAGGGCAGGTCAAAACTGGAGACTGTTTTCTGAGGCCTGCTTCTGAGGCCTAAAGCACCCCAACATTATAGCAAAAGTTATGGGAGTTTTAAGTGAGGAACCATGGACAAACACATATGTGTCATAATATCACAGGGAACCACTGAGAAAAAGAGGAGGTGAGGCTGAAATTACTAAGAAGGAAAATGGTCTCGCCCGACATGGTAGCTCATGCTGCTCAGCACTTTGGGAGGCTGAGGCGGGCAGATACCTGAGGTCAGGAGTTCGAAACCAGCCTGGTCAACATGGCAAAACCCCATTTCTATTAAAAATACAAAAATTAGCTGGGCATGGTGGTGGGTGCCTGTAAACCTAGCTACTCAGGAGGCTGAGACAGGAGAATCACTTGAACCCAGGAGGCAGAGGTTGCAGTGAGCTGAGATTGGGCCACTGCACTCCAGTCTGGGCAACAGAATGAGACTCTGTCTCAAAAAAAAAAAGTGGGGGAGGGGCGCTGGGCACGGTGGCTCACACCTGTAATTCCAGCACTTTGGGAGGCCGAGACGGGTGGATCACGAGGTCAGGAGATCAAGACCTTCCTGGTTAACATGGTGAAACCCCGTCTCTATTAAAAACACAAAAAAATTAGCCAGGCATGGTGGTGGGCACCTGTAGTCCCAGCTGCTCAGGAGGCTGAGGCAGGAGAATGGCGTGAACCCGGGAGGCAGAGCTTGCAGTGAGCGGAGATAGTGCCACTGCACTCCAGCCCGGGTGACAGAATGAGACTCGTCTCCAAAAAAAAAAATAGAAAGGGTGGGTGGGGGAATGGTCTGAGCCAATGGTCAGAGGGGAAAATTAAAAGACTTACTGGAACAATAGCAAATTCTCTTCTCCTGCTACCATCATCCTGGGCTCCTCTCTGCTTGCTGGAAACAATCAGCAGCTGAGAACACACAGATGCCGCTTCTTTCATAAAGCTCTCAGACCCATTCTTCTCTATTTCATGACCACTGCAGGCATTTCTGACCCCAACTACTGGAAAGGTTTAGCTCTACTGTCTCCTTTCCCAACGCATTTTAGAACGTGCTACCATGGAGATCTTTCCAAAAGCAAATCCAATCCTATCTTTTCATTAACATCCTTCAGGAGCTCCAAATCATATACAAAGTAAAACCCAAAATCCTTAAAGTATATAGGATTCACAGCATAGCCTCTCCCCACCTTCCCTTGCAGGCAACTATTTGGAACTCCAGACTCTCCTCCGGCCATCTCTGCACTACATTTGCCTAGTCTTTCAGCACCTGACCCAAAAATCTCTTCTGTGAAGCTCTCTCCCAGTCTCTCCTTCGGTTTCATATGTACCTTTTATTGCAAATCTCTGTCTGATGATGCAGAGCAAACCAAACTCAGGTTCTTCTGTACTCTCGATACAATCAACACAGAATACGTTTATGACCAGATGTGGCAAGAGTTCTCCCCACATGACAAACAAGCAGTCTTTCAGCAATGAACACCAGCTTGGCATCCTCTAAATCAAGTCAATTCAGATACTATCCACCTGCGATAAGCCTCAGAGCTCAGTTGAGGGCTCAGTCCTACAAGGCTGCCCCCCCCCCCCCCCCCGCAACTTCTGACAACAAGCACAGGTCCCAGGTTGTTTTGCCTGGGTTTCTGACCCACCAGCTACAAATTGAGGTTCTCGCAACACCATCTTTGGGTTCCATTAGTTTCCCAGGGCAGCTCACAGAATTTTGGGGTTCTTACGGAGGCTATATTACATAGGCATGATTGATTAAATCATTAGCCACTGGTGATCAGCTTAACCTTCAGTCTGGCTCTTACCCCTCTCCAGTTTGGGAGATGGGGCTGCCAGCCATCTGTCAACTGATTAGCATAAAAAAGACACTTATCACTTTGAAAATTCCAAAAGTTTTAGGAGTTGCATGCCAAGAAACTGGAAGAATACCTTATATATTTCACAATATCACAGTCTGGTTCTAAGGAACTTTTCTCCTGGAAGACACAGGTATGTCTTACTCATTTTTGGTCTCCCAACACCTGGCCCAGGACCTAATCCTGAAACTAGCACAGAATGATTGCTCAATCAATGTTTATGAAGGAAGACTGGGGCTAGTATCAGATTTACAGGTGATTAAACCTAAAGTAGGTAATTAGGAAATAGAGGTGGGTGTGGGAAGGTAAGTCTATGTAAAAATGTGACAGTTGAAAAGGGAGCAAATAGCTGGACCATTATCTCTCAAAGGTAATGGACTATGTCCTCTGTCTACCCCTCAATGACATGGCCGTTAGGATGGGGATCAGACAGTAAACTACATAAACAGATTAGAAACTCAAAGCAACCAACCAACCATCCACAAACAAAGCCTTGTTATCTGAACAGTCTGAATAGTTCCTGATAGTCTTTTTTGGAACCACTTTTCCTCCTTCAGCAAAGCTTGACCACAGAGAACAGAACTGAAGAAACAAAATAAAGCAGCATACTAATCTGATTTCTGCATTCTGGCTATAAAAGCTTTTCCTATAGCTTTCTACACAAACAGGAAGAGATACTGAATTTAATTTGCTGATTAGTGGGGGAAAGAGGGGGCGAAAAGCAGCCAAGGACACTCTTTTGCACATTTGGCAGGGTACCACACAACCTGCCTCCCAGGGGCTTGCAACAATATGTGATCTCCACCAGCGCAACAGGGGCTTCAAACACAAATTTCCCACCACTACTGCCTGGATGTGGCTTCAATGGTTGGTTGTTGGCACCGCTTTAGAAATAAGTGGCCTATTGCAAAAATGCTCTAATGCCAACAGGTTGCCACACAAGCACACCTTTGGAAATAATTTCTGCTGGCTGTAACTTAAGCAAACAAGGAAAAGACACCCATAGTGAGATACACCATCCTTGATTCTCCATATCAGTTCATTCTAAACTAGGAGGTAACACTGACATAAAGTACTGAACAGCCAGGCATGGTGGCTCACACCTGTAATCCCAGCACTTTGGGAGGCCAAGGTAGGAGGATCACTTAAGCTCAGGAGTTTGAAACCAGTCTGGGCAACAGTGAGACCTTGTCTCTACTAAAAGAAAAAAAACAAAAATAAGTCAGGCGGGGTGTCACAGGCCTGTGGTCTCAGCTACTCGAGAGGCTAAGGTTGGAGAATTGCTTTAGCCTGGGAAGTTAAGGCTGCAGTGAGCCGTGACTGCGCCACTGCACTCCAGCCTGAGAGACAGAGGGAGACCCTGTCTCCAAATGAATAACTAAAAGTACAGTGTTTCAAAAGTAAGGAGGAACCCACTGTTTAAAAGGCTCTAAATCCTAGTTACTAGAGGGCACATTTCCATATATATACATAAAGCATCTCTATGATATAATCAGGGACCTCATTCAGTTACAAAGTTTTTTCTTTGCGGGGGCAGGGGGGAGGTCTCTTGCAAATTAGGCCATTATAATGTCCGGTATACCCAGGAACTCGTGTCAAAATAATTCTAAGGCTGGGTACAGTGACTCATGCCTGTAATCCCAGAGCTTTGGGAAGCCAAGACAGGAGAATGGCTACAGGCCAGGAGTTCAAAGCTGCAGTGAACTATGATCTCGCCACTGCATTCTAGCCTAAGTCATGGAGCAAGACCCTGTCTCTAAAAATAATTCTCCCACTCTGAATTATAAAGGTAATATTAATAGAGGGATTTCACAGAAATCTTCCATACCCAAGTGGGTTTTAAACTATTTTTTTTTTTTTTTTTTTTTTTGAGGTGGAGTCTCGCTCTGTCACCCGGACTGGAGTGCAGTGGCCGGATCTCAGCTCACTGCAAGCTCTGCCTCCCGGGTTTACGCCATTCTCCTGCCTCAGCCTCCGGAGTAGCTGGGACTACAGGCGCCCGCCACCTCGCCCGGCTAGTTTTTGTATTTTTAGTAGAGACGGGGTTTCACCGTGTTAGCCAGGATGGTCTCGATCTCCTGACCTCGTGATCCGCCCGTCTCGGCCTCCCAAAGTGCTGGGATTACAGGCTTGAGCCACCGCGCCCGGCGGTTTTAAACTATTATACAACTACTGACAGTGACAATCAAGTACTAGGGGAAATATATTAGTCAACAGCGTAAATACAGATGTGCATTGCAAAATTAAAGGCAGAGGTTAAAATTATTTTCATTTCACCAGTCTCTTCTCCCACAGTTGGAAATAATAATTATTTTGTAAAAGGTTTTCCACCACTATCAGCCTACTCCCAGTAATCTTTAAAAAGGCGTATTCTTTTGTAAAGCATAAACTTAACATTGGCATAGTTAAATATTGTCCGATATAAAATCACTACAACCCACATTAAATTTGTACTTCCAAAAAAACAACCAACTAGGTGGACATGGTGGTGCCTAAAGTCCCAGCTACTTGGGAGGCTGAAGTGGGAGGATTGCTTGAGTCCCGTAGGTCGAGGCTGTAGTGAGCCATGATACATCACTGCACTCTAGCCTGAGTGACAGAGCGAGACCATATCTCGAAAGAAAGAAAAGAGAAGAAAAGAAATCACATTTATAGATACTGGGTGTTAGAACATCAACAATATCTTTTCATTCACTGAAAGAAAAAAAAACTGCCAAGACCTGTTTAAATGGTACCTGTTGCTAGACATAAAACATGTTGAGATGATCCCTACAGTAGAGGCCCCAGGGCCCCACAGGAATAGTAGGAAATGCCCTACTAATATTAACACTAAAGTATTAATATTAGTAGTTTCTAGAGGGTGAGGAGGAGTACAGATATTTAACTTTTTCTTAAATATATCTACACTGACTTGACAAAACTAGCATGAATGACATCTGTCATTAAAAATAAAAAGAGCTTATTGCCACACACTTACGATGAATTTATACTAAGCCTCAATAGGTAAACACAGGCTAGACCAAATTACTTTCTAAACTGAGATCTATTGCTGGCACAGTAAAACAAATAAAGCTCAGAGTCTCTTGCTTACTTCAGTTTCCATTTGAGCTTCTGCCCTCATTTACTTACAATACTCACTATAAACAGTGCACCTCACCATAAGAGACAATAGTACTTTCCTGGGAAACAGACTGTGCCAATTTTATTGTAACTTTTTAAACTTCGCTCCTATATTTTTATGTAATCATCAGGCACTATGTAATCTTGCTAAACAGTAGTAACAGCCAGAGCGACCCAGTGGTAAGAGTATTAATCTTCACTGGTCTTACAAGCCAGAAAACCTGGGTTTGAAAGTGTGAGAAGCTGGGCAGATCAACCTGTGTGCTTCAGTTTTCTCTCCTATAAAAACTACTACTATTTGCTCCCTCCTTAAGGATGAATACCTAGTAAATTGTTCTTAAATGAACGAATGAAATGTGAAACTAAATCATGGAGTGTAATCTCCTCCATTCGATTTGTCCCTGGAAAACCAAGAAGTTACCAATTTTTTTTGATCTAAATGATCCGTGCCCAAACTGTAACAGAAATAAAAACCACACCCAACTCCTAAAATTAAGTTACTTTTAAAGTTATTAGAGAACAACAGGGCTTTAGAACATCAGCAAGATGTTCTGTTTTTAAATTGATTTGGCATCCAGGAGTCTAAGCAGAGTCGCCACAGCAGACTGGCTTGGTAATTTAATTAGAGTCTTCTGGAAGGACCCATTACGTCTTCATCCCCCGACAGTGTTCTCTTTAGGGACCTGATTTTCTCTCTACCCCTCCCATTCCTTTCTCCTTCCTCGCCTCCTCTCACCCCTTTTGTTTGCCTTTTTTTTTTTTTCTTTTTTTGCTCTTAAAACAGCTCTTCCTCCGTTTGGCTTGTCACTCCCATGCATTTTTCACTCTAACTAGAAATGGGTCACCCCAGGTTTGCTCCCCAAGCCCCAGGTCCCCTCAGGACGAGTGGCAAAAGCCCTGCGGTCCACCCCGCCTGGGGGATTCCTCCTCTGATCACAGCCCCGGCGGGCTCCGCAGATGGGAAAGGATTTCCAGCGCGCGCCTAGCGGCCACAAATCACTTCCCCGGGCCACCCTGCCAGGCCTCAACCCTCCCAGAGCCGTCGGTGGGCTTTTACTCTTAACGAGGATTCAGGTGGGTCACACCTTGTCCTCCAAACGCGGGCTTGCTCCCCGGACCCCGCCCAGGGGCTCGCCCCAGTGCCCAGGCTCCTCGGCATCCCTACCACTGTGGGAGGCGGGGAAGTGACCCCAAAGTTGCTTCAGAGTGGAGACTTCCGCACGCAGAGGCGTCCCCGCAGCTGCCTGCCTTTTTCAGGGGCAGCATCCGCCGCCCGTCCGGAGCCTGTCCTCGGGGCCACCACGCACCCCGCGCCTCCGCCCCGCCGGGGCCGCACCGGGGGCCTCAGTCTGCAGGAAGCTGGGGACAGCGGGCTTCCTCCCCTGCCCGGAGCAGCCGAGTGTCCCGGCCAACCTCCCCCGCGGAGAGCGCAGCGCCCCCGCGCAGTCCCCGAACTTCTTCCCGCGTCGGCTAGGGCTCTCGGGTGGGGACGCGGGGACCCCTCGCTCACCAATATCCCCATCGTCGTCGTCGTCCTCCTCCTCCATTTGTAGCAAAACATTCCTGCTCATCTTTTTCATGTCTCCTTCAGAAGGCGGCTCCCAACTTGGCGCGAAGTTGGGGGCTCCGGGGTTCCGGAACGGCGCGGCTCTCCCAGGCGCCGGATCGGGGACCGCGGGGCGCTTGTCGCTTGGGCTCAGGGGCCGCTCTGCCCAGCCTGCGCCTGGGAAAGCCGAGCCGAGGCGCCCACCGACCGGAGCCCAGAGCCGGAGGAAGCCTCTCGCCTGCCGAGCGGAGCCCGTAGACTGAGCATGCCCAGTGCGGCCGCCGCGGCTCGCTGCGGAATGATTGAACTTCCCCGGTTTTATGAGCTCGCAGAAGGAAGTCGGGAGGCGAGACTGGAGAGGGAGTAGTCCGGGGCTGCGCGCGGGGGAACTAGCTGGAGTGCGAGGCGGGAACACGTGAGTGCGGGAGTGGACGGGGTTCACTAAACGTTGATCCCAAACAGGGCAGCTTTTCGTTCCAAGGTCGTCTGTGAACACACACTGCGGCTTGCTTTGTTTTAACGTCTGATACTAGAGGGGGGGGAAATGCTGCTACAGCACAACTGCAGAACCCTGGAAGGCGAGCTCGTTTGAATGGCTTTTAAAGGCGACGTGGAGCTAGTAATGGGGGAATCTTAAATTACTCTAACTCCAACCTGGGAAAGTGGAATCTTATACGGGTAGGGTAAGATTACGGGGGAGTGGAGGTGGGAGGAGAGGCAAAACTCAGAGAATAAGCCAAAGAAGAAGGGGCGGGACGGAAGGGAGTGGCGGTGGAGAGAATATTCTAAATAAACGTGTGCACAAAGGCAGGAGGATTTCCGCATACATTGCGGTCGCGGAGAGTGCAGAAGCGCCCCCTACCCCGCCCGCAGGAGCACACAGGGAGTGGTCGGAAGATAATCGCTGAAGCGTCCAGCCTATTTGTACAATGGAAACTAGTCCTCTGTGTCAAAGAGGCAGAAGAAGCCGAAGACCATTAGAGTTATATGTAAACTCTTCTAAAACAATATGGAAAGCTATAATAAGAGAAAAGAAAGAAGTGAAATAAAATTAAGGCAGATAGTTTTTATCTTTATTTTTAGTGCTTTCCTGGAAACCAAAGGGACCGATAGGACAAATACAAAGGGATTTAGTACTTTAAAGACCCTAGGAGTTGTTTGAACGGCAGGTTTTGGGGATCGCGTGTCTACAACACTTTTTTTCAAAAAAGCTGGTGCATTCAGGTGGTTCAATTTTGACTTCTCAAAAGGGCTAGAAGGTATATTTGAAATCTTGGTTATATGTGTTATTGTCTACTCCTCATTAAAAAATTTTTTTATATTTTTTCCACTGAAGTGCTAGGGTTATCACAATAACACGAAATCTGCTGTGCATGTTTTTTCTTCCATATGCTTTTTTTGAGACGGTCTCGCTCTGTTGCCGAGGTGGGAGTTCAGTAACTAGAACTACAAGCGGAGCACACCACCATGTGGGGCTTATTCTTAAATTTTTTGTAGAGATGGGTGTCTCACTATGTTGCCCAGGCTGGTTTTGAACTCCTGGCCTCCAGCAATCCTTGCACCTCAGTTTCATAACTTGTTTTTAATGTTCTCTCTGAAAGAAAGAAAACATTGAGACCAATCTTCACTGGGAAAATAGCCATGAATATATACATGAAAAGACATGATGAAATTACTTTTAAGAAAATATCTGGAAAACACTATACTTCTTGAGGTACTTTTTAGGAATAAAGAGAATTGTTTTTAGTGTAAAGAGACAACAATACAGTACTCTGAAGTTAGGATAAAAAAATGATGGGAGAAGAAAGATGGGAAGAGATTGTTTTCTTTTACTGAACCCTCTCCCCTGAGCTTATGAAACTCACTAAAAGTAGAAACTTCAAAAGTGTTTTGGTTACATGATCAATTTTTACAATTTTCCTTTAACAAATTTTTGTATAGTCATTTTTATGTACTGGGAAAAGTTTTACATGTTTTATAAGCATCCATTCATTCAACCCTCATAACAACCCTAGAAATTGTTATCATTTTTCTTCAGGTGTGAGGCAACTGGAGCAACTTGTCCAAAATCACACAGGGAATAAATAGCGGAGCCAGGATTGAAACCCGAACAGCTTGTTTTAGAATCAGTGCTCATAGCCACTTCATAAACCACCTCCAGAGACATGTCCCAATCCATTTTTTTTTTCAGATCACTTTTTCCCCCAACAATTCTAAATTCAAAGCCTCATCAACTCCCTGCCGTAGTTCTTTCACCAAATGTTCTTTTTTTTTTTTTTTTTTTTGAGGCGGAGTCTCGCTCTGTCGCCCAGGCTGGAGTGCAGTGGCCGGATCTCAGCTCACTGCAAGCTCCGCCTCCCGGGTTTACGCCATTCTCCTACCTCAGTCTCCTGAGTAGCTGGGACTACAGGCACCCGCCACCTCCCCCGGCTAGTTTTTTTGTATTTTTTTAGTAGAGACGGGGTTTCACCGTGTTAGCCAGGATGGTCTCGATCTCCAGACCTCGTGATCCGCCCGTCTCGGCCTCCCAAAGTGCTGGGATTACAGGCTTGAGCCCCCGCGCCCCGCCTTTTTTTTTTTTTTTTTTTTTTGTGACAGAGTCTCGCTGTCGCCCAGGCTGGAGTGCAGTGGCGCGATAGCAGCTCACTGCAAGCTCCGCCTCCCGGGTTCACGCCATTCTCCTGCCTCAGCCTCCTGAGTAGCTGGGACTACAGGCGCCCGCCACCAAGCCCGGCTAATTTCTTGTGTTTTTAGTAGAGGCAAGGTTTCACAGTGTTAGCCGGGATCGTCTGGATCTCCTGACCTCGTGTTCCGCCCGCCTCTGCCTCCCAAAATGCTGGGATTACAGGCATGAGCTACCGCGCCTGGCCTTGTTCTCATTTTTTTGGACTAAGACTTTGCTCAAAGTTACTTTGTAGTTAGAAAATTATCGTAGTTGATTTTGCAACAAGTGTTAATTAGTCATTTAGAATTCTTCACAGATTTTTAAGAGTTTACATTTTTCTTCCTTGATAAGTGCTGTAGTGAAACATTGTTGGCCTTATATGTAAAGGTAGCTGTTGCTAGAAGAGAACTGAATTGTTTACTTACCTTAGCTGTGAGTCTATTATTAGTAAATTACGTTCTTTCCTCTAATCTATTTTATTTCCTACCACTTGTGCATTTTTTTTCAAATGAGCAATATATGCCTCAAAAATAAGATAATAGGCCTATGTAAGAACCACGCACTTACCCCTGAAGAATTATCATCCATACAATAATAATTTGTGAAATAAAATATTCTTAATATATAGCCAGGTTATTTGTATTTGCAAAGGTTTTTCAAGTCAGGGATCACAGAACAATTATTTTCTCATTCATTCATCTGATTAACTACAACTTTTGGCCACCAGGATATTCTTTCTCTGCCCGTCCTGTAAATGTTGTTGCTTTTCTAGCTTCGGGCCCCAGGTCTCGTCTCTTCTCATCTTTCCCTGTAGAACTCATTCAGTCCTATAACTTTACTATCTAGTCCAGGCAGGGTCAGCTTCATGGGCATTCAAACAGTCTATTCACACAGAGCCCTACACCGTCATGGGCCTAACACTTGGGATTTAAATATTCTGTGGTTAATGCTCATCAATGATAGACTAGATAAAGAAAATGTGGTACATATACACCATGTAATACTATGCAGCCACAAAAAGGAATGAGATCATGTCCTTCATAGGGACATGGATGGAGCTGGAAACTGTTATCCTCAACAAACTAATGCAGGAACAGAAAAACAAACACCGCATGTTTTCACTCATAAGCAGGAGCTGAACAATGAGAACACATGGACACAGGGAGGGGAACAACACACACTGTTGGGGAATGGGGTTGCGGAAGGGAAAGCTTCAGGATAAATAGCTAATGCATGTGGGGCTTAATACCTAGGTGATGGGTTGATAGGTGCAGCACACCACCATGGCATACATTTACCTATGTAACAAACCTGCTCATCCTGCACATGTATCTCAGAACTTAAAATAATTTTTTAAAAAAGGTTCTGTGGTTGTCATCCTGAAATTCTTTTCTTCTGGTTTTATTTTAGGTTCTGGGGGTATATGTACAGTTTTGTTATAGGTAAATTGTGTGTTGCTGAGGTTTGGTGTATAAAGATCCTGGCAGCCAGGTATTGAGCATAGTACCCAGTAGATAGCTTTCCAAACACCCCACTCCCGCTATCCCCCCTAAGCAGTCTCTGGTGTCTACCATCTTTGTATCCATGTGTATTAAATGTTTAGCTCCTACTTATAAGTGGGAACATGCAGTATTTGGTTTTTCTGTCCCTGCATTAATCCGCTTAGGATAATGACCTCCAGCTGCATCCGTGTTGCTGCAAAGGACATGATTTGGTTCTTTTCTATGGGTGCATGGTATTTCATGGTATGTATATACCACATTTTCTTTATCTAGTCTACCATGGATGAGTGTCTTGGTTGATTCCATGTCTTTGCTGTTGTGAATAGTGCTGCAGTGAACATACCAGTGCATGTTCATCTTTTTAGTAGAACGATTTATTTTCTTTGGGTATATATACCCAGTAGTGGGATTGCTGGGTGGAATGGTAGTTTTGAGTTCTTTGAAAAATCTCCAAACTGCTTTCCATAGTGGCTGAACTAATTTACATTCCCACCAGCAGTGTATAAGCATTACCATTTCTCCACAACCTCAACAGCATCTGTTGTTTTTGACTTTTTAGTAACATCCATTCTGACTGGTATGAGATGGTATCTCATTGCAGTTTTGACTTGCATTTCTCTAATGATTAGTGATGGTGAGCATTTTTTTCATATATTTGTTGGCCATGTGTATAGCTTCTTTTGAGAAGTGTCCATTGATTTCCTTTTCCCCTGTTTTAATGAGATTGTCTCTTTTTTGTTTGTTGAATTAAGTTCCTTACAGATTCTAGATATTAGACCTTTGATGCATAGTTTATAAATATTTTCTCCCATTCTATAAATTGTCTATATACTCTGTTGACAGTTTCTTTTGCTGTGCAAAGCTCTTTAGTAGGTCCCACTTGTCAATTTTTGTTTTTGTTGCCATTGCTTTCTGGGACTTAGTCATAAATACTTTGTCAAGACCAATGTGTAGTATGGTACTTTCTAGGTTTTCTTCCAGGGTTTTTATTATTTTAGGTCTTACATTTAAGTCTTGAATCCATCTTGAGTTAACTTTTTTATGCGGCGAAAGGAAATGGTCCAGTTTCAACTTTCTGCATATGACTAACCAGTTATCCCAGCACCATTTATTGAATAGGGAGTCCTTTGCTCATTGTTTGTTACTATTCACTTTGTTAAAGATCAGGAGATTATAGATATGTGGCTTCATTTTTGGGTTCTATATCCTATTCCATTGGTCTGTAACTCTGTTTTTGTACACATCATGCTCTTTTGGTTACTATAGCCTTTGGTTTGAAGTTGGGCAGTGTGATGTTCTTTATTCTTTGTTCCAGCTTTGTTATTTTATTTTATTTTATTTTATTTTATTTTATTTTATTTTATTTGAGACAGAGCCTCACTGTGTTGCCCAGACTGAAGTGCAGTGGCCTGATCTCTACTCACTGCAACCTCCACCTCCCGGGTTCAAGCGATTCTCCTGCCTCAACCTTCCAAATAGCTAGGACTACAGGTGCATGCCACAACACCAAGCTAAGTTTTATATTTTTAGTAGAGACAGTGTTTCACCATGTTGGCCAGGCTAGTCTCAAACTCCTGGCCTCAAGTGATCCACCTGCCCCAGCCTCCCAAAGTACTGGGATTACAGGTGTTAGCCACAGCACCCAGCCCAGCTTTGTTATTTTTGCTTAGGATTGCTTTGGTGATTCAGGCTGTTTTTGGTTTCATATGAATTTTAGAATACTTTTTTCTAATTCTGTGGAAAAATAGCTGATAGATTGACAGGAATAGGATTTAGTCTATAAATTACTTTGGGCAGTGTGGCCATTTTAACGATATTGATTATTTCTATCCCTGAACATGGAATGCTTTTCCCTAAGTTTGTGTCATCTCTGATTTCTTGCTGCAGTGTTTTGTAGTTCTTATTGCCGAGATCTTTCACCTCCTTGCTAAGCTCTATTCTTTAGTATTGTATCCTTTTCTTTTAGTGGTTACTGTAAAAGGGATTCCTTTCTCTCTTTTTTGTTCTTTCTATTTATTTATTTATTTTTTGAGATGGAGTCTCACTCTGTCACCTAGGCTGGAGTGCAGTAGCAAAATCACAGCTCACTGTAACCTTGACCTCCCAGGCTCAAGCTTTCCTCCTGTCTCAGCCTCCTGAATATCTGGGACTACAGCCGCATGCCACCATGCTTTGGTAATATTTGTTTTATTTTTTATAAAGACAGGGTCTGCCTGTGTTGCCCAGGCTCGTCTTGAACTCCTGGGCTCAAGAGATCCTCCTGCCTCAGCCTCCCAAAGTGCTGGGATTTCAGCGTTGAGTCATGTTCTCAGCTAGGATTGTGTTCTTAATTCAGCTCTCAGGTTGGCTGTTACTAGTGTATAGAAATGCTGCTGATTTTTGTACATTGATTTTGTATCCTGAAACTTTTCTTAAGTCATTTATCATCAGTTCTAGGATCCTTCTGGCAGATTCTGTGGGGTTTCCTAGGTATAGAATCATATCATCTGCAAAGAGAAATAGTTTCATTCTCCCTCTTCCTATTTAGATGCCTTTTATTTCTTTCTCTTGCCTGATTGCTCTAGCTAGGACTTTCAGTACTATGTTGAATAGGAGCAGTAACAGTGGGCATCTTTGTCTTGTTCCAGTACTCAACAGGAATGCATCCAGCTTTTTGCCTGTTCGGTATGATGTTGGCTGTGAGTTTGTCATATATAGGTCTTATTATTTTGAGATATGTTCTTTTGCTATGTAATTTGTTGAGGGTTTTTAATATGAAGCAATGTTGAATTTTATTGAAAGCCTTTTCTGCATCTATTGAGATGATCATGTGGTTTTTGTTTTTAATTCTGTTTTTGTGGTGAATCACATTTATTGATTTGTGTTTGTTGAACCAACTTTGCATCCCAGGAGTAAAGCCAACTTGATCATGGTAAATTAACTTTAATGTGCTACTGGATTCAGGGATGACTGGTTTTTAAGACTTGCTTGTCAGAGAGTTCACTCTCATGGTGCTTCTTACCAGGAGCCTCTGTTTCTTCCTGCGAAGGCCTCTCTACAGGCTACTTGAGCGTCCTCATGGCATGGTGCAATGCAGCAGAGTAGATGAGATGGAAGCCAGAGTGTCCTTTATGACCTTGCCTTGGAAGTCACTAATTGTCTTTTTTGCTATTGGTTACATGTGTCAGTCTGCTGTATAAACTGTAGGAGGGGCTGATGCAAGAGCATGAATACTAGAGGCAGGGACCACTGGGAGCATCTTCGAGGCCGGCTGCCACACATTTCCACTATCTGTGTTCTGACTCATACTGCCATCATTCTTCATTCAGTTGTTTATTCATTCAACAAATATTGGCCAGGCGATAATCCCAGCACTTTGGGAGGCTGAGGTGGGTGGCTTGCCTGAGCTCAGGAGTTCAAGACCAGCCCAGGCAGCATGGTGGGCCCTGTCTTTACTAAAAATACAAAAATTAGCTGGGCGTGGTAGTGTGCACCTGTAATCCCAGCTACTCAGGAGGCTGAGGCAGGAGAATCACTTAAACCAGGGAGGTGGAGGTTGCAGTGAACCAGGATCATGCCACTGGACTCCAGCTTGGGTGACAGAATGAGACTCTGCCTCCAAAAAACAAACAACAAAAAACCCTCAAACATTTACTGAGAACTGTATGCTGGCCACTTGCATGGATGTTGGTGATTCAATAGTTAAAATGAAAACAGACCACTTTGCTGCCCTCATGACCTTCCATTCTAGTGAATAGAGACAAGTAAATCAGTATATGTCAAGAGATGACGGGTACTAGTGAGAAAAATGAAGCAGGGCCAGAGAGATAGAGAATGATGACTGAGGAAGGACCTTGTGTGGGGTGGTCAGGGAAAGCCTCTGATAAGCTGACATTTTAGCAGAGATCTGAAAGAAGTAAGGGAACAAGACATATAAGTACCTGCGGGAATAGGGTTTTAAGAAGAGAGAAATACAAAGGCCAGAGCCTTGAGGACACTCATGCTTAGTGTCTTCAAGAAGAGCAGAGAGGCCATGGTGACTGTGGTATAGTGTCCTAGTTCACTTTGTGCTGCTATAAAAGAATGCCACAGACTGGATAATTTATAGTAAACAAATGTATTAACTAATATTCCTGGAGTTTACAAAATCCAAGATCAAGGGGCTCACATCTGGAGAGGGCCTTCTTCCTGCCATCCCATGGTGGAAGGTGAAGGACAAAAGAGGGTAAAGCTTGAGACGGTATTAAACTCATCTTTTTATAATAAACTCAGTCTCAAGATAATGGCATTAATCCATTAATGAGGGTGGTGCCCATGACTGAGACACCTCTCATCAAGGTCCTGACACTACTGCATTGTGGACCAAGATTTCAACATGTGACTTTGGAGGACACATTCAAACCATAGTACATACTGGTGGAGGAGGAGAGTGGTAGGAGATGGGGTCAAGGTTGGTGAGAGAGAGGGAGTGCTACAAATCACTTTGGGCCATGTGGGGCAACAGAAGGACTTGTGCTTTTACTCTAAATCATATGGAAATCATATTTGAAATAGATGCGTGGCATTTAACTTATATTTTAAAAAGATCTTTCTGACTGCTTTATGAAAAATGGACTGTAGAATAGCAAGTGTCACAGGGAGACCAGTTGGGAGACTAGTCTATAGACTATAATATAGTGAAGAGATTGGCTGGGCACAGTGACGCACGCCTGTAATCCCAACACTTTGGGAGGCCAAGGTGGGTACATCACCTGAGGTCAGGAGTTCGAGACCAGCCTGGCCAACATGGCGAAACCCTGTCTCTGCTAAAAATACAAAAATCAGCTGGGTGTGGTGGCGCATGCCTATAATCCTAGCTACTTGGGAGGATGAGACGGGAGAATGGCTTGAACCCGGGAGGCAGAGGTTGCAGTGAGCCAAGATCGTGCTATTGCACGCCAGCCTGGGTAACAGAGCAAGACTCCATCTCAAAAAAAAAAAAAAAATATATATATATATATATACACACACACACACACACACACAATATATCCAGAATATACATATATAGTGAATATATATATAGTCTATTCAGAAATATATCCAAAATGAATATGTATATATAGTGAAGAGATGATTGCAGTGAACTGGGTGGTAATGGTGAATGTGGATTATATGTTTTGAGGTAGATCTGAAAAGAGTTTCTGATGTAGTGAATTTGGGTATGAGGGAAAAAAGAAAGTCAAGGATGACTCTCAGGTTTTAACCTAAGTTATTATGAGAATGGAGTTGCTATGTCTGAGATGTGAAAGACTACTGGAAAGCAAAGGGGTGGGGAAGTAGGTGTATTTTTTGGACCTATAAGTTTGAATGTAATATTAGACATCTATGTGGAGATGTCTAGTAGGCATGAATCTGAAATTGCGAGGAGAGCTTTGCACTAGAGATACAAAGTTAGGACTGAATAAGATAACTTGGAAAATGAGTTTCTACAAAGGGATGATGTCTGAGGATTGAGCCCTAGGATACTTCTCTTCAACATATGCATGGGGAAAATGAGTAATAGTCAGCAAAGGAGACTAAAAAGGAGTGGTCAGTCAGCAATGGGGAACAACAGGAAAGGGTGAGGTTGTAGAGGCCAAGTTGAAATTTTTTTTCACAAAAGGAGGAAATGATCTCCTGTGCCAAATGAATCTGATTGGGTGGCTTTGTAAAAACTAGCTTTTTTTTTTTTTTTTTTTTGATATGGAGTCTCGCTCTTGTTGCCCAGGCTGGAGTGCAGTGACATGGTCTCAGCTCACTGCAACCTCTGCCTCCCGGGTTCAAGCGATTCTCGTACCTCAGCCTCCCGAGTAGCTGAGTGCATGCCACCACACCTGGCTAACTTTTGTATTTTTAGTAGAGACAAAGTTTCACCATGTTGGCCAGACTGGTCTCAAACTCCTAACCTCAGGTGATCCACCTGCCTCGGCCTCCCAAAGAGCTGGGATTACAGGCGTGAGCCACTACACCTGGCTAGAACAGTTTTATTTCAGATAGAAGAGAATCAACCATTGAATTTATTGGTGACCACAATAGTTTCAGAGTAGGGAATGAAAGTCTGGAATGGCTTCACAGGAGAATGAAAGAATAGGAAGTGGTCATAGTGACTATAGACAACTCTCTGATGCCACCTGAAACTCCCTGAGACTCATGAATGCTAGACTTCTCTCCATCTCCACTTGAATGCTAATAGGCAACTAAAATTTAACAGATTGAAAATTGATCTCCTGATTTTCCTCCCAGACCCCAGTCTACCCATAACCTCCCTCTCAGATCATCAAAACTCCATCCTTCTAATTGCTTAGGCCCAAAACTCTGGAGTCAGCATTAACTCCTCTATTTCTTGTACACCCCATATCCACTCTATCAGCAAAGCCCTTTTAGTCTAATCAGAAATATATCCAGAATTAGATCACTGTGCCCATCCTTCACTACCATCGTGTCATCTGTGACATCATCCTCTGTCACTTGGATTATAGTCCTATCTGGTTTTCCTGCTTCCACCTCTGTCCCCTACAGTCCACCCATGACATAGCAGCCAAAGTAATGCTTTTATTTTGTTTTTTTGGCAAAGTAATGCTTTTAAACTATGAAGCAGATCATATCTCTCTTCTCTAACTACCAGCAGCTCCCCATTCTAGCTAAATTCTTCACAAAGCAATCCTATTTAAATTGCAAAATCTCCAGAGTCACTCTGTTTGGTTGTGCAAGATGTTTATTCTGCAAAATGCCTGGTCCAGGGGGATCAAATGAGGGCTAGCTCAGGCTCTGCTTGCCAAGCCACGTCGCTTGGTATGAGGCTCTGTCTATATAAATTTCCCGGCCGGGCGTGGTGGCTCAAGCCTGTAATCCCAGCACTTTGGGAGGCTGAGACGGGCGGATCACGAGGTCAGGAGATCGAGACCATCCTGGCTAACACGGTGAAACCCCCGTCTCTACTAAAAAAATACAAAAAACTAGCCGAGCGAGGTGGCGGGCGCCTGTAGTCCCAGCTACTCGGGAGGCTGAGGCAGGAGAACGGCGGTTTACTCTGCCGGGAGGCAGAGCTTGCAGTGAGCTGAGATCCGGCCACTGCACTCCAGCCTGGGCGACAGAGCAAGACTCCGTCTCAAAAAAAAAAAAAAAAAAAATTCCCAAACAGGTTGTCAGCCACCCTGAACACCTCTAAATCTGTATTCCTTATCCCTCTTTGCTTTCTTTTTTCCTTAATTCGTAGCCCCCTTTTACATACTATAGAATTTGGTTCCTTATTCTGTTTCTTGCCTGTTTTCACCAACTAAAATATAAGCTCCATGAGAAGAGTGCTTTTGTCTTTTATTCATTACCATGTCTCCCGCATCTAAAACAGTGCCTGGCACATAGTAGATACTGAGTAAGTATTTGAATTGAGTTTTTCTGTAGAGTAGTGGAGAAATGCAGTGGTAGATAGAAAAATAAATGGGGGTCAAGAGAGGGAAGGGTTTATAATGTGGGAGAGAGAAGGAGACGTTGCTGTTCTGATGTCCTTGGGTAAGTGAACGTGATAAGTTCCAGCACACCCTGGAGATGTGGGCTATGAAAGTCAGGCCAAAACTTGCATCACAAGAACCACAGGGAAGGTAGAACATGTGGATACAGATGTAGGTATATTTATTTTGAAAGCTTTAAAACATATAGAAAAGTTGAAAGAATAACAGATACCTGTAGATCTATCAATAAGCTTCAACAATTGTGAATATTTTCCTATATGTGATTTATCTGTTTGTCTTTCTGTGGATATTTCACTGAACCATGTCAATGTTGCAGACATCATAATACTTCATCCCTACTTAAATAATATATTCATTCAGAGGATATTTGACAATATTTCCCTGAAATCGACTAATATCAATTCATATTCAGTTCTCCCCAATTGTCTTAGTCTTGTATGGCTAAGTTCTTCATACAAGCACCCAATCACATTTCACACACTACAATTGGTTATGCTCCTGAACTTTGTTCCCAATGACTTTGACTTTTTCAAGAGAACAAGATAGCTGTGGATGATGTTTTTCCTCTAATGGTGGTATGCAATGTCCAGTATTTCCTGTAATCTGGACATTAGGCAAAGGCTTAATTAGATTCAAGTAAAACATTTTTGGCAAGAGACTGTCACAGAAGATGCTGTGTACTTCATGTTGCATTATGTAAGAGGTGTACACCGTCTGGTTGTCCCACCATCATTGTTGCTCAGCTTGATCACTAGGTTACATGGGGAATGCCAGATCTTTCCACTAGGTTGAGACTCCAATCTGGGCAGTCTGACTCCAGGGTCTGTGCCTCGAACCACTTTGCTATATTGCTTCTCTGTGTAAGAGCACAGGGGTCAAGAACCAAGAGCACACATACAAGCTACAAAGCTAGGATTCAAATGTGGGACCTTACCCCCCACCGCAAAAAGCTGGTTGTTCCTCTTACTACCTAAAAATGTCTTGTCAGTTTAGGGTCTTAAGAAAGGACTTTTGGAACTTGCTATCCCTTCCCAGTGAAAGCAAACTCCTTCTTCTAAAATTCTATATTTATTGGGAAGGAGAAAAATATATCAACTTAAAAGCTGGGTATCAAATACCAAGGACTGGACTGATTTGCTCCAGTAAAGAGATAACTCAGATTGCAGCTTATTTTTGTTTCTATTTTGATTCATTATCATTCCCCAAGATCCATCTTGCTTATGCACAGAACAATGAGTAAATGAAATGGGAAACTGGGCTTTGATGTGGGCTTTAATCTCTGATCCTATGATAACCTGGGTTCTGAGGAGAGAGCGTTCTAATGTTGGGAAAGCAGAAACTTGAAATTAGAATTCTTTTGTTGAAGGAGGTGGGGAATTAGGCCAGTTACCTATAGCCCTGCTCAAAAATGAACTAATACAGATAATTTTCTGAGTTAAGTGTTCTTGTTTTTGTTTTGTTAGGGAAGATTGGCAAACAAATCCACTTGAAGATTTTGGGGAAAAAAAAATTGAATAAAGTGCCCTTTTCCTTGGCAATCTCCTGAGTCCTGATGTGTACCTTCTTGCTGTGGTACAAGGATCATTGCAAAAATTAGGATTAGAGCTACCCACATTGCTGGATTAGATTAGAACCACAGCATGAGGGCAACTGTGTTAGTGGGCAGGATACTTTTCTTAAAAAAAAAAAAAAAAACTTGATTCTTTGGGCTTATGGAGTTGAGTAAGGTGGCAGCTTTGCCTGTAGTTTGTCCTCAGTTGCCATACAGGATGGAAAACATCACAGATCCACAAAATATCCACATGCTAAGTTCAATATTATGGAATCTGAGTCGTTGCTGGGGTTGGGGGTAGGAGGTAAGGACAGGTGGGGAGGGGGTTTGTGACACAACTTCAAAGTTATTTTGATTTTAATTCCATTTTTAAAATATGTGATACTTTAAAAAGCAAGGTATCAGGGAAAATATGACATGAGAATCTCACACTTACAAAGAGATTAGAAATAACCCCTGCAGGCTGGGCGCAGTGGCTCACGTCTGTAATCCCAGCACTTTGGGAGGTCGAGGTGGGCGGATCACAAGGTCAAGAGATCGAGACCATCCTGGCCATGGTGAAACCCTATCTCTATTAAAAATACAAAAAAAATTAGCTGGGTGTAGTGGCACGCGCCTGTAGTCCCAGCTACTCAGAAGGCTGAGGCAGAAAAATTGCTTGAACCCAGGAGGCGGAGGTTGCAGTAAGCCAAGATCATGCCACTGCACTCCAGCTTGCCTGGTAACAGAACGAGACTCTGTCTCAAAAAAAAAAAAGAAAGAAAGAAAGAAAAAAGAAAAGAATAAAGAAATAACCTCTGCAATGATTAGAGCAGTGGTTTCAACATGTGGGCAAACCACATCATGGCTGGACTTCCCATGGCACTTTACCGACTTGCCATCTAGTCTTCATTTTCACTAGTATTTAATTAATGTATCTCCTTTTCTACAGCATTGCTAGGTACTTTTTATACTTGACAAAGGAGCATATTTTCATGACCGTATTTAACTCAGAATTACCTAAGCCCTCTTGGCACCTTTTATATCTCATTTACTGAGATTGTATGGCCTGCAAATCTGAATATATCTACTATCTGACTCTTTCCAGAAAAAGTTTGCCAGCCGCTGGGTTATACTGTACCTTCCCTTGGCTTAATTTTTAGATAATATATTATGCATTGGAGATGGAGCTGTTTCAGCTCGTAAACAATCTGCGAAATTAATACTTACAAAGAGTCACTTTATGTGTTGATTTTCACTCAATATTTTCAGAAATTACACATTTTTTCCCTATAGATTATCATGGAAAAAGTCACAAAAGACTTCTATAGACTTAGCAGACAAGTCAAAGTGAAGGTTGTTTTGGACAAGAATTAAATGTCCTTTTTGGTTGAATCAGGAAAGTGAACAAAATCGTACTCAAGAATGGAGATGTGAGTCAACATTTACTTTTTCTTCCCAAAGTGTCGGTAGGGCCCCTCAATATCTGGGAGCAAATAGGCCAAATACTTGGGTGTCTCTGCTTCTTTGGTGGCCTTGGGCACCCCTCAAGTTTGTTCTCACCCACCTGGGCAGTGTGCATTCAGGAGGATCTTGTCACATTTCCTCGACTCACTTCCTGGTGTAGACTCCAGTCAGTGATGCTGATTTGCCTCCCTCTGTGTGCTGTATTGGGCCAGCCTTCCTTCTGTGTGTTCCATTCTCTGCATCTTCCACAAACTTGTTTTCCTCTATGACAGTCTTACTTGGAACCTGCTGCTGCAGTTCTGGGCTGTGATGTTTAGGAACTTTGAGACTCTTCATAGTGGACACATCCACCTCTCTGCCTTGGGGTTTTATTGGGGGCAGTAACTCCATGCAGACATCTCTGATTTGTTTTCATTGATACCCCTGCTTATGAATACACAAGCGTGTGGGATCAAAATTGCAGGTGACGCCCTCATTGCTGACCAGCATGAGGAGCCCTCGCAGTCCTGGTGAAGGCAGTTGTGCAGGGCAAGGATGGTTGGCTGTGGTGGGTGTCCAGCTGTGCAAGGGCAGGCTGAGGCCCCTGGCCTGCAGCTGCCACTCAGCTGCCCAGCCCCATACCACATCCCGGTCCCTGACCACCACCTTCCTTGGCAAATTTGATGCCCTCGTTGGCCTGGGTCCCCATTCCACACAGCTGTGTGGGTCAGCATCTGCGAGACAGGAAACTGCGGGTAGGCTGAGAGCACCTGGCTGAGAGCAGACTTCAGGAAGCTTTTTTTCTTTTTTTTAGATTGCGGTAAAAAAAATAATAACATAAATTTACTATTTTAGCCATTTCTGAATGGTTCAATAATGTCACATATATTCACATTATTGTGCAACAGATCTCTTGAACTTTTTCATCTTGCAAAACTGAAACCGTATACCCATTGAACAACTCCCCATTCCCTCCTCCCCCAACTTCCATTCTGCTTTCTGTTCCTATGAGTTTTGCCTACTTTAGATAGCTCATCTAAGTGGAATCATACATATTTGTCTTTTTGCGACTGGCTTATTTCACTTAGCATAATATCCTCAAGGTCCAGAAGCTATCTTTTAGTAATTTCTGTTTTCTCAGTAGAATGGAAAATAAGGTCATTAGCAGAAGTGAGCACATGGAAGAAGGTTTAAGCAGAAAGATGTGGAATATCTATCTAGGACAGCTTGAAAGCAAATGGACTAGGGAAATAGTCAAGGATTGCACCAAAATGTAAAGTGAAACCTGTTAGTGTAGTCATGTATTTTTTTCCAGACACACTCTGCACTTGTCAGGTAGGTAGACAGTTGTATATCACTAAGGTTGAGTTTGGCCAGGAGAGTTCAACAGAGGGAAAGAGTGGGAGGAAGTTGAAGGCATAAGCACGGGAATGCTTTTGCTGATGTATTATGGGTTCCAAAAGTAGAAAACTGAGAATGCAAGTGAAAAAGACCAGTAAACTGCATATTCTGGCGGTGTGGAACTATTGCAATTTCTGGAGTTATTTATCACCTGGATTACTGCTAAAACCTCTTTAGCAGTTTTTTTTCCCTTTCCAATACATTCTCCCTGCTGAGGTCAGAATAATCCTCCTGACACGAAATTAATGGAATCGCTCCTTTTAAACTCTCTCAAGAGCTTCCATTGCACAGTAGATAGTGGCCAGACCTTCTCGTGACTTGAGCCCCTGTCTATATCCCAAGCTTTATTCTCAACCCTTCTTCCGCATCTTCAGCTATTTAACAACTTCTTCCCCATCACACCTCCAAGACTTTGCGCATGCTTTTATATCTGCGTGGACGATTTATCTCCATCTCAAACCTGACTTTCATTTATCCATTAGGTCTCAGCTTATAAATTTTACTACATCCTGGAAGCTTTCCTCGTTCTTCTCCAGTCTATATTGAATACCCCTAATACATACTTGCAGCACATCCTATATTTTTCCATGCTAGTATTTAATACACTTTAGCATTAATACCTACTTACTTACATTTTAATTCTCTGTATTTTCTGTTGAGGAAAGTGACCCTATATGAATTTCTCGCCCAATATATGAAGCATTTGAGAGTTTTCAGTGTTTGGTTTTGTTTGGTTTTCTGAGACAAGGTCTCACTCTGTCACCCAGGCTAGAGTGTAATGATGCAATCATAGCTTGCTGTAGCCTTGAACTCCTCCCAAGTAGCTAAGACTATAGGTATGAGCCACGATGCCTGGCTAATTTTTTTTTTTTTTTGGTACAGATGGGGTCTTGTGATGTTGCCCAGGCTGGTCTTGAACTCCTGGCCTCAAGTGATCCTCCTGTCTTGGCCTCCCAAAGCACTGGGATTATAGGCATGAGCCACCACACCTAGTCTGATGGTGTTTTGTTTTTTGTTTTTTAATATTAAAATCCTAGCAAATAGTAGGTACATTGTAAAAGTGATTCTATTTCCTCTTTGAAACCCCTCTTCTCTGAGCCTCCAGAGCATCTCACTTATCTGACTTCTTACGTGCTCAATGGCCAGTTCTCCTCCACCAGATCTCTAGTCCTCTATTCTATCTCTTTGCTATTATTTATTTATTATGTTATAAATCCCAAAGTGCTGGAATTACAGGTGTGAGCCACTGGGCCCAGCCTCTATTTTCTTTATGTTTGAAATTTTACAAAATAAAGAGGGGAAACAAATTCTCCAGTGTCTCTTTCTCTTCATCTTTTGTTCCCTTCTGTTCCCTTACTTTTTTCTTTAAAAAAAAAAAAAATTGCCTTCTTCCTTTGAGACAACTATGCCTGACAGGGCCTGAAGAGCTGGGACCAAGACGGCAGTCAGAGCTGAGGAAGTGGCTGTGGCTGAGGAGGGGATGGAGCCAGCTTCTAAGGTTGAGGAAGCAGCAGTAAGGTGAGAAGATTGATTACAGAGAGGAGTTATGAGCAAGTACATAAATAAGCTGCAAATATGGGAAGGCAGAAGGCCAGAATGAATTTTGTGCTTTTGATTGGAACTGGAGATATTAGGGTAAAGTCATGGTACTTTAAAATATATACCTAGCTAGGTAGATACAGAGATAGATGTACATATGTTTGTGCATTATATGTTTTATGCATATGTTGTTTATATCTGTGCATTTCCTACTTCAGTCCAATGAGAAGGTGTAGTGGAAATAAAAACCTTGTAGCTATGGCCACATTTAGCACCCAGATCTTGGTTTCTAAATACCATTTGTCGCTAAAAGGAACAGGGCTACTGGGAGAAATGGCTGGTTCCAGGACTGGGCAGAAAATGCACAAGAGGAGCCTGCAACATTTTCATAAGCCAGACAATAAGGAAGAGCTTAAAAAATGATGAAGATGGAAGGATGAGGCAGGAGGATCGTCTGAGGCCAGAAGTTTTAGACTAGTGTGGATAACAGAGCAATGCCCCATCTCTACAAAAAATAAAAAATAAATTAGCTGGGTGTGGTGGCATATTCCCATAGTCCTGGCTCGTTGGGAGGCTGAGGCAGGAGGATTGCTTGAGTATAATATAATAGAAGCCCATGAGTCCACACAGATATATATGAATGAATGAATGATGAATAGGGAAAAAGGGAAAAGTCTTTATTGCACTAGAATGCTAGTAATAAATATCACCACTGGGCAACTGTCATGATGATAATAGATTCAGACACAACACCAATGGATGCTAAAACAAGTACATGAAAGTTTATTGAGGAATGGGACATTTACATAGTATCAAAGCTTTTCCCCCACAAAATAATGCATTACAAAGGTAAAAGTAATAACTTTATAGTGGAAGAATCTGAGAAACAACAAATCTGATATTAGTCAAAGTAACATCACTAGAAATGAGACAAAGTAACAACACATACTGTCTGATATGTCATACTGAGAAGAATACAACATAACTCTGTCAAATTCCTATTATAAAGGCATAACCTGAATCTAATCATAAGGAAACAGAGAAACCCAAACTGAGGGACATTCTACAAAATAATTTGCCTGCTTTCTTGGAAAAAAACAAAAACAAAAAAGTCTAGTTACAAAAGACAGAGAAAGACTGAGAAATTATTCCAGACTGAAGTAGATTAAAGAGAGATGACAATTAAATGCAATCCATGATTCTAGATTGGATCCTGGACAAAAAAGAGATAAAAACTTCCTATCAGGACATTATTAAGATAATTGTAGAAATTAAATGGGATATCTTAGATGACAGGGTTATATCACTATTAATTTCTTAGTTTAGATGGCTATCCTGTGGATTTGTAGGTGAACATGGGAACAATTAGGGAACCTTGTATATTCTTGCGTCTTCTCTGTAATTTGGAATGTACCTTAAAATAAAAAGTAAAAACAAGTAAACCCGAAAGAAAAGGCTCTGGTGAATTACTGCCACATTGAGCTCGATAAGCACACTCCACTTGTCCCTGTTGGTTCCTGCCTTCATCTCTTTTCACTCTTCTCTTGCTCTTACCTCTCCAGCCACCAAGTCTTTTGCTTCTAGGAGCATGCCAAATGGGTTTCCATCTCACAGATTTGGCATTCACCATTCCTGGTTCCTCAAAAGGTTCCTCCTCGTCTTCATGAGCTCTCATTCCTTCTCATTCAGCTGTTGACTCAAATGGGTCACCTTAGGCTTTTTCATTTTTTTCTACTGCATGGTGAGACTTATTTGTTTACCTGTTTGTTACCTGTTTGTTGAGTAAATCTAAGCAAGCTCACTGAAGGCAAGGATTTTGTCTCTTCCACCCAGCACCCAAACAGCTAGAACAGTGCCTGGGGCATAATAGGGCTTAATAAGAAATGCTGTTGGCTGGTGCGGTATCTCATGCCTGTAATCCCAGCACTTTTGGAGCCTGAGGCAGGTGGATTACCTGAGGTTGGGAGTTCAAGACCAGCCTAACCAACATGGAGAAACCCTGTCTATACTAAAAATACAAAAAATTAGCCAGCGTGGTGGCACATGCCTGTAATCCCAGCTACTCAGGAGGCTGAGGCAGGAGAATCGCGTGAACCCAGGAGGCACAGGTTGTGGTGAGCTGAGATCATGCCATTGCATTCCAACTTGGGCTACAACAGTGAAACTCCGTCTCAAAAAAAAAAAAAAAAAAAAAAAAAAAAGAAAGCTATCTAGATGGCTTCAGAAACATTTGTGGAACTAATGAAATATTAAGCTCCTAAAGAAGGCTTTTAGTTTGCTCCTTGGAATTCTAGTCCTTTGACATGACCTGATTAAAAGAAAACAACAACAACCAAAAGAAAGAGAGAGAAGGAAATAGATGTGTGGCCAAATATAACTGGGAAATGCCCCACACCATATCCTCTCTTTGGAATTCACACAGCCTCTCAGAAACCCTCCTGTAGTGAATCCTGTTTTCCTGAATTTAACAAAGCATTTCTTAAATTTATTTGAACATGGAATTCTTTTTCCATTTGATTTCAGAATATGAAATATTAAATGCTATGCTAGGATCTTTCTAACGTCCATGTTCGATAATAGAAGCAAAAACACCCTACAGTGTATATATATGTAAAAAAAAGAATTTTTAACCATTTTTTGTTTTTTGAGACAGTCTCACTCTGGAGTACAGTGACACAATCTTGGTTCACTGCAACCTCCACCTGCCAGGTTCAAGCAATTCTCGTGCCTGAGTAGCTGGGATTATAGGCACATGCCACCACACCCACCTAATTTTTGTATTTTCAGTAGAGATGGGGTTTTGCCATGTTGGCCAGGCTGGTCTTGAACTCCTGACCTCAAGTGATCCGCCTGCCTCGGTCTCCCACAGTGCTGGGATTATAGGCATGAGCCACCGCATCTGGCCTTAAAAATCTGTAAACACATAGGAAGTCTCGTTTAACTGGACAGTGCAGCTGTGGATTAGCCACACTGTGCTTACTGCAAAGTACTGTTACCAAGCAATAGGCTTGCTTCCTGATACACACAGAAGCAAGTACTATGGCACCAATTTTTAAGAAAAGAAAAAGCTTTATTGCAAGTTTGACCAGCAAGGAGACAGGAAACAATGCTCAATCAAATCTGTGTCCCGGAGCTGGTTCTAGGGGCAGGTTTCATAGGCAGAGCGTAACTGTGAGGGAGATAGGAAAATGCAAGGAGGCATGATCAGATTGGGTCATGCAGCAAAATGGTGTCTGGTCCTTGGTTTTTAAGTTCCTACTGCAACAAAATAGGTTACCCCTTGCTTCTTAATTTGGTCCCCATTTCTTCTTCCTGGTATCTACATTCTGCACGTGGTTGACTTTTTCATTCTGGCTGACTCCAGGGCACAAATCGGGCACACTTGGTTTATCTGGCCATGCTTAGGTTACGTGACTTGCAACCTGGGAGTTCATTGCAACTGAGAAACCATTCATTATTTTGTTCCTGGCAAAGTTGAACCAGATTGTACAGTGGTGCCACCTCTGCATTGACAATCAGATGTGTGATGTCCCTTCCCCTGGGGACACTGTCTCTGACTGCCGTGGGGAAGGAGCTTGAGAGTGGGTTGTGGATTCTAACCTTGCCGTTGAGTGTAGGAAAGAACTGTGCAGGCAATGGGGCTATTGTGTTTCTTTTTGATCCCAGAAATGAGAACTCAGCTTAAAAAACGTAATTATAATGGACTGTTTTTTTTTAACCAATAATTAGTTTTTCTCCTACTAATTTATGTAAGGTATGGTATTCCTAAACAATCTTTTTTTTTATACTTTTGAATGTATTTATACTTTTGAATGTTGTTATACTTTTGAATGACTTTTGAGAACGATTATTATCTTTCTATGTGTAGATTGTAATTGTTACTAAGGGAGTTCGTTTTAAATCCATGCTGTACCCCTGTTTAGCCTGATTTGGTTTTACTAGCCCCTTGGTACTATCATAGCTCCTCCACCCTCCAAGCAGAAGATTGACTATATTTTAAAACTGGGTGTGAGGCCAGGCGTAGTGACTCGTGCCTGTAATCCCAGCACTTTGGGTGGCCAAAGTGGGCAGATCACCTGAGGTCGGGAGTTCGAGACCAGCCTGACCAACATGGAGAAACCCCGTCTCTACTAAAAATACAAAATTAGGCATGGTGGTGCATACCTGTAATCCCAGCTACTCGGAAGGCTGAGGCAGAATTGCTTGAACCCAGGAGGCGGAGGCTGCAGTGACCTAAGATCGTGCCATTGCACTCCATCGTGGGCCACAAGAGCGAAACTCTGTCTCAAAAAAAACAAAAACAAAAAAAAGAAACTGGATGTGAAAGGAAGAAGTCGTATGGTTGTTTCTTCACAAGGAATATCTCTGACGTAAATATGCGTCCTTTCCCTCTTCTCTCCTGGCTGTACCCACCTGTAACTCCCCTGTACCTCCCTGCTACTCCTATCTCTCATACACAGAAAAAAGGCTTAGGATTTTTACCAAAGGTCTGGAAATTCCAGAAAAGGCCACTAGCATCATAATACTTTTTCCCCTCTGTTCACTAAGTGAACAATTTAAACCCTGATCCATCTCCAAATTCTCCCTCTTCTCAAATGCACCTTTGTTCCCTTTTGATTTTCAGAAAGTTTTTTTTTTTCTGTTTTTTTTTTTTTTCTTTGTTTTAGATGGAGTCTTGCTATGTCACCAGGCTGGAGTGCAGTGCCGCGATCTTGGCTCACTGCAACGTCCACCTCCCGAGTTGAAGTGATTATCCTGCCTCAGCCTCCCAAGTAGCTGGGACTATAGGCACACACCACCACGCCCAGCTAATTTTTATATTTTCAGTAGAGACGGGGGTTTCACCATGATGGCCAGGATGGTCTCGATCTCTTGACCTCGTGATCCACCTGCCTGGGCCTCCCAAAGTGCTGGGATTACAGGCGTGAGCTACCACACTCGACCTTTTTCTTTTTTTTTCTTTCAGGACCTCGTCCAGACCTCGGAATTCACAGAAAGTTCAGGTGAGGGAAGGTTGTATAGGGCAGAGGTCTTCCTCACCTATATATTTTACCACCACTGGGGTAAATGTCGGGGCCTTGTTTTCCACATAGGTATAAAGCATCCATGTAGAAAGGCAATCATGGCCCCAGCAATCATGGCCCCAGGGAACCACCTTGGATGGAAGGCAGCTTCTGTCTTTCATGGCTACAGCTTCTCACAAAGGAAAGTCCATATATTGATACCCAGGACAGCAAACCCATATTCAGGGGCAGAAGAGAGGGCAGGAAGATAATTGACATGGTTTCTAAATGGCCACATTGAACAGTATTCACCTTTGTGTATCAGGTTAGAAAAAAAGACTAATGAGTGATAAGAGAAGAAAGTGGTTGAAAAGAAAGAATGAAGACAGAAAAAAATTAAATGTCCTCATAGATGTCTCAGACCAAATATGGTATTTACAGGTAATGCTTGTAGAAACTTCCTAAACCTGGGAATACACACACTCAAACACATGGACACATGTAATATATAATACAAATAAATATCAATTTATTTTATTGGGGTGAGTGGGTCCCAAGAAGAAATATGGAAGGATGATCAGTTATAGATTTCCATTTTTTAAAAGCCAGCAAGCAGTCCAGGGATACCATAGAGACAACATTTCTGAATCTAAACAGAGAAAAAGGCTATAAAGGGGCCATTGTTCTCACCTGGAACTTTTCATCCTTACCTGTTTTTTTTTTTTTTTTTTAATTTAAAAATATCCCTGCAAAAACATCTACCTTAAAACCTAATCAACCAGTATCTTCATTATCAGACAGTTGTTAAAAACAATACACCTCTAAAAGTAGTAATGGTTTATAGAGTGATAAGGGGGAGGGAGGATACACTAGGGAGAAGAACCCTGCCCCATTCAGCATTTCCTTGAGCCCACTGTAGCCAAACCATTTATAATTAACTCCTCATCCTGATAGGAGAACTAGTTCTGCTTATCCCCTTGCTGAAGAGCAGTGACTTATCTTGTTGAGGATCAGTGACTTGTCTGTTGTTTTGGTAGTTATGATGAAAGTGTAAAGGGCATTTCAAATCAGCTAGAGTAAGAACATGATAGCCCTGCTGGTGGCTTCTCCCTTTATCTCCTCTATGATATACATACTACCCAAGGCTAAAGGTTGAATATTTGTTAATCTGGTCATTTAACAATGAGTCTTTAAAAAAGCTGTTGAATTGTTCAACAGCTGGGTTTCGGACAGACATCATGGAGCAGAGATCCAAAAGGTATAGATACACATATATAGGAGGAAGAAATGAGAGGAGATGCTTTCAAATAGTGTACACCCTCTAAGAAGCAAGGAATGGGAAGAATGTTCCCTGCTGTAGGGTTATGTATTTTACAGATTTGCTAAGCACTGAGTAGACCCTCATATTATGTGCTAAACAAATTTGTAAAATGAGAGAAAACGTTCCAACTCAGCTTCCTCTTTTCACATCTCTCCTCTTACTTGTCTCAAAGTCTGCTCTAGAAAAAGAGTATCGGCTGGGCACAGGCTCACACCTGTAATCCCAGCACTTTGGAAGGCCAAGGCAGGTGGATCACCTGAGGTCAGGAGTTCGAGATCAGCCTGACCAACATGGTGAAACCGCATCTCTACTAAAAATACAAAAACTAGCCGGGCATGGTGGTGGGTGCCTGTAATCCCAGTTACTCAGGGGACTGAGACAGGAGAATCACTTGAACCTGGGAAGTGGAGGTTGCAGTGAGCCGAGATCACGCCATTGCACTCCAGCCTGGGCAACAAGATCAAGAGTGAAACTCCATCTCAAAAAAAAAAAAAAAAAAGAGTATCTACCTAGGTTGAAAATGAGATCTCCAAATACGAACCTAGTAAGGGATTTAACTCAAGTCTTTACTGTGCTACTTAGAAGCTGTGTCAAGTTGGGCAAATTGCTTAACTTTTATATGTCAGTTTCCTTCTTTGTTGTGGGAAGAGGAGACCTGATGGGGATAAAAATAGCTCACCAATTGTATATCAATGTTCTCCTTATGCAACAAATATTTACTTACTCTTCTTATGGGCTGTTCACTTGGGATATAGTGGTGAACAAGACACAGAACTCATCCTCAAGAAGCTTATAGTCTGATGAAAACTTTTATTTGAGTGCCTACGATGTATGAGTCATGCATTTGCTAGGGACTTTCACATATGTAGCATCAATTAATCTTCACAATAGGAGTGTTATCACTCAGGATTTCTGGGCACTTACAACTTCCACTCTGATTGGCCTGTGGCTGAGTAGCTGTTCTTTCAATAAATATTTATTGAGGACATACTGTATGCTGGGCACTGTGCTAGACACTGGGGATTTAGTGGGGAATCTTGTTGGTGCATCAGCTGTATTCATTGGGCACCTCTCGTGTGAATTTCTGGTTTTCTCATTTAGTCTTCAACATCGTGGATGTGTGGTAGAAATTATCCCCAGTTTACAGAAGAGGAAATGGGTTCTGAGGGGTTAAACACAAAGGACACGTAACAAGGATATTTTCAAGGTTATATAGTCTGAACTGCTGTAATAAAGAGACTACGAAATATAGTAGCTTCATTCATTAAAGTTTATTTCTGTTCCTCCTAACAGGCCAGTGTAAGCATGCATTTCAGGTTGTTGGAGCAGCTCTGCTCCATGATGTCTATCCGAAACCCAGATTTTCTTTCTCTTGCCACTGTCATCTCCTGCATGGCCAAAGCTAGGTCACCATCATAGTATGTTTCAGCCCATGGGAAGGGGGAAAGACAATATTCAAGGCAAGTAGCTTTGTCTCAAAGTAGATGCCCCCAGATTGTGGAAATCTTTTCAAATTACATCCTACTAACCTGAACTTAGCTGCATGGCCACATCTAGCTGCAAGGGAGGCTGGGAAATGTGGCCTATGGCTAAGTAGTCACATGCCCAGCTGAAACTTAGGAGATTCTACTGATTAGTAAACATAAGGTGACGATGAACACTAAAACAATTAGTAGTCTCTGGCATAGCTAGTAAGTGATGAAGCAGGAGTTTAAACTCAGATATGCTTGAATCCAATTCCATGTCACTACCTCTTAGACACAAGAGCTAGAGAATTCTGGTTCTGTTATCTGCCTGTCTGCAATGTAAAATAGTAAATAAATAAAGTTTCATTGGCATTGTTTAGGAACAAACAGTTGGAATAGTGTGTCAAGTTCCCGAAAATGTGGGAGTAGGAAAAAAATATTTTTTCTTATAGATGCCAGTTTTTTTGTCCACTTTTCTTGGAAACATCTTAAACTTCTAACAGCTTAGCCTTGTGACTCATATGAACTACTTGTGTAAAAGTTACATAAGCTAGAGAAAAAAATACAGCCACTGAGAGAGAGAGAGAGAGAAAAGAAAGAGAAAGAAAGAAGAGAAGAAAAGAGAAGAAAGAGAAGAGAGGAGAGAAGAGAACAGGAAAGAGAAGAGAGAAGAGGGAAGAGAAGAGGGAAGAGAAGAGAGAAGAGAAAAGAGAAAGAGGAAGGAAGGGAAGGAGGGGAGGGAGGGGAGGGAGGGAAGGGAAGGAAGGAGGGAGGGAGGGAGGGAGGGAGGGAAAGAAGGAAGGAAGGAAGGAAGGAAGGAAGGAAGGAAGGAAGGAAGGAAACCAAACCTGCCATCTCCTTGCCAAATCTGTAACAGGAGATATTTTTAAAGTTGTATGGTGCAGCAAACTCTAGGTTTGCTTAAAGTTAGCTAATGCAGGAAGAGTTAGGAAAACAGTAAAATGTCTTCTTTTTTCTCAAAGCTTTCTCACCACCCAACCCCTACCAACAGAGATCTTTGAAACTGTGTTTTAGGCTGAAAGGAATAAACCATATTTTCATATTTTTGGCAAGAAACAGTGATTAACTAGTTTTTTGTTTTGTTTTGTTTTGTTTTAATGTTTTAGACATGGGGTCTTGCTCTGTTGCCCAGGCTGACCTCAAACTCTCAGTCTCAAGCAATCCTCCTACCTTGGTCTCCTGAGTAGGTGGGATTACAGGTGTGTGCTATCACACTCAACTAGTGATTAGTTTCTTTAAAAAAGGCAGAGGTTGGGGGAACTCTCTCTATTTCAGAGCAGAAAAAAAAAAACACCATGTCTGTTTTAAACTACTGTTTCTATAATGTCACAAGCTTTGCTTGTTTTTATTTATTTTTCTCATCTTTATAATTAAATTATTATATAGAGTGATACATAGGTGTGATGGATAACCCAAGCCCATGGGTTCCTTTATAGCTGGGCTTCTTCTGGTAAAATACACGCTTTTTCTTTCCTTCCGCGCACAATCACTAAAGCATAGTTGTCTGGACCACAGTCAACACAAACCCTTTCCCCTTCTTTCACTTTTTCTTTGTCCCTGAAATCTTGTCTGCTTGATCTTTGCTCCAGTCACTCCAAATGCTTTCTAAAGCTTAGTAAAGATCAGGCTGACGTGGGAGGATCAGTTGAGCCCAGGAGGTCGAGGCTGTAGTGAGCCAGGATCATGGCACTGCACTCCAGCATGGGTGACAGAGTGAGGCCCTGTCTCAAAAAAAAATGTAGTTACCAAATTCAATGCTTTTATCATTGATTCTTTGATTCTTTTTTCTTTTCTTTTCTTTTTTTTTTTTTTTTTTTTTTTGACACGGAATCTCACTCTATTGCCCAGGCTGGAGTGCAATGGTACGATCTCGGCTCACTGCAGCCTCCACCTCCTAGGTTCAAGCAGTTCTCTTGCCTCAGCCTCTCAACTAGCTGGGACTACACACCCGGCTAATTTTTGTAGTTTTAGTAGAGATGGGAGTTTCACTGTGTTGGCCAGGCTGATCTTGAATTCCTGTCCTCAAGTGATCCACCCATCTTGGCCTCAAAGTGCTGGGATTACAGGCATGTGCCACCATACCCAGCCTGCAGCCTTTGATTCTACCAACCATTCCTGTCCTCTCATTTTTTTCACATCTGAACTTTGAAAACATTTTGCCCTTGACCCTCAGTTCTCTCTCTCCCTCAACAGCCCATTCCTGCTAGGGCTCTTCTCTCTCATTGCTTCAACCTGCACCTCGATGTACATTACAATGGATCTACCTCTATGGCTCTCCCATGAGGTCCAACCTTACATTCCTTCTTTCTTTCTTTTTTTTTTTCTTTGAGACTGGGTCTCACTCTGTCACCCAGGCTGGAGTGCATGCAACCTTGAACTCCTGCGCTCAAGTAATCCTCTCACCTCAGCCTCCCAAGTAGCTGGGACTTACAGGCATGTGCCACCACACCCAGCTAGTTTTTTAATTTTTCGTAAAGATGGGGGTCTCGCTTTGTTGACCAGGCTGGTCTCGAACTCCTGGACTCAAGCAATCCTCTCGCCTCAGCCTTCCAAAGTGCTAGGTTTATAGGTGTGAACCACCACGCCCAGCCCCAACCTTGTATTTCTAAGGCATTTCTGACTTAGTGTTTCTATTTAAATGACCCTACCAAAAGCAACAGGTGTGGCAGAGAACACGTTACGTTTTTCTCCAAAGCCAGTTCCCTCTCCTAACCTTCCTAGTTCTGTCAGTGGTACCAGGGATCTCCACCGCTCTGGCTTGGAACCTTGATAAATTAATGTTGATTGCTGGATCCATCACTAATTTATTCTTTTCCCTAAAGAATGTCCTTTCTTTTCCTCATCTCCACATCAAAGCAGTCACTAAGTACTGTCAACACTGCCTTCATGATGTTTCTGACATCTTGTGGCTTCTCATCCTTTCCATATTGTCTGCTATCACTATGGTGTAGGACTTATTGTCTAATCCTTGGATCATGGGAAGACTGTACTTGCTAGCTTGTCTCCTACCTCAGGACTTTCTTCCTCTCCTGGCTCTGTTTCTCCTCTGTCAGAGGAAAGATGTGAAAAGAGGAAGCTGAGTTGGAACGTTTTCTCCCATTTTACAAATTTGTTTAGCACATAATATGAGGGTCTACTCAGTGCTTAGCAAATCTGTAAAATACATAACCCTACAGCAGGGAACATTCTTCCCATTCCTTGCTTCTTAGAGGGTGTACACTATTTGAAAACATCTCCTCTCATTTTTTCCTCCTATATATGTGTATCTATACCTTTTGGATCTCTGCTCCATGATGTCTGTCCGAAACCCAGCTGTTGAACAATTCAACAGCTTTTTTTAAAGACTCATTGTTAAATGACCAGATTAACAAATATTCAACCTTTAGCCTTGGGTAGTATGTATATCATAGAGGAGATAAAGGGAGAAGCCACCAGCAGGGCTATCATGTTCTTACTCTAGCTGATTTGAAATGCCCTTTACACTTTCATCATAACTACCAAAACAACAGACGAGTCACTGATCCTCAACAAGATAAGTCACTGCTCTTCAGCAAGGGGATAAGCAGAACTAGTTCTCCTATCAGGATGAGGAGTTAATTATAAATGGTTTGGCTACAGTGGGCTCAAGGAAACGCTCTGTTCTCTGCTCCCACATTAATCTTCTTAAAACATGACTTTCCATCTATTAATTCACCATCAAGACATATTTAATAGCTTCCTGATGACTACAGTCCTAATGCCTTACTCTACTTTTTATTTTAACATATGCCAGACATTTATTACTATTGGGTGAATATACCTTTCTCTCCCCATGCTCAAGTTTATCTGTTTCTTTCCATATCCACAGCTACCACCATAGTTCAAGCAATTACCACGTCTTACCTGGAGTATTACCATTGCCTTCTAACTGACCTCTATTTCTATTCTTGTCTCACTGCAATTCATCCCCAAGTTGGTCCGAGTGTTATGGGTTATTGTTTTTCTGGTTTTCTGATTTTTTTTTTTTTGAGATGGAGCCTTGCTCTGTCACCCAGGCTAGAGTGCAATGGTGCAATCTTGGATCACTGCAACCTCTGCCTCCTGGGTTCAAGCAGTTCTCCTGTCTCAGCCTCCTGAGCAGCTCTGACTACAGGTGCACACCACCACGCCTGGCTAACTTTTGTATTTTTAGTAGAGACAGGGTTTCACCATATTGGTCAGACTGGTCTCGAACTCCTGACCTCAGGTGATCCACCTGCCTTGGCCTCCCAAAGTGCTGGAATTACAGGCATGAGCCACTGTGCCTGGCATGGGTTATTGTTAAGCTGATTTAACATTGAAATTCATACTCCACAACCAGAGTGTTCTTTTAAAAAGTAAGTGGCTTCTGTGATAGCTGGCCTCCAGTGCACCATGTCTCTCCATATTCACATGCTCATGTATTCACAGAATCTAAAAGTGCAAAAGTAGAAGCTGCTGAGACTTCTTAAAGCTTCAGCTTTAAAACTGGCACGGTATCACTTCTGTATTCTATTGGCTCAAGTGAGTGACAGGACACTCAGATTAAATGAGAGAGGTCCCACATAGCTCGGACTACAGGTACACACCATGGGGCCCCACTAATTTTTGTATTTTTGTAGAGACAGGATTTTGCCATGTTGACTGGGCTTGTCTCGAACTCCTGACCTCAGGTCATCCACCTGCCTTGCCCTCCCAAAGGGCTAGGATTACAGGCATGAGCCGCCATGCCCAAATCAGATCTCTTCTTGTTCTCTTCTCCTCCTCCCCACTCTACCATGCCAGTTTACTTGCTTCATAGCAATTATTAGTCTCTAAAAATTCCCATTTGTATACTTGCTTATTGCCTGTCTCTCCTCTCCACTCCCTCTAGAACCTAAGCTTCAAGAAAGCAGACACCTTGTCTATCTGGTCAACCAGATGATTTATCATAAAGCTAAGATTGCTTATGCTCAGGGGCCCTCATTTGCATATGCCCCTTCCAAAGCCCCATATTTAGTTTTGTATTTGTAATTTTGTATTCCTTTTCTTAAAGAAGGAGCCTCAAGTTGTTTAAACCTCAGGCCTCTGTCAGAGAAAAACAGCCATACCTCAGTTAAAATGGTAAAACAGATTTTATTTAATAACTACTGACAGCGAGGAAGAGTTGGGCTCCAACCCAAGTTGTACAGAGGTGATGGAGCTTTTCTTTTCTTTTTCTTTTTTTTCTTTCTTTTTTATTTTTTTATTTTTTTAGACAGGATCTCACTCTGTTACCCAGGCTGGAGTGCAGTGGTGCGATCTCAGCTCACTGCAACCTCTGTCTCCCGAGTTCAGGTGACTCTTCTGCCTCAGCCTCCCAAGTAGTTGGGATTACAGGTATGCACCGCCATGCCCAGCTAATTTTTGTATTTTTAGTAGAGATCGGCTTTCACCATGTTGGCCAGACTGGTCTCAAACTCCTGACCTCAGGTGATTTACTTGCCTCGGCCTCCCGAAGTGCTGGGATTACAGACGTGAGCTGGCAGACTGGGTGGCTGGTGATGGGGCTTTTCAAAGTGAGAATGAGGGAGTAGGAAGGGGGCATGACAAGGGCTTGAGCAGAGTTAGGGAAGTGAAAGATCATAAAAAGCTGGAAGGGGAATGGATCTATGTGAAATCCATCTGGGTTTGCTAGTTGGCATCTGTCAAATTTAAGCTTCTACCCTCTCAGAGAGATGGGGCTTTGGGCCCTATCATTTAGCTTCCACATTCATCTTCTTTGAACAGTACTTTCATCCTGTCACTTCCCTATTTCAGAAATCTTCAGCAACTCCCACATGAATGGAGACTGAAATTCCGCTCTCTGAGCCTGCCATTCAAGGCCGGCTACATCCTGCTTGTTCACCCTTATCTCCTACTTCTCATCTTCATACACACTACCATAGCCAGACAGGTCTCTTTACAGCTTCCTGAACGTTCCTTGCTCCTTCCATCTACGCGTTACTTCACATTACATCATCTTCACATTTACATCATCTGGAGATCAACTTTGCTCTACTCTTGGCCCCCTGTGAACCTTATCCCTCCTTCAAGATCCTTCTCCATGAAGCCTTCCTAGACTCAGGTAGACCCAGTGTTCTCTCCTTCTTCTGAATTCTGGCCAGGCAGGCCATGCATTTAGAACTGCCTGCCATCCATGGCCAGTTCTCTTTTCTTGCCAAGCCCTGCCTGCTGATCTGGATTATACAAGCACTTCATCCGGGGACCATATCCTTACTGTAGCCTTTCCTACTTCAGAGGTCCCAGTGGAGATTGAGGGCCCAGATAGGCCCATTGTGTATCTGGAACCCACTGAGAATAAATAACAGAATTTTATAGCTTCTTTGAAACCAAGTAAAATCACCAGAAATGTGAACAGAAAAGAAATAAAGTCATGTAAGATGGGGATATAATAATTTAGTGTAAGTTCCTAAATCACAAATTCTTCAAAGGTAGCTCTATAATAGTTCTGGAAAAGTACCTGGTGCAGGAGCATTTACTGCAAGATTGCACACCCAAAGATATTACAGTATAACAGTTGATAATGTGGTGATAATGGTGGCGGTGATATTGCTGGCAATGCAAAGCAGCAATTTTCCTTTAAGGTAAATGAGACATTGGTATTGTTTGATGGGGTCCTGCCATGAGCAGAAATTATTCTGTCACTGCTTTCTATATTAACAACACCAAAGGAAACAAAGTTTTTCCAAAGGGGAGAATAATTTATATTTCATTTTTTAAAAAATGGTTACATTTTCCCCAAGGCATAATGGAAGATTCTCCTTCAAAAAATAGTACTTCTAGAAAAGAAAGTACTTTTAGGAAATGGGGAAGAGCTTTTGTTTCCTGCTAGCATCAGGCTTTTTGTCTTCTTTTGTGTCTTCTTTTCAGCAATACGCAAAACGACAGGTTTTTAGTAGAAGTTAAAATTATAGCCCTACTAAAATCTACTAAAATACAGTATTTTATTTCAGTTTAAACTCATTTCCAATTGCATTTAATCTTTTCCAGGCTTGTTATTGCTTTTTCTTACAATTTCCAACGCGAAATGACATTTTTAGTCTCTTTTGCCCTCTATTGAATTGCCCTGGTAATAACAGTAACTAGCAAAATGCTAGTTCTCTAGCATGTAGAAGACATAAATATTTGATCTCAGATCAGTGATGTGTGTAATTGTTGCTATAGAGAAAACCTTTGATTGCTGCCCAAATCTGGAGGCTTATTAAAATTTAATTTCTGGATCTTTTCCACATATATAAAACTCAGAACATTTCATAGTATACAAATTAACCCTTCCCTGTTCCTATGGCAAGCTACTCTTTTTCTCCCAGGGATGGAGCAGTAAGAAATGCGTCTCATCCACAGGAATAGGATTTAGATCTGAGAGAACAGTTCCTTCAATGAGTACTGAAAAATTCAGGAAAGAAATATCAAGGGAAATTGTGGATTATCATGTCTAGAAATCATTACATATGAGACAGATTCTGATTTGTCTGCATAACTTTTGGATATTAGTATGGCTAGTTTCTGAAAAATAGTAAAGCAAAAGAGGAAAAATAGATATGAAAGTAATTAATATATTAGCTTGCCTTTATAGTTTAATAGCAATTAAATGCTATTCATAAATTGTATTTGCAGAATTCCAACCATAAAAAGAAAACATAAATTATGCAGAATTATTTGGGCAACAGTGGCAGAAGTATAATATGTAAAGTTTTTCCTTTTAATACTTACATTACAGTTGTAAGTGGGATTTGGCTACTGGCTGACTCATCTCATTATATCCAGATGAATGAAGTACTAAAGAAGCAGATAATCCTGAAGCTTAATTTTATGTGTTAGTTTCAAAGCCTCTCAGCTGTACTCAAAGCTGTTACAGTAACACAATTGACTGATCTATCTCCTGCCTCTTCTGGTTTCCCTCCTTCCCTGATAGGATGGGACATGAATCCTAAGGGATAAAAAAAAAAATTAGCAAAGCAATAATGTAAGTAACCCAAGAGGGCTAGATATACATATCTTCTCTTAGAAAATTCAAGATTGACCAAAAAGCAAATGTAAAAACAATCTAATGAGATTTTTAGAAATCTAAGGAGCTCAGATTCTCTTGTTTGCGTGCATTATGCAACTAATTTCACTACTGGGATTCAAGATTAGAATCGCTAAAAGTATAAGTTAAGAAAATAGACGCTCGAGTTGGCCGGGTGCGGTGGCTCACACCTGTAATCCCAGCACTTTGGGAGGCTGAGGCGGGTGGATCACTTGAGGTCAGAAGTTCGAGACCAGCCTGGCCAACATGGTGAAACCCTGTTTCTACTAAAAATACAAAAATTAGCCGGGTGTGGTGGCATGTACCTGTTATCCCTGCTACTTGGGAGGCTGAGGCAGGAGAATTGCTTAAACCTGGGAGGTGGAGATTGCAATGAGCCAAGATTGCGCCACGGCACTCGAGCCTGGATGATGGAATAAGACTCGGTCTCAAGAGAAAAAAAGAAGAAACTAGACTCTGGAGTCAAACAATCTAAAAGTTCAACATGGGTTATGCCACTTAGTTGCTGTGAAATCTTAAGCAAGTTTTGTAACTCGCTAGGCCTCAGTTTCCTCATTTGTATAATGAAAAAAATAAAACTTCATAGAGTTGTTCTGAAAGTTGAATGAGAAAATATCTTTAAAATACTAGGAAAGGACTTGGCCAGAACAGACTTCTGAGTAATACTAGTCAGTATTAGCATCATCACAATGATTATAATTCTCAACATTATTTTAGCATTAATAATAAAGATAATGGTAATAGCCTTAAGAAGGAAAATTTCCCTAGGCATTTGCTGGAAAAGAAAGCAAAGAGAGGAGGTCTGACTTCTGTGCGTGCTTCCACACTGGACTTCCATTATGCTCACAACTCAATATTGTGTTTGAGGCTGTGACCCAGGGCAGGATAAAGCCCACAATATTTCTTGGCATCACTCATGGGACACCATTGTGATCTTGTGTTTACTGTCTACTTTCTAAGCAGAGTTCTGAACTGTTCAGGTGACTGATCCACCAGCAACCATGGAAGTCTTGAGCTGTCAGTTGTGTAGTTCTTTGTTTTGGGTATACATGCTCCTGGTTTGGGCCAAAAATTAGAATGAGGGACTTATTTGACTTTATAACTTCTTCATGTAGAGAACTGTGGTACAACTATGGGCCCCAAAAGTCAGACAGGATGAGATTTTTATTCTCAAGACATATGCATAATTCTGAAGTAAAAAGTAGCAATTTGTTTCAAATATAGAAACATGGAAATTGAATATAAGAAGTTATTTTTCTTTTTTGCCATACTATTTGAAAAGTCCACAATCATTATTTCTGAAACTTAATATGTATCATATTAAACTATTTAAACAGAGTAAAAAGGTATGCCATGAAAATAAATTCTCCTGCCACCTTAACCCTGGTATTTGAGTTTACTTTCTCAAAAATAAATATTGTTACTGTTTGGTTATTATGTGAAACATAATCTTTTAATCAAGATATCTTCCTCTGAGATTTTCTTGGTGTTGTACTGAGCAGGGGTCTAAATAGCAGAAGATTCCTCGTCATCAAATTAAAAAACAATTGGGCCGAGCGTGATGGCTCATGCCTCTAATCCCAGCACTTGGGGGCAGATCACTTGAGGTCAGCAGTTCGAGACCAGCTTGGCCAACATGGTAAAACCCTGTCTCTACAAAAAATACTAAAATTAGGCCAGGGCGGTGGCTCACCCCTGTAATCACAGCACTTTGGAAGGCCGAGACAGGTGGATCACGAGGTCAAGAGAGAGCATCCTGGCCAACATGCTGAAACCCCATCTCTCCTAAAAATACAAAACATTAGCTCGGTGTGGTGGTGTGTGCCTGTAGTCCCAACTACAGGAGACTGAGGCAGGAGAATCGCTTGAACCTACGAGGCAGAGATTGCAGTGAGCTGAGATCATGCCACTGCACTCTAGCCTGATGACAGAGTGAGACTCCATCTCAAAAAAAAAAAAAAACACACACACACACAATTAGCCTGGTGTGGTGGCACATACCTGTAGTCCCAGCTCCTCTGGAGACTGAGGTCAGAGAATCACTTGAATCCTGGAGGCAGAGATTGCAGTGAGCCAAGATCACGCCACTGCACTCCAGTCTGGGCAACAGCAAGACTCCATCTCAGAAAACAAAACAAAACAAAACAATTGCTTTGTCACTCTAGAAACTCTAAGGAGGCAAAGTCAAATATGTTGTGTCAAAAGTCTCTAAAGGGATGCTCCTAATGGTGCCAGTGTTGTAAAATGACCCTGGGAAAAGCACTGAGGATCTTTTCTAGTTGAACATGGACCTAGATTTTAAATTTGGCTTTGGGACCAGGAGTATCCCATCACCTTAATTTGGATCTCAAAGATTTATCATGGTTTACATGCATAGTTCTGAATGCAGTTTAATTAGGCATATATGATATATGATTGCAGGATAAATACAGACAGAGGAATGTTATTTTTGTGTGTCTTGTTATCTCCAAGTTAAATATGAATGGCAACAGCAGTGCAACACTTGAATTGTTCCACATTTGTTATCCTGCAAAACGGGCTCTTCTTGGGTAATAACTTTTAAATAATCAGAACCCCAATAAGATATTTTGGTCATTGTCCTTCAGTTAGCTGCTACATGGTATGCTTAGTTAGTTGCATTATCTTTTCAGTTGGACCTTTGCATCGATAGAAACTGATGATAAAAAGATGAGGTCTTTTTCCTGCTCACAAGCATCTTTTATTTATTATTATTATTATTATTTTGAGACAGAGTTTCTCTCTGTCACCCATATCGGAGTGCAGTGGCCATCTCGGCTCACTGCAACCTCCATCTCCCAGGTTCAAGTGATTCTCCTGTCAGCCTCCCAAGTAGCTGGGATTTCAGGCACCTACCACCACACCTGGCTAATTTTGTATTTTTAGTTGAGACAGGGTTTCACCATGTTAGCCAGGCTGGCCTTGAACTCCTGATCTCAAGGGATCCACCTGCCTTGGCCTCCTAAAATGCTGGGATTACAAGCGTGAGCCACTGTGTCCAGCCCACAAACACCTTTTATATCAGGTAAAAGCAGATCAGTGGTCAGAAATTATAGCAGATAGCAAATTGTGTGTTGCCAGTAACAAGCTGTAAGTTATGCTTCCTCTACCAATACATTTCACAGCCTTCTGCTATTGAGTTACTGCTTAGTGGCCTTTTGTTTCAACTTGAAGAACTTTCTAAAGCATTTCTTTTAAGGTAGGTCTAGTGGTGATGAACTTCAGCATTTGTTTGTCTTGGAAAGTATCTCACTTTCATTTTTGAAGGAAAGCTTTTCTGTGTATGGTATTCTTGGTTGGAAGGCTTTCTTCTTTCAGTACTTGAAATATATCATCCCACTCCCTTTTGGCTTGTGAGGTTTCTGCTTTATCTCTCTTTCATTTTTGAAGGAGAGTTTTTCTGTGTATGGTATTCTTGGTTGGCAGGTTTTCTTCTTTCAGTACTTCAAATATATCATCCTACTCCCTTTTGGCTTGTGAGGTTTCTGCTGAAAAATCTGTTGATAATCTACTGGAGGACCCCTTGTATGTGACAAGCTGTTTTTGTTGCTGCTTTCAAAATTGGTATTGTCTTTGACTTTTGACTATTTGATTATAATACATTTCATTGTGGATTTCTTTCTTTCTTTCTTTTTTCTTTTTTTTTTTTTTTTTTTTTTTGTGAGATGGAGTCTTGCTCTGTTGCCTAGGCTCGAGTGCAGTGGCGTGATCTTGGCTCACTGCAACCTCTGCCTCCCAGTTTCGAGTGATTCTCAGGCCTCAGCCTCCCAAGTAGCTGAGATTACAGGCACCCGCCACCATGCCCAGCTATTTTTTGTATTTTTAGTAGAGATGGGGTTTCACCATGTTGGTCAGGCTTGTCACGAACTCCTGACCTCAAATGATCTGCCCGCCTCAGCCTCTCAAAGTGCTGAGATTACAAGAGTGAGCCACTGTGCCTGGCCCATGGATTTCCCTAGGTTCATATTTGGCATCCCTTTGGGTTTCTTGGATCTGGATGTTCATTCCCTTCCTCAGATTTGAGAAGCAGTCAGTTGTTATTTCTTTGAATAAGTTTTCTCATTCTTTCTCTCTTTCTACTCCTTTTGAAACTCTCACAGTACATATTTGGTCTGCTTAATGGTGTTCTGTAATTCTCTTAGGCTTACTTTTACTCTTTTTCATTCTTTTTTCTTTTTGCTCCTCTGATGGAATTATTACCAGTGACCTGTCTTTGAGTTCACTGATCCTTTCTTCTGCTAGATCTAGTATGCTGCTGAACCCCTATAGTGAATTTTTCAGGTCATTTGTGTTCTTCAGCTTCATTTCTGTTATTATTTGTCTCTAGTGCTTTTAAATATCTTCTATCTCTTCCTTGAAATTCTCATTTTGTTCATGCATTTTCTCTTAACCTCAATGAGCACCTTCATGAGAGCTATTTTTAATTCTCTGTCAGATAAGTTATATAACTGTTTCATTAGGTCATTTTCTGAAGATTTATTTTGTTCCATTGTTTGGAACATCTTTGCCTGGTGCTTCATTTTTCTTGACCCCCTGTGTTGTGTCTACATGTTAGACAAAGCAGGTACCTATCTCAGTCTTCATAAACTGGCATAGTAAAGGTGAAGGCCCATCAGTCAGCCTAGTCATAGATTATAAAGGTCTCTTCCAACTCCTTCCCTCCCCAGGAAGAAGCAGTTAGCTGTGTTTTTGCCTATTTGCCCTGTGCTAAGCCATGGGTAGGGGAGAGCTACTAGCCAAAGCTACTGTTTCTACTCTCCCCCAGGTGACTAGATTGGACTGAACCCATTAGAGATCCAGGACTGGTGAGACAGATGCAAGTTCTCTGGGAAGGCCTGGAGGAGTTATGGTACTGGATACATGGATCAATTCTTTCTCTCCTCAGGAGAGGCTAAATGCTGGGATTTTCATAAGCTTGCTCTGTGTTGAGCAGGGGAGAGGAACAATGACATCTACCAGCCCAAGGCACTGTATCCATTCTCCTCCAGGTGGTTAGACTGTGCCAAATCTTGCAGAGTTCCAAGACTGGCAAAACAGAAGCCAGTCCTCTCTGGAGCCCCCTTAGAAGAGTTAGGGTGCTGTGAACCAACCCTTTTTATCCTCTAGGTGAAACTTGGAGCTAGTGGGTCTCTTCTTGATTGTATGGCACTGTGCCAGGGCAGTGTCTCTAGCAAGAGGGTGTCTTGAATCTCTCTAATAGTTTCAGTGAGTTGGTTTCATAGTCTCCTGGCATGCAGAAGTCTTTCAATTCATTCAATTCATTTCTGATTTCTCACAAAGAAATTTGTCCATGAATTGTTGCTGAATTACCGTGTCTGTGGGCTGGGTTGAGGTAGGCCCAAGCCTCCTACTCTGCTCCCAGAATTCATTCATTTATTCTCTCTCTCTCTTTTTCTGTTTCTTTCTTTCCTCTTTCTTGCGCCCTCTCACTTGGGGTGCCAGCCATTGATATAGGATTGCTCTTTTCCCCAAAGGGGAAAATATATGTTAACATGTATTAACCACTAAAATGGAGCATTAGCTCTTCTTTCAGCTGCTCTTTATAGATGATAAATGCAGGTGAAGAAGGGGGTCTCTGAATTTAGAGAAGATTCTAAAGAATCTTCTTTAAAAGAATTCAAAGAAGAAAGGTATTGTGTAATAATAGATACTAGGGAGACTGGAAAGTTTGAATTAACTTACCAGGGTTAAGTTTCTGAGAGGTAGGGTTGAACATTTTTAACTGGAAAAGTTGATACTTCATCAGTTAGAATCTAACATCTCTAAAGTAAGACTGAGTTATAAAGAGAATCAAGAAGACTGACAATCAAGGAGTCTAGAATAATCCAATTCTTTTTCACAAGAAAGAAATATAGAACCTGAGAAACTAATATTATCATAAGTATGTTCTTTAAGAAGGTGGGATGGAATACTAAGCACTTGGGATTTCAACAGCATTTCACTTAGTCTTACTCTATTTTGTTGTTGTTGTTTCTTAATTTTTTTTTCTTTTTATTTTTTAGCATCTATTGTTGGGGTGATTGGACCCAACACCAGATCGTGGAGGTGACAAAGTCCGGCAGAATGAAAGAAATGAGAAAAGACAGTTTGAGAGAGAAAGTGGGTCCGGGGGCCAACGCGAGTTTGGAGGCTGCAAAGGTGCAGAGCGCCAGATTATTTATTGGTGATCAAACAAAGAAACAGGTGGTGAGAATATGGGGTTGAAAGGGAGCATTGCATTAAGCACATGATTTACAGCTCTGACGGTTTAGCATATGCTCTGCTACTTGAGATAATGGAGAGCATGTTCTTTTAACTCAAGATACAATAGATTCTGGGAGAGCAAAGAGCCAGCAAGTCCAGACACGTTCCAGAGGCCATGAGCCCTGAATTCTATCCAAGCCACGAGGAGTTTTATGCCCTGGGCTTAGATTATGGTGTGTCAGGGTAGCCTTCCACCCTTTAGCACAGAGCTTGGTGTTCCAAAGGCCGTGAGGGGTTGTAGACCCTGGACCCCAGACATGTTTCAAGACTCTTTTACATTATGTCAGGCTTGCAAGCCCTGGCTCAGCTTCTCTCCCAACACTCAGCTTTTCTCCCAACATCTGTTAAATAGCTCCTATGTACAAATCAGTGTGCTGGGTACCTTGATCACAGTGGGCAGCAACATTTGACCAGTCTCTGGCTACATGAACCTTAGAAATGCTTAGATAAAAAAGGTACATATTAGCAGTTATGTTATATATATGTAAATTATGTAAATAAAAGTTATTTTATACCAAAAAAGTGCATATTTTCCAATGCAGCTTAATTAATTGGTATTCTGATTTATACATCAATCTAAGATTACTTGGTTAATATGAGTTCCCAAGAGGCTATCTAGATACATGGGTTAAATTGAGTTTCTACACCTGCTAAGCTGAGAGCCAAACTATGGTGCTTGGAGATGCATTAAAGGCACAGTCACTCTTGGCAGTGCTTCTGAGTGTTCAGCAGGCATTTCACTCTAAGAACTCTAGGCCATTCTCATTCATTTAAGTAGTAGGGAGCAAGTTCCTTTTTTCTTTTTGGGGTTGGAGTCTCGCTCTGTCACCAGGCTGGGGTACAATGGTGCCATCTCGGCTCACTGCAACCCCTACGTCCCAGGTTCAAGCGATTCTCCTGCCTCAGCCTCCCAAGAGTACCTGGGACTACAGGCGCACACCACCACGCCCAGCTAATTTTTGTATTTTTAATAAAGACAGGGTTTCACCATATTGGCCAGTATGATCTCAATCTCATGACCTTGTGATCCACCCACCTTGGCCTCCCAAAGTGCTGGGATTACAGGCGTGAGCCACCCTATCTGGGAGCCAGTTCTTATACCAATTCACATATACCACTACACAGATGCCCTCACTGAAAAATATGAAAAATAAACATAGATTTTTGTTTCTGTTTCAAATAATAAGAGGTGGGTATGAGGGGGATTTTTCAAATTAGAAATATTGGCATTAGAAGGCAGATATAATTCAACAGTTAAAGAAAGTGTAATTAAAAACCATGATTTTGCAGCATCAATCATGCTTTTTATATTCCAAACTTCAAGAATTCATCCTATTATATTTTTATTATTTTACATTCTGAAATTACCCAAAGCATTGATCTAAATCTATCATGTGATTATAAATTTCTTAAAAAGTCATGAAGTCCTTCACAAATTATTCATTTACTCAAGATTAAGTGTTATATTGGCTATTATAGTCTCTAATCATCTTATCGATTATTTGTACAAATGATTTACACATTTAACTGTGGTTTTTAGCTTGCTGCTTATTGAATCTTAAGAGCCCTTGAAAGATGAAATTTTAAAAATGCTTGAGATAGTATATTTTACATGAATTGAATGATTCAAAAACAACCATAAAAGAAATAAATCCAATTGTATCTACTTGGAATTGCTAAATGAATTCAATCTATGTAGTTTTTAATTGTCCTCTATTTTTATTTTGTAACTTTTACTCAGTATTTCATAACCAGATGTTTTCCTTAATTACTCTGACCCTACAATGAGAATAAAAATAAGCTAGCATAAACTTACCCTAACACAATTGTGCAGAAAACTCACATTGGACTTTGCTAATGCATGCAAAGCATATCCCCAAGGCTTCTTTTTTTCTAGTCTCTTTTTTCCCAGGGGACAGCTCTGGAAGTGATCAATAGATTGTCTCCCTCTGAAGGGTATGGCTTCAGTTGAAAAAGATTTCAACCATAGATATTTATTTTCTTTGTGCCTAGAAAATATATGCTCATTAATTTTAAGAAATTTTGTTTCAGTATTGTGATTTATTACAATAATAGTAATAAATAATACTGCTAAAATTGGCATCATGTATATATTAAGTACTTAACCGGGTTATAACACCACATTGTTATGTAACATGAAAAGTCATTACTTACATTGAGTTCATTAAAGCCACACACGCAAAGTATAAATTACAAAGGAAATAGGCAAGTACATTCTCAAAATACGTAAAATTTCAGTGCTTACTATATGGTTAGCACTATGTCAAATGCATTATATGTATTCACTCCTAATCTTCATGACAACTTTGGAAAATAGATACTATATTTTCCCCGTGTTAGAAGTAAAGAAAGTAGAGTCAGCTGGGTGCAGTGGCTCATGCCTATAATCCCAGCACTTTGGGAGGCTGAGGCAGGTGGATCACTTGAGGTCTGGAGTTCGAGACCAGCCTGACCAACATGGTGAAACACTGTCTTTACTAAAAATACAAAATTAGCCAGGTGTGGTGGGGCATACCTGAATCCCAGCTATTTGGGGGGCTGAGGCAGGAGAATCACTTGAACCCAGGAGGCAGAGGTTGCAGTGAGCCAAGATCGTGCCATTGCACTCTACCCTGGGCAACAAGAGCGAAACTCTGTCTCAAAAAAAAAAAAAAAGGAAAAGAAAGTAGAGTCATAGAGACATGGCAAGTTAGTGTCAAGATCTGGACCCAGTCAGTCTGGCTCCAGTGCCGGAAGTCTTTACCATTAAGCTATGTTTACTGCTTTGTGACACCACAGAATCACAAATACTATGATTCTGAACAGATCACAGAAAAGAACCAGGGAAGAGAAATTAGGGAACCCAGAAGAGAAGTCAAGGATCATTTATTTCAGTTCTTTTTAAGATACATAATCACTGTTTTCCCAAGCCCATGGATAAAACTAATAATGTTGCAAAACAGTATTGGTGGGCAGTGTCTATGCCATACCAGGAGAGGAGAGAGGGCATTGGCTGTTAGACTTCAAAGGTTCTTGGGGCAGGGCATATGTAGATAAATATCAGTCTATTAATTTGTAAAAAGACATTGCCCTGCCCCAAGAATCAACCACACAACATATCCCCCTAGTCATCCTGCACTAGATGTAAGGGGAAAGCTAATAACCACCACACCCCCAACAGTACTCAAAGTCCCTCCCTTTCCCCATCCTCTTACTGCAATTGGGCCAAACCACTTGTGCTTTAGAATGGAGGGTTCCAGGAGTTTCCATCTTCCCCCAAACAAATTGGCCCTTGGTGGCCCACCCTTGCATTCCCAACCCGTGTTCCCCAGCACTTCAGGTCCTCCAAGTGGGTCATTAGTTACAACAAAAAATTCTCAAAACAACAATAACAACAATTACATCAAAATCCTGGAGTGGCTATGATAAACTGAGGCTCAGAGAGTTTAGATGACAATCAGGGAGAGAGCTGAGCAGGACCAAATCCAATCTCCTGCTTCCCTGCTCTATGCTGGCTCCCTGGTGGTGCACTGTCAATAGCCCAGCTTCCAAAGGCACCTTGTGGAACATGTTCTCCCTCCCGGTCCCTTCCATTATTTCTCTCCGAAGAAGACAAAGAGTTAAACTACTGATGCACAGAATAACTTAGGAGTTGAGTCAGAAAGACATGTTCCTGTCCATAGTTTAGTTTTCAAACCAATTTTTCCAAATATTTTGAGAAAACATGACCCTGTCATAAATTCACATTTAACTAAAATGCTGTGATTGCATTACAAGCAAATTAAAAAGGTTCATTTGTGTGTGATTTGATATTCTGAAAGATGAGAAAAGTATAGTAGCCTTTGGAACATATTGCTCTAATGCCACTGGCAAATTATTTTTAGGGAACACCATAGAACCTTAGCATTCTACCTTTCTAGACTATATAGTTTATGTTTTATTGACCTTCAGGTCTGTGAGAAGGACACAAATATTGGCAACAAAATACTGCCATATAAAGGATATTGTTTCTAGACCAGCCTGGGCAACATTGTGAGACCTCTTCTCTACAAAATAAATGAATTTTTAAAAAGTTGACCAGATGTGATAGCTCACGCCTATAATCCCAGCACTTTGGGAGGCCCAGGCGGGTGGATCACCTGAGGCCAGGAGTTTGAGACCAAACTGGCCAACATGGTGAAACCCCATCTCTACTAAAAATACAAAAATTAGCCAGGTGTGGTGATGCACGCCTTAGTCCCAGCTACTCAGGAGGCTGAGGCAGGAGAATTGCTTGAACCCAGGAGGAGGAGGTTGCAGTGAGTCGAGATCATGCCAGTGCACTCCAGCCTGGGCAACAGAGAGAGACTATCACAAAACAAAACAAAACAAAACAAACAAGCAAAAAACATTGATTCTCTTTGAAGTATTTCAAAGGAATCTGCTGCACTTGGTATACATTCTTTTCATTTTCTTCTGACATATTCCTAATAATATATGTGCATGTAACTGTCACATAACAAGATAGTAACATGGAATTGCTACTTTCAGTTTATAGCCTCAGAAGCAGGTGTCCAAAATTTCATGTATATCTACATACATTTACACATATATACATATGTGTATATACAATTTTATGTTAATTACTATATTCTACTAAATCTTAGGTATGTGAAGAGAAAAATATTCTGGTCCAAGCAAACTCACATACTCAAAAATCAAGTGTAACCTTAGAAACCATCTTTCTAAATTCATAAGCCAAAAAACAAAGTTTCAATTCCCTATTTCTTTAGTTTAAGAGAAAGAGGGCTCTGGTCACTTAAAATTTTGCAAAATCTGTTTCAATCACATTTCACAAGACACTTGCAACAGCATGAATTTAAACCCAGGAATAAATAGCAATTCTGCAAACATTAACTCTTTCTTGCTATCTACAATATGGTCTCTAAACCAGCTCTTCCCACAACAGGTGCAACAGATGGTATCATTCTCCAGTGCTCACTTAGAGGCCTTTGTTGTGCCCTTTCTACCAGTGGGCAAAAAGTGAATACTTACTTTGGTGAATTGTATTCATCTTCTCAGAGGACAGAGAGCTTTAGTTTTGGCTCCCTTTCCAGTAGTCTGGTTGTTCACAGTGTAGTAACTAGAAAATTTTTGGGTCGTGGTTCTGTCTGTTGGCTGTGAGAAGAAAGAACAGATCAAACCTCTGCAGAGTTGATTTGGAATCTGTTGAGTTATATGCTAGGTTTTGGGGTTTTTCTTTCATAAATTCATCAAAGTATGAATTCCTCGGCTTTGGAAGTAGTGACATCTGTAATATGGGAGAAGAGACATTCTACTTGTTAAGTCATGATGTCTGCAGAAGGTTCTCAACAAAATCTACTAAAGGCAGTAATGTTGAATATAGAGAATGAAGGGACTTCAATTTAGAATAGGAAAATCCAGTTGCTTGCTTACGTTGTCCAAATCATGCAGGAAAAAAAAAGTGAGTGGAGATTTAGAAACAGGATATATACAAATGTGAGCATTTAGAAAATTGCTGATCTTAAGTCTACATAATGATTTAAATTACTTCAAATGTATGAATTGTTTTGATAATGCCAGAAATGTAGGCAGTAATCTATTTTCTACTTCAATTACTTGTCAATTATAGCAGGAAGTCTTCAACATGTAAATTAAACAAAGAATTGTTCTTACCATAAGCAGTACTATACTTCAATGATTTACCAAAGGAGTAGACAGCACAGGGACATATCATAGAATTTTAGCATAGTTAAAACACCTCAACAAGTTCACAGAAATCCCTTATACAGCTTGCATCATGTATGTTAAAGAGGTCTTCCCTAAGTGTTTTGGTAATAAGAGAATCACCATCTCAAAAGGCAAATCATTCTGTTTTCAAATCATTAGCCTGTTCTTTTTTATTTTAAGGTTGGAATCTATCCCTTGTAACTTCATCTTTTGGTCTGCTCTCTGAACCTGTAAAAATAAACTGTTTCCTCTTCTATCTTATAGCCTACTTGATATTTAAAGTTCACTATTGTATTTTGCTTAAGTCTTTTCCCTTTCCTGAATAAGTATCCCCATTTCCTCAAAACAATCATAATATAATCAATAATATTTCATTCCTCATCCACCATCTCCTGATAGTGCTCAAGTTTGAACTTTTGAAATTTCTAACACATTCCTGTATCTTGAAACTCTCTTCCTCTTATATCTGTTTCCCCTCTTAATGATAACCAAGCAAATTCCCTCTCTCCCAAACCCTCTAGTTTTCATTTTATTTCTCTTTTCTTCTTCAAAGTTGACGTTTTTGAAAAAGTATTTTGTGCTCACTTCCCCACTTCCACCCTTTCAAAGCCATTGTAATCTAGTGTTCGTCTTCATATCCTGCCAAAATCCTGTGTGATAGTATCCCTGTTGACCTTTAAAGATCAGTGGGCAAAGGGATCTGAGAGTGGACCTAGGTGTGAGACAGACATGGTTTCTTGGATCCACCACTTGCTAGTTTTGTGACCTTGGCAATGTATTTAACTTCTTTCAGTCTTGGTTTCCTCATTTTGATAAAAAGAATTGTTGTGAAACATATGCAAGAAGTGTTAAAGTATCTGGCCTGCAGTTTGTGACCAACATCTGTGGTAGTCATCATTATTATTATTTGCCCTCAGCAATGGTTATCTTACTTCATCTTTGCTGCTGTAACAAAGTATCCAAGACTGAGTAATTTATAAAGAATAGAAAATTATTTGCTTATAATTATAGAGGCTGGGAGGTCCAAGATCAATGCACTGGCAGATCCAGTTGTCTGGCGAGGGCTGCTGTCTGCTTCCAAGATGGCCTCTGTAACTACATCCTCTGAAGGGGAGGAACATGATGTCCTCACATGTGGCAGAAGGGCAGGCAAGCCTCTTTTAAAAGGGCCTCAGTCCCATTCACAAAGTGGGGAGACTTCATGGCCTGATCACCTCTTCAAGACCCCATTTCTTAATACCATCACATTGGCCATTAAGTTTCAAACCTGAATTTTGGAGGAGACACATTCAAACCATAGCAGCCATCAAACTTTAGTGTACATCAGGCTCACCTGGTGGGTTTGTTAAATCATAGATTTCTGGGCCCTATCCCCTAGTCTGGAGTGGGGCCTGAGAATATGCATTTCTAACAAGCTCTCTGGTGATGCTGACAATGCTGGTTCAGGAACCATACTTTAAGAACCACTGTGGCCACAGTCTTTGCCATGACAAAAGGATCAGCAGCATTGACATCACCTGGAAGCCTTTTTAGAACTTTCCCAGTCAGATCGTTCATTTTCATGATTGATAAGTGAATCATATTCTGTGTGTTAACAATTCACCAAATGATTCCTATGCATACTAAAGTTTGAGAAGCATGGGCCTATCATGAGACATTTCTTAGTCCTCATATTTGTTGAGTCAAGAATATCTAGTGCTTTATCTCTCCCTTTTTAGATACTCTTTTATCTTTCAAATATAATTTTGTCCTGGTTTTCCTTCTGTCTCTGTGACTATTTCTTCTCAATCTGCATTTTTGTAGTCTATAGCTAAAATCCTCCATTGAGTTTTATTTTCTCCTGTTTCCACACTGCATACTTGTATAGTTTAAGATTAGATTCAACAGGAAATAATAGTAAGCCCCCCCAAACAATGGTTTAAACAAGATAAAAGACCATTTTTTTCTCATGTCAAATGTAGGCAGTCCAGTGATGGTATGAAAACTGCTCCATGAAGCTTTTAGTTACTCAAGCTACTTCTATTCTGGTTCTTCATACTTCATCACTTCCATTTCCAAGGTCACTGAGGTTTAAATACCACAGACATCACATGTGCACATCAGCTTCCAGGAAGGAGGAAGGGATACACAAAAATAAAAGGGCAAAAGGCAGCTGCCAACTTCTAAAATCTGCCTTCTGATACATCTGATTATAATTGGCCAGAACTTAGTGATATGGCCACAGCCAGCTGTACTGGACAGTGGAAAATGTAGTTTGGCTCAGTTAAAAAGTGAAGATATGGGGAGGCTGGCCAAGATGGCCAGCTAGAAGCAGCTAGTGTGCTGCTCTCGCAGAGAGAAATAGAAGGGGAGAGTAAATACAGAAACTTCAACTGAAACGTTCAGGTATACGCATTGGATTTATCAAGAAGACAACTCAACCCGTGGAGAATGGGGAAAAGCAAGGCAGGATGACTTCCCACCCAGGAGTGACATGGAGCTAGGGGAGCCTCTCTGACTCAGGGAAGCAATGAGAGAGTAAGTTACCCCAGGGACCCTGCCTCACCCACAGATCTTTGCAGCTTTTGGACCAGGAGATGCCCTTGTGATTCTATACCACCAAGGCCTGTGGTCTGACACACAGAGCTACATGGCAGAGCAGCTGCTCAGGCACATGTGGAGCTCCTGGCCTTTCAGATATCCGGGCTTCCAAGAAAAAGCAAGTGCAACTCTGGGAAAGTGGGAGTTTAGACTCCTGTACATACCCTTAGGAAAGGGGCTTAATTCAAGGGGCTGAGCAGCAACACTGTGCAGACCTTGCTTCCGTGGCATCTTGCAGGATAAGACTCCCTGACTTGGAATGCCAGCCAGCCACTGGTAGTAGCAGCATTACACCTCCCTAAGACAGCTCCCAGAGGGAGGGATGGGCCACCGTCTTTGCTGTTTTGTAGCCTTAGGCATTACTGCCTTCAGTGAAGCTGCCCTATGGAAAAATGCCAGACAGCTTTTTTACACTGGTTCCTAACCCTACTTCTCATTGGGCAGGATCTCCCAGCTAGGGTCACCAGCCACACTTGCCGGTGTTTTCCAGCTGGCAATGGTTCTGAGCCTCCCTGGAGCAGAGCTCCCAGGGGGAGGGATGGAGCGACATCTTTGCTGTTTCACAACCTTAGCAGTTATTGCCATAGGGCAACAAAAGACTAGAGTGGTCCCCTGGCACAGCACAGCACAGCAGTTCTACAGAGAAACAACCACATAGATTTTTCACATGAGTCCCAGATCCTGTTTCTCTTCACTGGGCAGAATCTCCCAGCTGAGATCTGCAACGACCCCTGCTGGTGTGTTCAGGCTGGCAACAGGTCTGTACCTCCTTGGGATGGAGCTCCCACATGGAGGGGCAGGCCACTATCTTTGCGGTTTGACAGCCTTCACTGTTGATACCTTCAGATGCGGGAAATCCGAGGTGACTAGGGACTGGAGCAGACCTCCAGCACACTGGAGCAGCCTTATGGAAAAGAGGCCAGACTGTTATGTGGGTCCCTGATTCCATATCTCCTCACTGGGAAAGTCCTTCTGGCCTGGATCTCCAGCCATCCCACACTGGGGCTATCTAAGCCAGTGGCAGCTCTACAACTCCCTGGCTGACAGTACCCAGCAGGAGCGGTGGGTTTCCATCTTTGCTGTCTCACAGCCCTCACCCTTGCTGTCTTCAGGCTCTGGAGAGTCCCCCATGGACTATGTTAAAACATAAACTGCTGGGCGCTATCCCCCAGTCTGGAGTGGGGCCTGAGAATATGCATTTCTAACACATTCTCTGGTGATGCTGACAATGCTGGTTCAGGAACCATACTTTAAGAACCACTGTGGCCACAGTCTTTGCCATGACAGAAGGATCAGCAGGATTGACATCGCCTGAAAGCCTTTTTAGAACTTTCCTAGTCAGATCATTCATTTTCATGAATGATAAATGAATCATATTCTGGGTGTTAACAATTCACCAGATGATTCCCGTGCACATTAATGTTTGAGAGTTTCCCATGGACTCTCCAGAGCCTTGATCCCCAGCACAAAGCACTCAACTCATGAAAAAGTGGTTGGACTGTTCTCCACACAGGCTGGTCTTCACTTCTTCTCACGAGGCAGGGCCACCAGACCTGGGACTCCAGCACAACCACCTTGCCCCTATCTGACCCCTTCAATCAGAGGCAGCCCAGCAGTTAAAGGAGCACCTACACACAGACATGAGAAAGAACTGATGCAAGAATTCTGGCAACTCAAATGACCAGAGTGTCTTATGTCCTCCAAACAACTGCTGTAGTTCTCCAACAAGGGATCTTAACCAGGCTGAGTTGGTTGAAATGACAGAACTAGAATTCAGAATATGGATAAGAACAAATATAATCAAGATTCAGGAGAACAGCAAAACCCAATCCAAGTCACAATACAATGATACAGGAGCCGACAGGTGAAATAGCCAGTGTAAGTAATAAACTAACTACTCTGATAGAGCTGAAAAACACACAGCAAGAGTTTCACAATGCAGTTGCAAGTATCAAAAGCAGAATAGATCAAGCTGAGAAAAGAACCTCAGAACTTAAAGACTGGCTCTGTGAAAGAAGACAGTCAGACAAAAAGAAAAATGAATGAAAAGGAATGAACAAAACCTCTGAGAAATGTGGGATTTTGTAAAGAGGCCAAATCTACAAGTCATTGACATCTCTGAAAGGGGCGGGGAGAAAACAAGCAACTTGGAAAGCATATTTCAGGATATCATCCATGAAAACCTCAACCTCACTAGAGAGGCTAACAGTCGAATTCAGGAAATACAGAGGAGCCCTGCAAGATTTAACACAAGGAGATCATCCCCAGGACACATAATTGTCAGATTTTCCAAGGTTGAAATGAAAGAAAGAATGTTAAAGGCAGCTAGAGAGAAAGGGCAGGTTTCCTGCAAAGGGAACCTCATCAGGCTAACAACAGACCTTTCAGCAGAAACCCTACAAGCTGGAAGAGATTGAGGACCTACATTTAATATTCTTAAAGAAAAGGAATCTTCAATCAAGAATTTCATAGCCAGCCAAACTAAGCTTCCTCAGCAAGGGAAAAATAAGACCCTTTTCAGATAAGCAAATGCTGAGGCAGTTTATTACTACCAGACCTTACAAGAGATCTTGAAAGGAGCACTAAATTTGGAAAGAAAACACCATAACCAGCCAATACAAAAACACAGTTAAGTGCACAGACCAGTGACATTATGAAGCAACCACACTAACAAGCTGATACAATAACCAGCTAACAAGACAATGACAGGATCAAACCTACACATAACCTTGAATGTAAACAGGCACAGAATGGCAAGCTGGATTAACAAAACCAAGACCCAACGGTATACTGTCTTCAAGAGACTCATCTCAAATGCAATGATACTCTTAGGTTCGAAATAAAGGGATGGAGGAAAATCTGCCACACAAATGGAAATCAGACAAAAAACAGAGGTTGCAATCCTAATTTCAGACAAAATAGTGTTTAAACCAACAAAGATAAAAAAAAATGACAAAGATGAGTATTACATAATGGTAAGGGATTCCATTCAACAAGAAGACCTAAGTATCCTAAATATATATGGACCCAACACAGGAGCACCCAGATTCATAGAGTAAGCTTTACCTACAAAGAGATTTAGTGGGAGACTTCAGCACTCCACTGACAGTATCAGACAGATCATTGAGGCAAAAAATTAACAAAGATATTCAGGACCTGAACTCAAGATTGAACCAAATGAATCTGATAGGCATCTACAAAACTCATTACAATCTAACATCACAACAATAAGAAATAAAAAAGCAAGAGCAAACCAACCCCAAAGCTAGCAGAAAAAAAGAGCTAATGAAAATCAGAGCTGACCTGAAGGAGATCAAGACACAAAAAAATCATCCAAAAGATCAACAAATCCAGGAGTTGTTTTTTTTGAAAAACAAGTTCGTAAGATAGGCCCCTAGCAGCCAGGCATGGTGGCTCACACCTGTAATCCCAGCACTTTGGGAGGCCAAGGCGGATCAGTTGAGGTCAGGAGTTCTAGAGCAGCCTGGCCAACATGGTGAAACCCTATCTCTACTAAAAATACAAAAATTAGCTGGGTGTGGTGGCACATGCCTATAATCCCAGCTACTTGGGAGGCTGAAGCAGGAGGAATGCATGAACCCAGGAGGCAGAAATGGCAGTGAGCCGAGATCGTGCCACTGCACTCCAACCTGGTTGATAGAGCAAGACTCCATCTCAAAAAAAAAAAAAAAAAAAAAAAGGAAAAGAAAAGATAGGCCACTAGCTAGACTAATAAAGAAGAAAAGAGAGATGATCCAAATAAACACAATTTGAAACAACAAAGGAGATATTAACCACTGACCCAACAGAAATACAAACAACCAACTGCAAATACCTCTATGCATACAAACTAGAAAGAGAAGAGACAGATAAATTCCTGGACACATACACCCTCCCAAAACTGAACCAGGAAGAAATCAATTCCCTAAACAGACCAATGATGAGCTCTTAAATTGAATCGGTAATAAATAGCCTACCAACCAAAAAAAAAAAAAAAAAAAAGCTGAGGACCAGACAGATTTACAGCCAAAATTTATCAAATATGCAAAGAGCTGGTACCATTCCTACTAAAACTATTCCAGAAATTTGAGGCAAAGGGACTCCTTCCCAACTCTTTCTATGAGGCTAGCATCATTCTGATACCAAAACCTGGCAGAGACACAACAAAAAAGCTTCAGGCCAATAACCTTGGTGAACATTGATGCCAAAATCCTCAACGAAATAGCTACAAACCCAATCCAGCAGCATATCAAAAAGCTAATCCACCATGATCATTAGGCTTTATCCCTGGGATTCAAGGTTGGATCAACATATGCAAATCAGTAAAGGTGATTCATTACATAAACAGAACTGAAGACAAAAACCACATGATTATTTCAATAGGTGCAGAAAAGGTTTTTGGTAAAATTCAATATCCCTTCACGTTAAAAATTTGCAATAATCTAGGTATGGAAGGAACACACCTCAAAATAATAAGAGCCATCTGTGACAAACCCACAATCAACATCATACTGAGTGGGCAGAAACTGAAAACATTCCCCATTGAAAACTGGCATAAGGCAAGGATGCCCTCTCTTTCCATTCCTATTCAACAGAGTTTTGGAAGTCCTGAGGAATGAGGCAAGAGAAAGAAATAAAGAGCATCCCAATAGGAAGAGAGGAAGTCAAACTATCCCTGTTTGCAGACAATATGATTCTATACCTAGAAAACCCCATAGTCTCAGCCCAAAAGCTCCTTCAGCTGATAAACAGCTTCAGCAAAGTTTCAGGATACAAAATCATTGTGCAAAAATCACTAACATTCCTATACACCGACAATAGCCAAGCCAAAAGCCAAATCAGGGATGTAATCTCTTTCACAACTGTCACAAAGAGAGTAGAATACCTAGGAATACAGCTAACCAGGGAGGTGAAAGATCTCTACAATGAGAACTAGGAAACACTGCTCAAAGAAATCAGAGATGACACAAATGGGAAAATATTCCATGCTCATGGGTAGGAAGAATCAATATCAATAAAATGGCCATACTGCCTAAAGCAATTTATGGATTCAGTGCTATTCCTATTAGATTACCATTGACATTCTTCATAAATCTAGAAAAAACTATTTTTAAATTTATGTGGAACCAAAAAAGGGCCTGAATAGCCAAGGCAATGCTAAGCAAAAAGAGCAAAGCTGAAGGTATCATGCTACCTGACTTCAAACTATACTACAGGGCTACAGTAACCAAAACATCATGTACTGGTACAAAAGCAGACACTAGACCAATGGAACATAATAGTGAGCCCAGAAATAAGGCCATACACCTACAACCATTTGATCTTTGACAAAGTTGACAAAAGAAAGCAATGGGTAAAAGACTCCCTAGTCAATAAGTGGTGCCGGGATAACTGGCTAGCCATATTCAGAAGACTGAAACTGGACCCCTTCCTTACACCATATAGAAAAATCAACTCAGTGTGGATTAAAGACTTAAATGTAAAACCCCAAACTATAAAAACCCTGGAAGATAACCTAGGCAATATTATTCTGAACATACTAACTGGCAAATATTTCTTGACGAAGATATCAAAAGCAATTACAACAAAAGCAAACATTAACAAATAGGATCTAATAAACTACAGAGCTTCTGCACAGAAAAAGAAACTATCAACAGAGTAAACAGACAACCTACGGAATAGGAGAAAATATTTGCAAGCTATGCATCTGACAAAGGTCTAATACCCAGCATCTGTAAGAAACTTATGCAAATTTACAAGAGAAAAACAACCCCATTAAAATGTGGGCAAAGGACATGAATACTTTTCAAAAGAAGACATACATGTGGCCAACAAACATATGAAAAATGCTTAACATTACTAATCATTAGAGAAGTGCGAATCAAAACCACAATGAAATGCCATCTCACACCAGTCATAATGACTATTACTAAAAAGTCAAAAAATAACATGTTAGCAAGGATGCGGAGAAAAGGGAATGCTTATATACTTTTGGTGGGAGTGTAAATTAGTTCAGCCACTGTAGAAAGCAGTGTGGTGATTCCTCAAAGAGCTAAAAACAGAATTGCTGTTTAACACAGCAATCCCATTACTGGGTATATACCCAAAGGAATATAAATTGTTCTACCAGAAAGACATGCACGTGTATGTTCATTGCAGCACTGTTTAAAATAGCAAAGATAGAATCAACCTGAATGCCTATCAATGGCAGACTGTTTTTTTAAAATGTGGTACATATACAGCAGAGGTCCCCAAACGCCAGGGGTCCATGGCCTGTTAGGGACGGGGCTGCTGCACAGAAGGAGGTGAGCGGCAGGTGAGCAAACATTACTGCCTGAGCTCCACCTCCTGTCAGATTAACGGCAGCATTAGATTCTCATAGGAACCTGAATCCTATTGTGAAGTGCATATGTGAGGGATCTAGGTTGCATGATCTTTAACCACCCCACCACCTCACATTTTCCCCATCATCCCCCCACCCCTCTGTTGGTGGAAAATGTGTCTTTCACGAAACGAGTTCCTGGTGCCAAAAATGTTGAGGATTGCTGATGTATACCATGGAATACTATGCATCCATAAAAAATGATGAGATCATCTGCATTACAGGAACATGGATGGAGCTGGAGGCCATTGTCCTTAGCAAACTAACGCAGAAACAGAAAACCAAATACTGCATGTTCTCACCAGTGGGAACTAGATAATGAGAATACAGGGACACAAAGAGGGGAACAACAGTACCGGGTCCTACTCGATGGTGGAGGGTGGGAGGAGGGAGAGGATCAGAAAAAAAAACTATTGGGTACTAGGCTTAGTACCTGGGTGACAAAATAGTCTATACGAAAAAACCCCGTGGCACGAGTTTACCTATATAACAAACCTGCACGTGTACCCTTCAATCTAAAATTAAAAAATTAAAAAGTGGTGATATGACCTACTATGTAAGAAGGTCAACTAGCAGTCTGCCATAATCTGCTGCATGTTTTATAATATATCCATGTATCATCCATCTCTACGTAGAATACACTCAACTCTCCTCAAGGGAGGTAGATTGGTTTTCTAGGGATGTCATAATAAACTACCATAAGCTGGATGGCTTAAACTACGGAAGCTATTGACTCACAGTTCAGGGGCTAGAGTGCCAAGATCAATGTGTTGGCACGATTGTTTGCTCTTTCTTTGACTTACAGTGGCTGTCTGTATAGTAGATATATACACAAAGGTGTGTACATCCCCTGTGATATTGGGAGTAATGTCATCCCCTCTACCCCTGAATATTAGGATAAATATCACAGAAAGGTGTACGCCCCCTGCGATACTGGAAGTAATGTCAACCTCTCCCCCAACGAAAATTCAGAACAATATCATATAAGGGGTGTACACCCCCTGTGATATTGGCAGTAATATCCTCTTTTGCCCTGGACATTAGGGATCATATCACAAGGAAGGTGTACACACCTCTGCAATACTGCGAGTAATACCATATTCTTTCCCACTGGATATTAGAAAAAATATTACAAGGGGTATGTATATTGGGAGTAATATCATCCTCTCCCCACCTGAATATTGGGAAGAAAATCACAGGGTGGGTGTACCTGTCCTGCGATATTAGGAGTAATACCATAATCACCCCTTCTGGATATTAGGAACAGTATCACAGAAGCAGTGTACACTTCCTGTGATATTGGGAGTAATGTCCTCTCACCCCCTGGATACCAGGAGCAATAACACAGGGGGTGTGTATACACTTTGTGATATTGTGAGTAATATCATCCTCTCCCCCCATGGATATTAGAAACTGTATCACAGGGGCCGTGTATACCCCCTGCGATATTGGGAGTAATATCATTCTCTCGCTACGTGGATATTAGGAACAATATCATGGGGTGGGGGAATGTACAGCCTCGGTGACACTGGGAGTAATATCATCTGCTCCCATCTTGGATAATAAGAATAATATCACAGATGAGGTATACACCCCCTACGATATTGAAAGCAGTATCATCCTCTCCCCAACTGGATATTAAGAACATTATCACAAGGTGGGTGAATACCACCAACGATATTGGTTGTAATATCATCCTCTCTTTCTCTAAATATTAAGAACAGTATCACAAGGGTGGTGAACATCCCCTGCAATATAGGGAGTAATATTATCTTCTCCCCCCTTGGATATTAGAAACAATATTACAAAGGGGGGTACACCTGCTGCAATATTGGAAGTAATATCCTATTCTCCCATGGATATTAGGAAGAATATCACAAGGTCGGTGTACACCCCCTGTGATACTGGAAGTAATATCTTCTTCTCCACTCCTTGATATTAGAAAAAATATCATGGTGGGGGGGGCGAGTGGACGTGTACAGTCTCTGCAATATTGGGAGTAATATCATCCTTTTCCTTCCTGGGTATTAGAAACCATATCACAAGAGGGGTGTACACCCCCTGCAAAATTGGGAGTAATATTATTGCCTTTCCCAGTGGATATTAGGAACAATATCACACAGGGTGTACACACATGGTATACACACTGTGACAGTAGGAATAACATCACCCTAAAATTTATAAATAATATCATTGTAATTATTATTGTAATTATTAATCGATATTATTTGTAATACCTAAGCAAGATGTTAGTCCTAATATCACATGGGGTGTACTCCCAGTTGTATTATTCATAATATTCTACTGAGATGTTACACCTCATGTAAGTGTGGGTGTACACTCAGTAATAATATCCATAATATCTAAGATGTTACTCCTAATGTCATAGTGGGTGTATGCCTGTGATATTATTTGTATTATCGAAGGGAGATGTTACTGCTAATGTCACAGTAGGTGTACACCCTGGGAAATTATTCGGAATATTCTAGGAAAAAGTTACTCCCGATTCCAAAATAATAAAAAGGAGTGTGTACACAACCCCCTCGATATGCGAAGTAATATCACCCTCTACCCCCTTGGATATTACAAACCAGATCACAGGGCGATGTAAACACCCCCCTAGGTATGGCGGGTAATATCACCCCCTCCCCCGCTGGATATTACGAACCAGACCACAGAGGGTTGTACACATCTCCCGCCGTATGGCAAGTAATATCGCCCTCTCCTTCCCGGATATTACAAACGAGATCACAGGGGAGTGCACATGCCCTCCTCGTTACGGCGAGTAATAACACCCTCTCCCTCCCTGGATATTACAAACCAGATCACAGGGGGGTGTAAACCCGCGCCCCCCCCCCCCCCCCCCACCGCCACCGCGCTGTATGGCCAGTAACATCACCCTCTCCCTCCCTGGATATTACAAACCAGATCACTGGGGGGTGTACACACCCACCACAGTATAGTGAGTAATATCATCCTCTTCCCCCCTGGATATTGTGAACCAGGTCACAGGGGGGTGTACACAGTCCCGCTGTATGGTGAGTAATATCACCTTCTCCCCTCATGGATATTACCAACCACACACCCCGCGGTATGGTGAGTTAGATAACGCTCTCCCCTCTTGGATATTACGAACCAGGTCACAGGGGAGTGTACACACCCCCTGCGGTACGGCGAGTAATATCACCCTATCACCACCTGAATATTACGAACCAGATTACAGAAGGCTGTGGACAACCCCAGCGGTATGACGAGTAATATCACCCTCTGCCCCGCTTGATGTTACGAACCAGATCACAGGGGGCTGTAGACACATCCCATGGAATGGCGAGCCTCTCCCCAACTGAATATTACAAACCAGATCACAGGCGGCTGTAGACACCCCCTGCTGTATGGCGAGTAATATTACCTTCTCTCCCTCTGGATATTACGAACCCTATCAATCAGAGGGGACTGTAGACACGCCACGTGGTATGGCAAGAAATATCACCCCTTCCCCACCTGGGTATTACAAACCAGATCACAGGCAGCTGTAGACAATCCCCCACCCAACACACCCCCCAGCGGTATGGCGAATAATATCACCCCCTCCCCCCTCTAGATATTACGAACCATATCACAGGGGGTTGTACGCACCCCCCGCGAAATGGGGAGTAATATTCTTTCCCCACCCCCCGGATATTACGAATTATATCACAGGGGATATACACACAGGGTACCTACTATATTGGGAGTAATATTATCTCTCTTTCTGGATATTACAAATAACATCACAAGGGTGTATACACCACCTACGATATTGGGAGTAAAATTATTCGTTCTTCCCCTAGATATTAGGAACAATATCACATGGGGGATGTACACCCCCAACGATATTGTGAGTAATATCATCCTCTCCCCCAGTGGATATTAGGAACAATATCATATCGGAGGTGTACATTTCCTGTGATATTGGGAGTAATATCATTCTTTCACCTCTTGATATTAGGAACAGTATCACAGTGAGTGTACACCTTCTTCCTTATTGCAGGTAATATTATCCTCTCCCCCCCGAATATTAGGAACAGCTGCGGTGTACATGCACTGGGATATTGGGGCTAATATTATTCTTTATTTTCTGTGTAATAAAAATAATATCACAGCATGTGTGTACACCCTTAGCGATTTTGCAATTAACATCAAATATACCCCCTGGATATTAGGAGCAATATTACAAGGGGGATATACACCCCCTGCAATAATGGAAGTAATATTATCCTCTCCCAGCTAAATATTAGAAACAATATCACAGAGGGGGTGTACAACCCGTCCAATATTGGGTGTGATATTATCCTCTTTACCTTTGGATATTAGGAACAATGTAACAGGGTGGATGTACACCCCATGCGATATTGGGAGTAATATTCTCTTGCTCCGTGAATATTAGGAACAATATCACAGGTTGGTATAGACCCTCTGGGATATCCTGAGTAATATTATCCTCTCCCACCTGGAGATTAGAAACAACATCACTGTGGGGGTGTATACTCTCTGTGAAATTGGGTGTAATATTATCTTTCCCCCCTGGATATTAGGAACAATTTCACAGGGTAAGTGTATACCTTATGCAATATTGGGAATAATATCATTTTCTTTCCTCCAGGATATTAGGAGCAATATCAGCGGGAGGGCCTGTACACTCCCTGATATACTGGGAGTAATATTACCTTCTCCTCCCCTGGATATTAGGAACGATATCACAGGGAGGGGGTGTCTACCCAATGCGATATTGGGAGTAATATCTTCTTCTCTCGACCTGGATGTTAGGAACAATATTACAGCAGGGGTGTACACCCCCTGTGATATTTTGAGTAATATCATCCTGTCCTTACCTGGATATTAGAAAGAATATCACAGGGGTTGTACAACCCCTGCAATATTGGGAGTAATATTATCCTCTCCACCTTTGAATATTAAGAAAAATATTACAGAACGGTGTACATCCACTGCGATACTGAAAGTAGTGTCACCCTCTCCCCCACTGGAAATTAAGAACAATATCATGAAAGGGATGTTCACTCCCTGAAATATTAGGAGTCATTACATCCTCTCTCCCCCAAATATTAAAAACAATATAACAGGGGGGTGTACACCCTCTGTGATATTGGGGGTAATATTATCCTCTTCCGTCCTGGATTTTAGGAACCATATCCCAGAGGTTTGTACACCCCCCTGCGATATGGGGAGTAATATTATCCTCTCACCCCTGGATATAAGGAACAATATCACAGGGATGGTGTATATTTTCTGTGATGTTGGGAGTAATATCATCCTCTCCTCCACTGGATATTAGGAACAATATCACGGAAGGGTGTACACGCCCAAACATATTGATGGTAATATCATCCTCTTTCTCCTTGAATATTAGGAAAAACATCACACGGGGGGTGTACATGCCTTGCGATATTAGGAGTAATATCATTCTTTTTCTCCCTGGATATTAGGAAGAATATCACGGGGAGGGTGTACACCCCCTGCAATATTGGGAGTAACATCAGCCTCTTTCCCCCTAAATATTAAGAACAATATCATAGGAGTGGTGTACAGCTCCTGAGATATTGGGAGCAATATCAGCCTCTCCCATTTGGATATTAGGAACTATATCAAGGGGAAGGTGCACACCGTCTGCGATATTGGCAGTAGTATCATCCTCTCCCCCCGTGGATATTAGGAACTATGTCACAAGGTGGGTGCACACCCCCTGCGATATTAGAAGTAATATTAGCCTGTCTCCGTTTGGATGTTAGAAACAATACCACGAGGTGATGTACACCCCCCTGTGATTTTGGAAGTAATATCATCCTATCCCCTTCTGGACATTAGGAACAATATCACAGAAGGGGTGTACACCACCTGCAATATTGGGAGTAATGTCATCCTCTTCCACATGGATATTAAGAACAATATCACAGGAGGGGTGTACATCCCCTGAGATACTGGAAGTAATATCTATCATTCTCTGTTTTCCTGGATAGTAAGAACAATATCACAAGTAGTGTGTATAGCCCCTGCGATATTGGGAGTAATGTGATCCTGTCCCCCGCTGGATATTAGGAACAATATCACAGGGTGGGTGTCCACCCCCTGCGACATTGAATGTAACAAAATTCTCTCCCACCCTGCATATTGGAAACAATATCTCAGAGACGTGTACATCCCCTGCGATATTGGGAATAATAGCATCCTATCCACTCCTGGATATTAGGAACAATATCTCAGGCAGAGGTGTACACCCCCTGCAATATTGGGAGTAATATCATCCTCTTGCGTTCTGGATATTAAGAACAACATAACAGAGGTGGTTTACACCCCCAGCAATATTGGGAGTAACATCATACTCTCTCTACTCAGATATTAAAAAAAATTCACAAGAGGTTGTACACCTGCCAAGATATTGGCAGTAATAACATCCTCTGACCCCCTGGATATCAGAAAATATATCACTGGGGAGTGTGCACCCCCTGTGATATTGGAAATACTATTATTCTCTCCCTCTTAGATATTAAGAACAGTATCACAGCGGGGGTGTACACCTCCTGCCATATTGGGAGTAATATCTTCCTCTCCTTCCTGAATATTAGGAACAATATCATGGTAGGGAGTGTACCCCATGCGATATTGGGTGTAACATCCCCATAAAATATTATGAATCATATAACAAAATGTACACCTTCTGGGACATTCGGAGTTACATTCCCCTAAAGGTATTAACGAATAATATTATGGTGGGTTCACACTCTGCAACATGAAAAGCAGCATCCCACCAATGTACCAGGAACAATATCAGAGTGTGAGTACCCTCTGTTATGTGAGGAGTAAAATCTTTTTAGGACGTTATGATTAATATCACAAAGTGTGCACCCCTTGAGACATTAGGAGTAATATCCCTGTAGGATAGTATGAAAAATTTCACAGGGACTACACCTCCTGTAACATTAGAAGTAACATCCCAGTAAGAGACTATGAATAATATCACAGGGTGTACACACACTATGATATTAGTAGTAACTTTCCCTTAGGATATTACAAAAAAAATCACAGGATGTACACCCTTTATGACATTAAGAGTAACATTCTTCTAGAATATTATGAATAATATAACAGGGTGTACACCCCTTGTGAAATTAGAAGTAACATCCCCCTAGAATATTATCAGTAATATCACAGGGTGTACACATAAGGAGTAACATCCCCCTCGAATATTACGAATAATACCACAGGGTGTAAACTGCCTGTGACATTAGGGGTAACATCCCTCTAGAATATTATGAATAATATCACAGGGTGTACTCTCCCTGTGACATTAGGAGTAACATTCACCTAAAACATTACCAAAAAATCAACGGATGTACAACCATTGTGATATTTGGAGTAACATCCCCCTAGGTATTATGACTAATATCACAGTGTGTACACCCACTGTGATATTAGGATTAATATCTCCGTTAGATATTACAAATAGTATCACAGGGTGAACACACATGCTATACACCCACTGTAATATTGGAAGTAATAGCTCCCTAAAATACTAGAAAACATATTATAAAAAAATCACGGGGTGTACACCCACTGTGATATTAGGAGTAATATCTACTTAGGATATTATGAATAATATCACAGTGGGTGTAAACACATGATGTACACCCGCTATGATATCAGGAGTTATATATTCCTAAAATATTACTAATAATAACACTGGGTAAATACCATGAGTGTACACCCACTGTAATATTTGAAGTAATGTCTCCTTTGGATACTATGAATAATATCACAGGTTGTGCACCCCCTGGGATATTAAAAGTAACAAACTTATAGAAAATTACGAATAATGTAACAAGGTGTACACCCCTTGTGATATTATAAGTAACAGCACCCTAGGATATTATGAATAATATCACAGGAAGTACAACTTTTTGACATTAGGAGTGGCATCACCCTACGATATTACGAATAATATCACAGGGTTTACACCCATTGTGACGTTAAGAGTATATCTGCGTAGGATATTACCGGTAATATCAGTGTGTACACCCTCTTTGACATTAGCAGCAACGTCCTCCTAGGATATTAATAATAATATCACAGAATGTACACCCCCTGTGACATTAGAAGTAACATCCTCCTAAATGTTACAAATAATATCACAGGGTGTATCCCTCCCCCCGTGACATTAGGAGTAACCTTTCCCTAAAATATTATGAATAATATCACAGGGTGTCCACCCCTTGTGACATTACGAGTAACTTCCCCCTGGGATATTATGAGTAATATCAAAGGGTGTACACCCCCTGTGAAATTAAGAGTAACATCACCCTAGCATATTACGATTAATATCACAAGGTGTACACACCCTATGACCTTAGGGGTAACATCACCCTAGAATATAACAAATACTATCACAGGTTATACACCATCTGTGACATTAGGACTGTAACAGTCCCCTAAGATATTACTTCTTTTTTTTTTTTTTTTTTTTTTTTTTTTTTTTTTTTGAGACGGAGTCTCGCTCTGTCGCCCAGGCTGGAGTGCAGTGGCCGGATCTCAGCTCACTGCAAGCTCTGCCAAATGGGTTCACGCCATTCTCCTGCCTCAGCCTCCTGAGTAGCTGGAACTACAGGCGCCCACCACCACGCCCGGCAAATTTTTTGTGTTTTTGGTAGAGACAGGGTTTCACCGTGGTCTCGATCTCCTGACCTCGTGATCCGCCCGCCTCAGCCTCCCAAAGTGCTGGGATTACAAGCATGAGCCACCGCGCCAGCCTAAGATATTACTTCTAATATCACAGGGTGTGCACAATCTGTGACAATAGGTGTAATAACGCCTTAGGATATCACTGCTAATATCGCAGCTTGTACACCCATTATGATATTAGAAGTAATATCTCCTTAGGATATTATGAATAATATCACAGGTTGTACACACAGGCTGTGCAACCCCTGTGATATTAGGAGTAAAATCCGCCTGAAATATTATGAATATTATCAAAAGGTGTACACATATGGTGTACACCCACTGTGAAACTAGAAGTAATATCCCCCTATAATTATACAAATAATATCACAGGGTGAGCACACATGGTGTACACTTACTGTGAAATTAGGAGTAACAACCCCCTAGGATTTTATTAATAATACCACAGGGCGAACACCCATGTTGTACACCAACTGTGACATTAGGGGTAACATCCCCCTAGGATATTATGAATAATATCACAGACTCTATACACATGGCGTACACCCACTGTGACATTAGGAGTAACATACTCCTAGGATATTACAAATAATATCACAGGGTGTACACACATGGTGTACACCCACTGTGACATTAGGAGAAACTTTGCTATAGTATATTATGAGTAATGTCACAAGGTGTACATACATGGTGTACACCAACTGTGACATTAGGTGTAACATTTCCCTAGGATATTATGAATAATATCACAGGGTGTACCCCCATTGTGACATTAAATATAACATCTCACCAGGATATTGCAAATAATATCACATGGGGTATATACACCTGGTGTACACCATTTGTGACATTAGAAGTAACATCCCCCTAAAAAAATATTGTAAATAATATCACAGGCATTTTACACACATAGTGTATAACCCCTGTGACATTAAGAGTAACATTCTTTTAGGATATTAAGAATTATATCACAGAAAGTACATGCCCTGAGACATTAGGAATAACATTTCCATATAATACTACAGGTAATATCAGAGGGTGCACACACATGGTGTACACCCACTGTGAAATTAGGTGTAACATTCCCATCGAATAATAGGAATAACGTCACAGGATGTACACACATTGTGTACACCTACAGTGACATTAGAAGTAACATTCCCCTAGGATATTACAAATAATATCACAGAGTGTACAGACGTGGTGTACACTCACTGTGACTTTAGGAGTAAATCCCCCTAAAACATTACGAATAATATCACAGGGTGTACACACAACGTGCAACTCACTGTGACTTTGTTAGTAACAATTTTTTAGGATATTACAAATAATATCACAGAATGTACACACAGGGTGTACACCCATTCTGACATTAGGAGTAACATCCACCAAGCATATTACAAATACTCTCGCAGGGTTTACACACATGGTGTACCCCCACAGTGACATTAGGAGTAACATTCCACTAGGATATTATGAATAATATCACAGACTGTAGACACAGAGTGTACACCCACAGTGACATTAAGAGCAGCATCCATCTAACAGATTATGAATAATATCACAAGGTGTACACACTGGGTGAACACCCACTGTGACATTAGGAGTAACATCCTTCTATAATATTTCAAATAATATCACAGGGTGTACATACATGGTATATAGCAACCGTGACATTAGGATTAATATCCCCTTAGGATGTTAAGAATAATATCACACACAGTATACATATGGTGTATACCCACTGTGACATTTGACATTAGGAGTAATGTTCCCCTAGGATATTACAAATAATAACACAAAATGTACACACATGGTGAACACCCACTGTGACATTAAGAGTAACATCTTTCTAGGATATTACAAATAATATCACAGGGTGTACATTAAGAGTAACATTCTCCTAGAATATTATGAAAAATATCACAGGGTGTACACACATGTTGTATATTCACGGTGACATTTGGAGTAACATCCCCCTGAGATGTTACAAATAATATTACAGGGTGTACACACAGGGTGTACACCAACTTTGACATTAGGAGTAATGTCCCCTAGGATATTATGAATAATATCACAGGGTGTACACACATCGTGTAACCCACTGTGACATTAGGATTAGCAACCCCCTAAGATATTAGGAATAATATCACAGGGTGTACACACATTTTGTACACTTACTGTGACATTAGGAATAACATCACCCAAGGATATCATGAATAATATCACGGGGTGTAGACCCACTGTGATATTAAAAGTAACATCACGCCAAGATATTACAAATAACATCACAGAGGGTGTACACGCATGACTACATCCTTTGTGACATTAGAAGTAATGTCCCCCTAGGATATTACGAATAATATCACAGGTGGTTTACACACATGGTGTACACCTATTGTGACATTAAAAGTGACATCTCCCTAAGATATTAAGTATAATATCACAGAAGTTGTACACACATGTTTTGCAACCCCTCTAACATTAGGAGTAAAATCCCCACAGAATATTACAGTTAATATCACAGAAGGTGTACACATGGTGGATAGCTTTTGTGACATTAGGAGTATCATCTTTCCAGGATATTATCAATTATATGACGAAGGGTGTACATACATGGTGAACACCACCTGTAACGTTAAAAGTAACATCCCCCTAGAATATTATGAATAATTTTACAGGATGTACACCCGCTGTGACGTTAAAAGTAATGTCCTCCTAAAATATTACAAATAAAATCACAGAGTGTACACTCCTTGTGACATTAGGTTTAACAGCTTCCTAGGATATTAGGAACAATATCACAGGTTGTACACCCACTGTGACATTAGGAGTAACATCCCTCTGGGATATTATAAGTAATATCACAGGGTGTACATTCCCTTTGACATTAGAAGTAACATCTCCCTATAATATGAGGAAAAATATCACAGGCTGTATGCTTGCTGTAAAATTAAGAGTCACATCTCCCTAGGATAATACGAATAATATCACAGAGTGTCTCCATTTATTGTGATATTAAGAATAACATTTCCCTAGCATATTACAAATAATATCACAGGGTGTCCGCCCTCAGTGACATTAAGAGTAACATTCCCCTGGAATATTACGAATAATATCACAGGGTGTCCACCCCCAGTGACATTAAGAATAACATTCCCCTAGAAGATTACGAATGATATCACAGGATGTAAATCTGTAACGTTAGGTGTAATATCTTTCTAAAATATTACAAATAACATCAAAGGATGAACACCTCGTATGACATTAGGTGTAACATCTCTCTGGGATATTACAAATAATACCCCATGATGTACACCCACTGTGACATTAGGGGTAACATTCCTGAAGAATATTAAGAATAATATCACAGGGTGTATACCCACTGAGACATTAGGAGTGGTAGCTGCCTGTGATATTACTCCTCATATCACAAGGTGTACAACCACTGTGATATTGGGACTAATATCTCCCTTGTGTGTTAGAAGTCATATCTCCCTAAGATAATATGAATAGTATCACAGGGTGTACATCCAGTGTGATATTAGGAGTAGTATCTATCTAAAATATTATGAATAATATCACAGGGTCTACACACGTGGTGTACATTCACTGTGATATTAGGAGTAATATCTTCCTAGGATATTGTGAATAATATAACCGGGAGTAATTCTATGGTGATATTAGGAGTAATATCTCCCTAGGATATTATAAGTAATATCACAGGGTGTACACCCACTGGGGTATTAGGAGGAATATCTCCCTAGGATATTATGAAAAATATTACATGGGGTACACATCCTGTGCTATTAGGAGGAATATCTCCGCAGGATATTATGAATAATAACACAGGTGTACACCCACTGTAATATTAGGAGTAATATCTCCCTGAAATATTATGAAAAATATTACAGGGTGTACACTTACTGTGATATTGGGAGTAATATATTTTTAGGATACTATGAATAATATTACAGGGTGTACACACAAGGTGTGCACCCAGCTGTGATATTAGGATTAATAGCTCCTTAAGATATTACAAATAATTTCCCAGGGTGGACATTCACTGTGATATTAGGAGTAATATGTCTCTAAAATATTACAAATGATATCACAGGCTGCACACACATGGTGTGCACCAGCTTTGACTGTAAAAGTAATATCTCCCTAGTATATTATTAATAATGTCACAGAGTGTACACCCACTGTGATATTAGAAGGAATATATTTCTAAAATATTATGAACAATATCACAGTGAATGTCCACTCATGGTGTGCACCCACTGTGATATTAAAAGTAATTTCTCCCTACAATATTATGATTAATATCACAATGGGTGTCCACAAATGGTGTGCCCCAACTCTGATAATAGGAATAATATCTCCCTAGAATATTACAAATAATATCTCAGTGGGTGTCCACACATGGTGTGCACCCACTGTGATATTAGGAGTAATATCGCCCTAGCATATTACAAATAATATCATAGTGGGTGTCCACACATGGTGTGTGTACCCACTGTGTTAATAAAAGTAATATCTCACTAGGATATTATGAATAATATCACAGTGAGTTACACACAAGGTGTGCACACTCACTTTGATATTAGGAGTAATATCTCCCTAAAATATTATGAATAGTATTCCAGGGTGTGCACCCACTGTGATATTAAGAGTAATATCTCCCTAGGGTGTTACAAATAATATCAAAGGGTATGCATCCACTGCAATATTAGGAGTAATATCTCCCAAGGGGTTTACAAATAATATCCCACGGTGTGTACCCACATGATATTAGTTGTAATATCTCCCTAGGATATTATAAATAGTATCCCAGTGTGTACACACATGGGATACTATTTATAACCCATATTTATATACATATAATATGTATAACATATAATATTTATATCCCATATTTATATACATATAATATCCCAAGGTGTACACCCACTTTAATATTAAGAGTAATGTCTCTCCAAAATATTACGAATAATATCCCAGGGTTGACATCCACTGTGATATTAGGAGTAATATCTGCCTACAATATTACGAATAATATTTCAGGATGTACACACAGTGTGTACACACACTGTGATATTGGGAGTAATATCTCTCCAGGATATTACAAATAATATCACAAAGTGTAAACCCACTGTGATATTAGGAGTTATGACTCCCTAGAATATTACAAATATTATTACAGGGTGTACAGCCACTGTGATATTAGCAGTAATATCTCCTAAGTTATTATGAATAATATCACAGGGTGTACACCCGCTGTGATATTAAGTGTAATATCTTCCCAGAGTAGTACTAATAATATTTCAGGGTGCACACTTATGGTGTACACAAACTTTGATATTAAGATATTAATATCTTCCCAAGATGTTACAAATAATATCCCAGGGTGTATACACATGGTGTGCACCCACTGTGATACTAAGAGGGTAATATCTTCCTAGTACATTACGAATAACATTCCAGGGTGTACACACATTATATACACCTGCTGTGATATTAGGAGAGTAATATCTCTCCAGTATATTACGAATAATATTCCAAGGTGTACCTACATGGTGTAAACCCACTGTGATATTAGGAGACTAATATCTCCCCAGCATATAATGAATAATATCCCAGGATGTACAAACAAAGCATACACGCACTGTGATATTAGGAGAGTAATGGCTCTTCCAGATATTATGAATACTATCGCAGGGTGCACACACATAGTGTATATCCTCTGTGATAATATTAGTGTAATAGCTTTGCAAGATATTACGAATAATATCCCAGGTTGTACACAAGTGTTGTACACCCACTGTGGGATTAGGAAAGTAATATCTCCCTAGGATATTATGAATAATATCCAGGGTGTACACACATGGTATACACCCAAAGCAATATTAGGAGAATAATATCTTCCCCCCCCATATTACAAACGATATTCCAAGGTGTACACACATGGTGTGACATAAAGAGTAGTATCACCTCACGATAGTATAAACAACATTTCAGGGTGTACAACCACTCTGTTATTAGGAGTAATATCTCCCCAGGATATTACGAATAATATATTTGAGGATACACACACTGTGATATTAGGAGCAATATCTCCTGAGAATATTATGAGTAATATCCCAGAGCGTACACTCTCTGGGCTATTAGAAGGAATATCTCCCCAAAATATTACAAATAATGTATCGGGGTTTACATTCACAGTGATATCAGTAGTAATATCTCCACAAGGTATTACAAATAATATCCCAAGGTGTACACCCACTTTAATATTAAGAGTAATGTCTCTCCAAAATATTATGAATAATGTCCCAGGGTTGACATCTACTGTGATATTGGGAGTAATATCTCTCCAGGATATTACAAATAATATCACAAAGTGTAAACCCACTATGATATTAGGAGTTATGACTCCCTAGAATATTATGAATATTATTACAGGGTGTACAGCCACTGTGATATTAGCAGTAATATCTCCTAAGTTATTATGAATAATATCACAGGGTGTACACTCACTGTGATGTTAAGAATAATATCTCCCTATGTTATTACAAATAATATCACAGAATGTACACCCACTGTGACATTAGGAGCAACTTCGAGGATATTACGAAAAATATCATAGGTGTTCACCAATGACGACATTAGAAGTAATATCTCCATATGATATTAGACATGATGTCGCGGAATGTACACCCACTGGGATATTAGGAGTAATTTCTCCCTAGAATATTATGAATAATAGCACAGAACGTACACTCACTGTGTTATTAGGACTAATATCTCCCTAGGATATTACAAATAATATCACAGGGTGTACACCCATTGTGACATTAGGGGTAATATCTCCCTAGGATACTACAAATATTATTACGTGGTGTACACCCACTGTGATATTGAAAGTAATATGTTCCTAGGATATTACGAATATCACAGGGTCTACATTCACTGTGATATTAGGAGTTATATCTCACTGGGATATTACAAATAATATCACAGGATGTACAAACATGGTGTACGCCCACTGTGACATTAGGAGTAGAATTTCCCCAGGATATTACAAATAATATCACAGGCTATACACACATGGTATACACCCTAGAATATAACAAATAATATCACAGGTCATACACCACCTGTGACATTAGGAGGAACATTCCCCTAGGGTGTTATGAATATTATCACAGGGTGTACACACACTGTGACAGTAAGCATAATATCCCCCTTGGATATTACTGCTAATATCACAGGCTTTAAACCCACTGTGATATTAGGAGTAATATCTCTCCAGGATATTATGAACAATATCACAGTGGGTGTACACCCATTGGGATGTTAGAATTAATATCTCTAGAAAATATTATGAATAATATCACAGGTTTTACACACAGACTGTACAACCACTGTGATATTAGAAGTAAAATCCCCCTAAAATATTGCGATTATTATCACAGGGTGTACACATACAGTGTACACCCACCGTGACATAAGAAGTAACATTCCCCTATGATACGAATATAATATCACAGGGTGTACACATGTGATGTACAATTATGGTGAAATTAAAAGTAACATCCACCTAGAATTTTACAAATAATCCCACAGGGCGAACACTGAAGGTGTACAACTCTGACATCACAGGGGCGTACAACCCCTGATATATTATTCCTAATATCCACGTGGGGAGAGCATGATATTACTTTCAATATCATCTTTCAATATCGCAGTGGATGTACAGCTCCCTTGTGATATTGTTCCTAATATCTAGGGGGAAAGAGGATAATATTACCCCTGCGATATTGAGAGTAATATCAGCCTCTCCCCCACTAAATATTAAAAACAATATCACAGGGGTGGTGTACACCTTCTCTGATATTGGGAGTAAAATAATTCGCTCCCCCACTGGATATGAGGAACAATACCACAGGGTGGGTGTACACCCCCTGCGATATTGGGAGTAATAACATCCTCTCCCATCCAGGATGTTAGGGGCAATATCACAGGAGTGGTGTCCAGCCCCTGCAATACTAACAGTAATATCATCTTCTTACCCCCCTGGAGATTAGGAACAATATTATTGTTGGGGTGTACACCCCTTAAGAAATTGGGTGTAATATCATCCTCTCCCCACCTGGATATTAGGAATAATATCACAGAGGTGGTGTACACCCCATGCGATATTGGGAGTAATATCATTTTCTTTCCCTCTGGATATTAGAAACAATATAAAAGGGGGTGTGTACACTCCCTGATATATTGAGAATAATATTATATTTCCCCCCCCGGATATTAGGAACAGTATCACAGGTGGGGTGTCTCCTTCCTGCGATATTGGGGGTAATAGCATCTCTCCACCTGGATATTAGGAACAATATCACAGGAGGGGTTTACACTTCCTCTGATTGTATGAGTAATATCATCCTTTCCCCATTTGTATATTAGATACAATATCACAGGGATTGTACACCCCCTGCAATATTGAGAGTAATATTATTCTCTCTCTTCCTCAATATTAAGAACAATATCACAGGGGGAGTGTACCCCTTTTGCGATGTTGACAGTAATATCATCGTCTCTTCCCTTGGATATTAGGAACAATATCACAAGGAAGGTGTACACTCACTGTGATACTGAAAGTAAGATTATCCTCTCCTCTCGTGGATGTTAGGAACAATGTCACGGGGGGGTGTACACCGACTGCGATATTGGGATTAATATCATCCTCTCCTCCCGTGAATATTTGGAATTATATCACGGGGGGATGTATATTCCCTGCGATATAGGGAGTAATATCATCCACTGCCCTTCTGGATATTAGCTACAATATCACAGAAAGGGTGTACACCACCTATGATATTGGGAGTGATGTCATCCTCTCCCCCCTGGATTTTAGGAACAATATCACTGAGGAATGTACACCCACTGCAATATCTTGAGTAATATTATTTTCTCTCTCCCTAGATATTAGGAGCAATATTACAAGGGGGGTGTACAACCCCTGCAATACTAGAAGTAATATCATTTTCTTCCCTGATGAATATTAGGAATAATATCAAAGGAAGAGTGTACACCCTCTGTGATATTGGGTTTAATATCATGATCTTTCCCCCTGGATATTAGGAACAACATCACAGGGGAGATGTACACCCCTTGCAATATTGTCAGTAATATCACCCTCTCCTCCCCCGGATATTAGGAACAATATCACAGGTGGGGTGTACATCCCCTGTGATATTGGGAGTAATATCATCCCTTCCCTTTGTGGATATTAGGAACAATATCACAGAAGGGGTGTACACCCCCTGCGATATTGTCCATAGTATCACCCTCTCCTCCCTGGATATTAGGAACAATATCACAATTGGGGTGTACACCCCCTGCAATATTGATAATAATATTATCCGATCCCCCCGTGGATATTAGGAACAATATCATAGGAGAGGGTGTACACCCATTGCAATATTGGGAGTAGTATCATCCTCTATCTCCCTGTGTATTAGGAACAATATCACAGGAAGTGTGTAAACCCCTTGCGGTATTGGGAGTAATATCATCCTCTCTTCCACTGAATATTAGGAACAATATCACAAGGTTGGTGTGCATCCCATGCAATATTGGGCATAATACACCCCCTGTGATATGGGAGTAATATTTTCTCTCCATCCCTGATATTAGAAACAGTATCACAGGTTGGGTGTACACCCCTGGCGATATTGGGAGTAATATTATCTTCTCCCTCACTGGATATTAGAAACAATATCACAGAGATGGTATACACCCCGTGTGATATTGGTAGTAACATCATCCTCTCCACCCCTGAATATTAGGAAGAATATCACACAGGGGGTGTACAACTTGTGCAATATTGTGAGTAATGTTATCCTTCCCCACCTCGGATATTAAGAAAAATAGCAGAGGGGGGTGAACACACCCTGTGATATTGACAGTAATATCGTCACCTCCCTTCCCTGGTTATTGGAAATAATATCATAAAATAGTTTACACCCACTGCAATATTAGGAGTAATATTATAGTCTTCTACCCTGGATATTACGAATCACATCACAGGGGAGGTGTACACCCCAGTGATATGGGGAGCAATATCATCGTCCTCTTCTTTGTATATTAGGAATGATATCACGGGGAAGTTTATACTCCCTGCGATGTTGGGAATAATATAATCCTTTTTCCCTCTGGATAAAATATCCCAGTGGTGGGGGGAGTGTTCACCCCTGGCAATTAAGAGAGTAATATTATCCTCTTTCCCACTGGATATTAGAAAAACATCACAGGAGAATGTACTCCTCCTGCGATATTAGGAGTAATATCATCCTCTCACCCACCCCAGATATTAGAAACAATATCATAGTGGGGGGGGTGTACACCCCCCTGTGATATTGGAAGTAATATCATCCTCTTTTCTTTTAAATATTAAAAAACAATATCATGGGGGGTTTTACACCCCCTGAAAAATTGAGAATAATATCCTCTCTGCCTCTAAATATTAGGAACAATATCATAAGGGGGGTGCACACTTTCTGCCATATTGGGAGGAATATTATATTCTCCCTCCCTGTATATTAGAAAAATATCACAGGGTGGGTGTACACCTGCTGAGATATTGGGCGTAATATCATTCTCTCTCCCTCCTGAATATTAGAAACAATATCAAAAAGGGGGGGGGGGGTTAAGCCTTCTGCGATATTGGGAGCAGTATCTTCCTCTTTTTCCCTGGATATTAGGAACAATATCACAGCGAGGGTGGACACTTCCTGCAATACTAGGAGTAACATCTTCCCGTCCCCCTGGATATTAAGAACAATATCACAGGGGGGTGTACAACCCCTGCAATATTGGGAGTAAGATTATCATCTCCCTTTCTGGATATTAGGAATAATATCACAGGTGGGGTGTACACCCCCTACGATATAAGGAGTAATATCATCTTCTCTGTCCCTGAATATTAGAAAAATATCACAAACGTGTGTTTACCCCCTGCGATATCGGGAGTAATATCATCCTCTCTATCCCTGAATATTAGGATAAATATCACAGAAGGATGTACACCCCCTGCAATATTGGGAGTAATGTCATCCTCTCCCCCAATGAAAATTAAGAACAATATCATAGAATGGGTGTACATCCCCTGGGATATTGGGAGTCATATCATCCTCTTCCACCCTGGGCATTAGGAACCATATCACAGCCAAGGTGTACACCCTCTACGATATTGGGAGTAATATCATAATCTTTCCAACTGGATATTAGAAAAAATATCACGGGGTGTGTAGACGCCCTGTGATATTGGGAGTAATATCATCCTCTCCCCACCTGAATATTAGGAACAAATCACAAGGGGACTACACATCCTATGATATTAGGAGTGATACCATGCTCTCCTTTTCTGGACATTAGGAACAATATCACAGAAGTGGTGTACACTTCCTGTGATATTGGGAATAATATCATTATTGTCTCCCCCCATGGATATTCAGAACTATATCACAGGGGCGGTGTTACTCCCGTTGCGATCTTGGGAGTAATATCATCCTCTCCTTCCCCAAATATTAGGAATCATATCACTGGGTGTGGGGGGGGTGTTTATTCCCTGTGTTATTGAGAGTAATATCATTCTCTCCCCCCGTGGATATTAGGAACCATATCACAGAGGTGGTGTACAACCTTTGCAATATTGAGAGTAATATCATCCTCTTCCATCTTGGATAAGAGAAACAATATCACAAAGAGGGTATACACCCCCTGCGATACTGAAAGCAATATCATCCTCTCTCCCTCTAAATATTAGGAACACGATCACAAGGGGGGTGCACACCCCCTGCGATAGAGGGAGTAATATTGTCTTCTCCTCACTTGGATATTAGAAATAATATCACAAGGGGGGGGTGTACACCTGCTGAGATATTGGGAGTAATATTATCTTCCCCCACTGGATATTAGGAACAATATCACAAGATCAGTGTACACGCCCTGTGATACTGGAAGTAGTATCTTCTTCTCTCCTTCTGGATGTTAGGAACAACATCACAAGGGGTATAGAGCCTCTGTGATATTGGGAGTAATATCTTTCTTCCCCCTACCCCCAGATATTAGGAACAATATCACAGGAGGGTGATACACTGCCTGCGATATTGGGAGTAATATCATCGTCTTTCCCAGTGGAAATTAGGAATAGTAACGCAGTTGGGGTGTACACGCCCTATGACATTGGTAGTACCATCCTCTCCCTCCTTGAGTATTAGGAACAATATCAGAGGGAGAGTGTACAGCCCCTGAGATATTGGGAGTAATATAATTCTCTTCCCACCTGACTATTAGGAACAATATCACAGAGGGGTGTATGCCCTTTGCCATACTGGGAGTAATATCATCCTCTTCCCCCTGGATATTAGGAACAATATCACGAGTGGAGTATACACCCCCTGTGATATTAGAAGTAATATCTTCTCCCCCACCCCGGATATTAGGAACAATTTCACAGGAAGGGTGTTCACCCCCTGTGATATTGGGAGTAATGTCATAATCTCCCCCGGCTGAATATTAGAAACACTACAAAAAAGGGAATGTTGGCACCCTGCGATATTGGGAATATATTATCCTCTTCTTCCTTGCGTATTGGGAACAATATTACAGGGGGGCTGTACACTTCCTGCGAGAGAGTAATATTATCCTCTCCCCTTCGAGATATTAGGAAAAATATAACAGAAGGGATGTACACATGCTGTGATATTGGGAGTAAAATCATTCTCTCCTCCCACCACGGATATTAGGAACAATATCAACAAAGGGGTGTACACCCCCTGCGATATTGGGAGTAATATCATTCTCTGCCCTTCTGAATATTAGCAACAATATCACAGGGGGGTTATACACCACTTGCAATAATGGGAGTGATATCATCCTCTCCCTACCTGGATATTAGGAACAATATCACAGAAAGGTGTACACCCCCTGCGATTTGGGGAGTAATATCATCCTTTTCCTTCCTGGATATTATGAAAAATATCACCAGTGAAGTGTACACCCAGTGTGATATTGGGAGTACAACCATCCTCTTTCCCCTGGATATTACGAACAACATCACATGGCGGGGTGGGAGTGTACACACCCTGCGATATTGAAAGTAATATCATCCTCGGCCGGGCGCAGTGGCTCAAGTCTGTAATCCCAGCACTTTGGGAGGCCGAGACGGGTGGATCACGAGGTCAGGAGATCAAGACCATCCTGGCTAATCCGGTGAAACCCCGTCTCTACTAAAAAATACAAAAAAAAAAAAAAAAACTAGCTGGGCGAGGTGGCGAGCGCCTGTAGTCCCAGCTACTCCGGCGGCCAAGGCAGGAGAATGGCGTAAACCTGGCAGGCGGAGCTTGCAGTGAGCTGAGATCCGGCCACTGCACTCCAGGCTGGGCGACAGAGCGAGACTCCGTCTCAAAAAAAAAAAAAAAAAAAAAAGAAAGTAATATCATCCTCTTTGCTTTTGAATATTAGGATCAATATCACAGGGGGGTGTACAACCTCTCCCCCCCAGATATTATTCCTACCGGGGGAATGTACATCCTCTGCGATATTGGGAGTAATATCATCCTCTCCCCCGCCCTTGGATATTATAAACAATATCACAGAGGGGTGTACTCCTCTGTGATATTGGGAATAACATCCTCTCCTCCTCTGGATATTACGAACAATATCACGGGGGTGTACACAATACACAAACAATATCACAAAATCGTGTACACCTCCTGCGATATTGGGAGTAAATTAATCCTCTTTCCCCCTGGATATTACCAACAGTATCACGGGGGGTTGAACACACCTCTGCGATATTAGGAGTAATATTATTCTCTCCACTTATGGATATTAGGATCAATATCACAGAAGAGGTGTACACTCTCTGCAATATTAGGAATAGTATCATTCTCTCCTCCCTCGGATATTAGGAACAATATCATAGAGGTGGTGTACACTCCATGCGATATTGGGAGTAATATCATCCTCTCCCCTACTGGGATATTAAGAATATCGCAGGGGGATATACACCCCCAGCGATATTGGAGTGTACACCCCCCATGATATTGGGAGTAATATTACTCTCTCTCCCTCTGGATATTACGAACAATACCACAGAAGGATGTACACTTCCTTTGATATTGAGAGTAATTTCATCCTCTCCCCCGCTGGATATTAGGAAGAATATCACAAGAGGGTGTACTACCTCTGTGATATTGGGAGTAATACCATTCTCTTTCCCCCTGGATATTATGAAAAATATCACCGGGGGGTTTACACCACCTGCAATGTTGGGAGTAATATCATCCTTTTGGTCCCTGGATATTACCAACAATATCACAGGGTGGTGTACACCTCTTGCAATATTAGGAATAATATAATCCTCTCTTCCTTTGGATATTATGAACAATGTCACAGGGGTGTGTACACCCCCTTTGATGTTTGGAGTAATATCATCGTTTCCGTCCCTGGATGTTACGAACAATATCACAGAAGGATATACACCTCCTGTGATATTGGGAGTAATAGCATCCTCTCCCCCACTGAATATTATGAACAGTATCTCAGGGGGGTTACACTTCCTGGAAAAATGGAAGTAATATCATCCTCTCCCACCCTGGATATTATGAACACTATCACAGGGGGCTGTACAATCCCTATAATATTTGGAGTAATATTCTCTCTTCCCCTGGATATTAGGAACTATATCACAAGGGGGTGTACACCCCCTGCAATATTAAAAGTAATATCATCTTCTTCCTCCCTGAATATTGCGAACAATATCACAGGTGGGCGTACAACTCCTGTGCTTATATCCAACTGTTCAGTCCCATCTCTCATCACCCTGCTCTATGCTCTTTTCACTTCAGTCATTCTGGGTATTTGTTTATTTACTGTTTAAACCTCAGTTTGTTTACATCTGGGCTTTCAAACAAAGTTTTTCTTCCTCATATTTTACTCTTTGCTCTACAACTCATCATTTAAGTATCGTCTAGGATGCCCTTCATTCAGGATTTCCTTCCTCAGCCTTCCAGACTGGGGGATATCCCCTGATACACATTCTTGTAGAACCCTGTGCTTCCTTTTGCATACCATGTATTCAGCAAATACTTATTGATGTTGGCACCATTATATGAATGGGAGATGCAGCAGTGAAGGTAACAGACAAAAATCTCCACCCTTATAGATAAGCTCTGTTGGGAAGGCAAAACATTACCACTTCTCTCTTTGGGGCTTAAGATTGGTCTGAGAATTAAATTGGCACGAGACATATTAACAGAAAAAACACACACATTTATTTAATGTACATTTTAAATGACATGGGAGCCCTCACAAGAAAGTAAGACTCAAAGAGGTGACAAAATCCAAGTGCTTTTTATATTTGGTGCAAAGAGGGGTGATTGTGGAAAAGTAGTTAAAATGCATGGGGAGACTAAAGAAAGATAAAAATTATTTCAACAAGGTCTGTTCATACAGAATTCTTTCAGTCTCAACTTACTGTCCTTAATTATAAGAATGTTTATTTTATCCTGGTATAAGAAGGGCATATCTCACATGAGAATCTCATCTTCTGTTTTTAGGAAAAGGAAGGGGGACTCAAAATGTCCTTCTTGCATATGCTGTTTTTCAAGTGCCTTTAACTCAAAACAGTCAATATGCCAGAATGGTATATTTAGGGTGGTGTGTTCCGAACTCCTGCAGCTTACACTCATCATACTTGGAGTCAATTGTTTACTTTTTGTATCACCTGTTAGACTCAGCTTCATGAGTGCAGGGAACCTATCTATCTTATTTACAATTTCATATCCCTCCACCTAGTATTGCAGCCTGACACATTGTAGGTGTTTAGTGAATATCTGTCAAATAACTGAACGGTATAAGAGGTTGCAGGCTCACTCGGACTGGTGATATCTATAACCTGGGGATTTGAAAATGCCTCAGCAGAGAGTTTTGGCATGACCACTGGCACAGAACTAATCATCAAACTTGGAAAGCTACAAAACCTGCTAGAAATAATAATTTACCTAAAAAGGTGGCTTGACCTGTAAAGTGGATACATTTCAGGCTTTCTAAGCCAAATACTAATTGTAAATGTTGTTTTTTTAAGTTTAATGTTGAAGAGAGTAGGATGGATCAAGAACAAAAGCACCACAGCCCTAGTGACTCGATGGAAGCTTTGGCTAGTCTCCATAAATGCTTATTGTAGAGAGCATTTTGAAAGCAATCTTTCATTTGTTTGAATGCTTACATTTGCAGAATGCTTAGAATGTTGATTTCTTTTGTCTCTGTATCTATTAGAATGAGAGAACAGAACTAAGGGGGAAAACTAATTTTACTTTCAAAAATGTATTATTCTTCAAATTAGTTTTAAAACTACAAATAAATACTGATTTGGAATGAGAAGTTTGAAAGAAGGAAGAACTCTTCACTTCTAGACTGTAAATTCCTTTAGAACAGGGTCTGTACCACATTCATCTTTGAATCCTCAGAATTGAGCATAGATCCTGACAATAATAATGATCTAGAAGTATTGTTTTTAAAATTTTATTTTAATTAATTTATTTTTCTAGAAATGGTGTCTCGCTACACTGAATGGCCTGAAGTGCAGTGGCTATTCATAGGTGCAATTGTAGCGTTCTATAGCCTTGAACTCCTGGGCTCAAGAAATCCCCTTGCCTCAGCCTCCTGAGTATCTGGGACTACAGACGTAGGCCACCATGCCCAGCTCATATTTTTTTTTTTTGTCATGAACTTAGAAATACAGTCTCTTGAGTAGGAAAAACATCAAATAGCTTATTTTAGTAAAGAGACCAAAAATAATTAATTAGCTAAAGCTTTCATTTTTATAGATTATTTTGATATTGTAGATATAACAAGGAAAACTCAACCAAAATAAAATGAAAAAATTTTAATTAGATTGCATTATAATGTATATTTACAGCTTGCCTACCTCTGTAAGAAAATCATGCAATAAAATAAAACATACAAAACAAAACCATAAAAGGGAAACTAGAGAAGAAGATTACATTAAGAAAACATCCTTGAGAAAAGTCATAGCAGTTTAGCATGACACTTGGCTCTGAGTTTCCTGTAAGCCACCATGAAAAGGGAAAACATGATGAAATACACACTTCTTATTGTCCAATAGAAGGAAAGATTGTAGTTCAACAGGAGAGACAAACTTTTTCCTGGTCCTGAGATAATTTATCATATCTGTACTTACATAGATGACATGGAGAAAAATAGAAATGGGATCCTGAATGCCAATTTTACAAATAAAAATGAAAGACAAAATATATGTGAGACCACTTCTGTTTTCAGGAGTGAGAGATGAGGACGTAACATTCACTCATGGTGCTACAAAAGCTGTTTCCTAAAGGTAAGATGGAGTAGTTTTGTTTCTCTGGAATAATACGATGTAAAACTTGGAGAGGATTAAGAACCAAATATTGGCCAGGCATGGCAGCACGTCCATATAATCCCGGCACTTTGGGAGGCTGAGGAGGGAGAATCACTTGAGGCCAAGAGTTCAAGACCAGTCTGGGCAACATAGCAAGACCCTGCCTCTCAATTAAAAAATTAGCCAGGCTTGGTGGGACATGCCTGTAATTCCAGCTACTCAGGAGGCTGAGGCAGGAGGATCCCTTGAGTCCAGGATTAGGAGGCTGCAGTGAGCTATGATTGCACCACTGCAACCATAGCCTGGAGAGGGAGTGAGATCCTGCTGCTTAAAAAAAAGAAAGAAACACAATATTTTGTGTGTTCCTTGGTTATGTGTATCTTGAAGTAGTAGGGTCAGTCAAGGTGCATCAGAAGCTAGGGGTGGGGTGGTGCATGAGTTCGTAGAGGCTTGGAGGGTGCAGGGAGAAATAGGCCATGCGGGAGAGCTCTGAGCCTTCGTCTCTGCTCCTGTCTCTGCTCCAACCAGTGATGTTTCTCTCTTCCAGGTTTTAAATTTTCAGGTCCTTGTAAGATTTCCTCTGAAAGGAACGGTCTGCTGGAAAATGGGTGAATCTGCAATATTAGACATGTTTATTGATGAAGCTTTCCCTGACCACCCTATTTAAAAAGCACCCACCTGCCCTGGTCCAGCACTCCTTATCTGCTTTTCCTGCTTTGTTTTTCTCAACAAAGCTTACCAACATTCAATTTACTATATAATTTACTTATTTATTTTGTGCATGGGTCAGGGTTAGAGCAGGAAACAGTACCCTTGAACTGGATGACTTGGGGACAGTGTAATAAAAGAATGGTTAACAAAAGTGTGGGCAAGGTTTAGGGAAGCTTCGGAGGGCTGCTGTAATGTGATGGGGCCAGCAACCATGGTGGTGGTGGTGGCAGCCATTGCCACCTCAAGGCCTATAGGGGCAAAGTGAGAGAACAGTTACCAGGACAGAGAGAGGCACCTAGAGAGGATAGCAATGTGGAGCGGGCTGCCTCTGGGAGAAGGATGCAGCCATCCCTTGATGAATCAACTCAACTTTATTCTCCTCATGTTCTCTGATCTCTTGCAAGTTCCTCCCATTGGCTAAATCCACCTGGAGGCAGAAGAGAAAGTGAGATTATGGATGCAGTCTATACAGATGGGCCTCGCAGGGCACAGATCAGAGTGGAGAGCAGACCAGGAGGTGCAAACAGACGATATCTTCTATATTTCATTTGTCTTTTTCCTCCCACTGAAACATAAGTTCTATGAGGGATGGGATTTTTGTTTTGCTTTGTTTTGTTTTTAGATAGGGTCTCGCTCTTGTTGCCTAGGCTGGAGTGTGGTGGCACAGTCATAGTTCACTGCAGCCTCAAACTCCTGGGCTCAAACAATCCTCTCACCTCAACTTCCCAAAGCACTGGGATTACAGGTGTAAGCCACGGTGATTATCTACTTCCATCTCTTGCATCTGTTGTGCTTGGATGAGTGCCCTGGCTCAAAGTTGGTGCTTGATAAATATTTCTTCAGTAAAGGAATATCAGTTGTTTTCATGTGAGTTCCAAAACCCAACTACAATAGTGTAGTTACCACAGGCTATTTATATCACCATCGGAGACACTTTTTAATTTGTTCTCTTTGTCTCCCTAATTTATAGGAGTAACGGTTAACACTCTTTTCTCTCTCTCTTTCTATACATATATATACACACATATATATACACACATACATATGTATGTATGCATATAGTTTGTGTGTGTGCTTGTAGCCCCCAAATTAGTGTCTATAAAATTATTTTATTATATTATTATATTGTTAGCTCTTTTGAAATGGTCTTCAGCTAGATTTGAGTAAACATATTTAGAAGAAAAACCTACTACACAGGTATTTTCTGTTTATCAACACAATTCAAGTCATTAAATCATCTTTATTTCATATATCTCTCATGCTGCCAAGGACAGCATTATCATCTTAAGTCCTATGCCTTTCAATACAGAAATAATCATAGCATAAAACATAAAGTACAACAACATTTATGCTATTAAACTGTTGAAGATTTATCACAGAAACAGCTGTTTTGAACACCCTTCTGCTAGGGCAAAAAACAAAAAATAAAAACGAAGGTCAGTGATTTATTTGAATGGACAGATGGGTCAGAGCGTATTCCTTCATAGTGATCTAATTTGGTCTCTGACAGGCTGTAAAAAGAAGTGACTCAGAATACAGTGTCCTTCATTGACACAAATGTGGGGCTCCAGGGGACGGGCTTCTCTACCTATCCTGCCCCAGGGGCTGGGCAAGTGTTGAGGTCTGCCTCTTTAGATACAAATATCAGACAGTCTGGGAATTACAAAGACCAGGAGCAACACCTTGAGCCACCTCAGGGAGTCTCTAGGAAACCAGTGCCATCTGTCAGTGTCAGAAAGGCTCAATTCAACATGGCAGGCATGGCTGAGAAAATGAGCAGGTGTCTGCTGCCCTGGCAGAATCTGCAGAAGAGTCTTGAAACTAGGACTCCATAGATGACACTCCTTCTAATGCAATTTGGGAATATAATGACAGGTCTCTATCAAAGTGAGTTTGGTCGATTGTATTATTGTTTTAAATGTGTGCTGCCCCTCGATGGGGTACTGCTCGCCACAGGAGGATTTCACATTCCCTCTATGTTGATACCAGGGATGATCATGTGACTTGTGTTGTTGGTGAAGTGGGGACAGACATTTCTGCTCTACATGCTTCATTTTTTATTGAAACACCAGGAGTTTGGTCTAGGTCCTGCTGCTTGCCTCACAGAAAGCCAATCACTGAGACAATGAGTATTGTCAGGGAAGAAGGTTTTGAGTGCTGCAGCCGAGGGGATGGGAGATCACTCTAAAATACACCTCCCTGACTAACTAAGATCAGGGATTTATACAGCAGGAAAAATTATGTTCAGGAAAACAAGGATTAAGGAGGGGTAAGAAAGAGGAGGTGATCAACAGGAAGCAGGTAGTTGGTTAGGTGATCATGACAGTGAGGTGTCTGGTGTCTCATTGTCCAGATGTGGTGATCTGGTGAGTTTCAGTTCCCTGATACTATCTGGGAGGCCTGATGGTTGGTTTCCTGAGAAAGGAATTCAGATAAGACAATTGTAACTTTCTCAAATTTGAAGGCTGGGAGAGTCAATTTCTATGTTTATTCAAAAGAAACCATAAACATCAGTTTGATGGAGCAATTGGCCAGTTTCAGTTTGCCTCTGCCAAAGACAATGTTCCTCAGGGAGGTTGTTTTATTAGCTTGGGTCCTGGAGTAAAGACACGTGCCCACCCACAATGAATATATAATATAAATGGGAAATAAACCTCTATCTCTGTAAGACACTGAGATTTTGGGGGTCACTTGTTGCCACAGCATAACTTAGGCTATGCTGACTGATACAAGGAAGTCACATCTCTCTCGGTCCCTATTTGTTCATCCTATGGCCGGTGACAGTTATCATGGGCAAATAACTTGGGGAGCTCACTAGCCATATAAAATGAAAACACACTGAAGGCTGAGGAAGATGAAGCAGGAACTGTCAGGTTAATGGAGAGTTAGCAAGACACAATCATTTCCTACCAAGAAATAATTTTAACTTGAAAGTAGCCTGAGCCAGGGTATGCTGCTTGCTTCAGAGGCTGTAATTGGCTCCTGCTGGTCATGTGAAGTTTTTGGATGATGCATTGAAAGGAGGACAACAGGGAACTGTTACAGCAGTCTATGCCCAAGACATGGAAAGCACTAGCATGCTTGGGCAATAAGTAGTGCACAATGTAACAATAACATCTGGAATGGGCACTCCAGAAGGACAAACACTGGAAGCTGCAGGAGGTGGAAGCATTAAAAACTGTCAAGTACAGGGCAGACAGGATAACTTAACGGGTGAGCTCAGTCCATTCCAGGGCTGATAAGTCCTATCACTCTCCCTTTCTACAGTCACTCCTCCTAAGAGACATATAAATCATATCCAATGACCTAATAAAATAGTAAGATTTGTCTGAGTTTTGACAACAGAAAAGAATAGAGGACTTCAAATTCAGAGGGAGAGAAATAGAAGGCATTTTAAAATTGCTTTCTCACCAGAATAGGGGAAATCTAGAGACGGACAAAAAGTTATGCTTTATCCACAAGTTGTCAGTTTTCTGAAAATACCCACAAATCTGTGATACTTCATAGAAGATACAGAAAAGAGGTTCAATGAGATTGCTTTTCTGCTATACATTGTCTCTGTAAGATGCTTGAATGGTCTCTTTCTGGCATGAGATTAAACTTTTTCTTTCTTTCTTTCTTTCTTTTCTTTCTTTCTTTCTTTCTTTCTTTCTTTTTCTTCTTTCTTTCTTCTTTCTTTCTCTTTTTCTTCTTTCTTTCTCTTTCTTTTCTTTCTTCTTTCTTTCATTCTTCTCTTTCTTTCCTTTCTTTTTTCCCTTTATTCTGTTTTACTTTTTTTTTTTTCTTTGCATTGTGGAAAGAGTGGGTTTTTAAGTGAAGCCATCTGAGTTTGAATCCCAGATCTGCTTTCTAGGTCCTTGACATTGGCAAGGAACTTAATTTCCTTGAGTCAGTTTCTTCAATAGTGTTGTTACCAGCAATTCAATGAAACAATGTAGTAAGGTAGTTTGCAAAGAGCCTGACATTTAAGAGCTCAATCCTTGCTGGTTTCCTTCTTTAATCTTTTAGCAATATTTAAAGATGAGAGAGGATTTATGCTGCTAGTGTAGGCTACTCCTGGTGTGTTGACTATAAGGTGCATTTGGTAATCATTATAATTAAAAGAATCGGTGACTACCGAGTATACCAATTGCCCTATTAGTTTATCTACATGACCCACCCAGTCCAGTGCTCTGTTGCCAGATATGATGTGTTACAATGATACCTGTTGTTAATCACTAGGAGCTGGAAGTTTGTGTCACTAGTTAACTTCTATCGAGTTCAGTAAGTAGTTGAGTCCCTATTAGAGGTAAGGCATTGGGATGATTTAACCAGCTGTCTCTGATCCCAGCTCTCCTGCCATCTTCTTTCCAGTCAACAGAAGACAAAGTGTTGCTATTCCTGTTCACAATCCTATGTTCACAATTCTATCTTTCCAGACCCTTGGGGAACTAGCTTTATCAGTGATTTCTTCCTTATTGTCAATTTCCTCCCTTCTGATGGTTTCTTCTCCTCTGCTGGGATGAGAAAGGAATAAACAATACTCAAAACACTCTTAGGAGCACTCTTGTCCGGGAGTAAGACAGCCTCAGTGCATGAGAATGAAGTGGGGAGAAGTGTTTAGAGCAGTTATCAGGATAAATTATTGCATTCAAAGAAGCTGGGCGAGTTGGCCCCTCTTCTCCATACTGAGCAGCTTGGAGCAAACAAGCTGGTTGCCTCCAGATTAAAGCTGTAACAATTTCTTCTTAAATAAAGTGAATTAAATTTGTGGTGCTATCTAGAGGAAAAAAACAGAGTCATCTGGAACTCTACAATAATTAGAGGGAGGAAAGAGGAAAAAGGAAACGAGGCTTCAGCATGTTCTTCTAGCATAGAATCATAATGGAGTTCAGTAAGCGTTCTGACATGGGGAATACCTAGGGGGACCAAAGAAGAACAAGGACTCAGACTTTCAGTGGACCAGCCACCAGTGTACTCTGCCATGTTGGAGGTTAGACCCCTGTTAAATCACAGGAGGTAGAGAGAGTTGTAACTTTTGAAAGCAAGTTTAAAAATAGATCCAGTAGGGCCATTTTTCTTGACAAGTGAAGAAAATTATTGCTGCTACGGTCTGAATGTTTGTGTACCTCCGAACATTCTCATATGTTGAAACCTAATGCTCAAGGTGATCGTATTAGAAGGTAGGGCCTTTGGGAGGTGATTACATCATGAGGGCAGAGGCCTCATACATGGAATGAGAGCCCTCATTAAAAACCCCGGAGAGCTGCCTCGCCCCTTCCACCATGTGAAGACATCATGTGCCTCGCCCCTTCCACCATGTGAAGGAGCTGCTTTGCCCTTCAACGGTATGAATTCTGGAGGTACACAAACATTCACACCATAGCAGCAATAATTCTCTTCACTTGTCCAAAAAAAATGGCACTATACTAGATCTCTTTTTAAAATTTCATCCAAATGTTATAACTCTCTCCAACTCCTGTGATTTAAGAGAGGTCCAGCCTCCAAAATGGCAGAGTACACTGGTGGCTGGTCCACTGAAAGTGAGTTCCCTGTTCTTTGTTCCTTCTCATGGTCCCACCATGACAAGGCACCATCTATGAACCAGGAAATGGGCTCACACTAGACGACATCTGTTGGCACCTTAATCGTGGCTTCCCAGCCTCCAGAACTATGAGAAATAAAATTCTGTTGTTGGTAACTTACACAGTTTATGGTGTTTCTTTAGTTATAGCAGCCCAAATAGACTAAGCCAGTTGCCATATACTATATTGTGCCCTCCGTTCTCATTCATATTTTGAAGCAGCAGCCCCTAATGTGATGATGGGATTTGGAAATGGGACATTGGGAAGTAATTAGGTTTGGATGAGGTCATGACGGCAGGGCCCTCACAATGGAATTAGTGCACTTATACGAAGAGACTCCAGAGAGCTTGTTTTCTCTCTCTCCACCATGAGAGAATACAAGGAGAAGGTGGCCATCTGCAAGCCAGGAAGAGACCCTTACCAGAGCCTGACCATGTTGGCACCCTGATCTCAGACTTTGATCCCCCAAAAATGTGAGAACATAAGTTGCTGTTGTTTAAGTCATCCAGACTGTGGTATTTCGCAACACAGTCTGAGTAGACTAAGACAGTGATCAAGTGGGAAAAGGTCAAATGTTCTACCATTGTGCTATTGGCTTCATCTTATTAAAAATTATAATATCTTATTTTTCATATTAAGTCCTTAAAGTAATAGGTTCAGGATATTCAAGATACTACTATCTCACACAAGCCATTCAAAATCATAAACAATTGTTTTTAAAATTCACAAAATAAATCCCATCCTTTACTCAAGATAGTTTTGAATATCCTAGATCCTTTGCATTTCCATATAGATCTAAGAATCAGTTTGTCAGTTACCACTCTTACTCTTTAATGGAACACTGTTGACCCACTGATTCATTTTTGTTGAACTTGAGCTATAATATGAATAGCAAAATGCAAATATAGAAAATGTAAACCATGAAATATACATAGCGCAAATATGTGAATAATGGGCAAATAATGTGGAAATATGCAAATCTCCATAGGTAGAAAACACAGGAATAACACAGATAGAAGTTTTCACCACTTTACTCTGGAGTCAAATGGGCTGTCTAGTATGCGGGACAGAAAAGCGGTACAAATTGTCCCGCTCTTTTGGATGCAGTCCTTTAATTCAGAGGCTCCCAATTCAGGGGCCGGGGACCAGTCTGTAGCCTGTTAGGAATTGGGCCGCATAGCAGGAGGTGTGTGGATGGCAAGCTAGCCTTACCAACTGAGCTCCACCTCCTGTCAGATCAGCCGAGGCTGACCGGGCGCGCTGGCTCATGTTGATAATCCCAGAACTTCGGGAGGCCGAGGTGGGTGGATCATCTGAGATTAGCAGTTCGAGACCAGCCTGGCCAACATGGCGAAACCCCGTCTCTACTAAAAATACAAAAATTAGCTGGGTGTGGTGGCATGCCCCTGTAATCCCAGCTACTCCAGAGGCCGAGGCAGGAGAATTGCTTGAACCCAGGAGGCGGAGATTGCAGTGAGCCGAGATGGCGCCACTACACTTCAGCCTGGGTGACAGAGCAAAACTCCATCTCAAAAAAAAAAAAAAAAAAAAAAAAAAAGCATCAGCGGAGGCATTAGATTCTCATAGGAGCTTGGACTCCATTGTGAATTGCACATACGAAGGATCTAGGCTGTGTATTCCGTATGAGAATCTAACCCCCCCTCCCTTGTCCATTGAAAAATGGTCTTCCATGAAACCGGTCCCTGGTGCCAAAGAGGTTGGGACTGCCACTTTAATTAATAAAAATGTGCAAATATGCAAATAACTGAGAACTTTGTGCTATTAACTTAGTGTTAACCAAAATGAATTCACTTATGTCCTTTCAATACTTGCACAAACTTTGAAAAACTCATGGTTGTTAGAATGTGATGGGATTTCTGTGAAAATATCTTGGTCTCGGCTGCTATAACAAAATACCTTAGAATGGGTAATTCATAAACAACGGAAATTTATTGCACACAGTTCTAGAGACTGGGATGTTCAAGATCAAGACACCTGCAGATTTGGTGTCGGTTGAGAGCTTATTCCTCATAGATGGCACCTTCTAGAGGACACCATGTGTCTTCGCATGGTTGCACTGCTTTCATAAGGTCACTAATCCCTTTCATAAGGGCTCTGCCCTTGCAACTTCACTTCCTAAAAGGCCCCACCTCTTCATATTATCACATTGGCAATTAGATTTCAACATATGAATTTTGGGAGGAGTCATTATTAATCTAACATTTCAAATTGGGGAAATGTATGTGAACAAAATGGTTTCAACACCTTTTCCTATAAAATTGTTAAACTCCTGGCAGACCATTTGCTAGATCCCTGGAGACCACCAGTTATCAATGAACTGTAACGAACTCCAAAAGTCAAGGTGACAATGTTAATTTCAGACAAGGTAGAATTTCAGGTTGAGAAATGCTATGTTGGAAGAATAAAGATGTGTAACTTTCAACCCATTAGAGAAAATAAATTTGAATAAAGAAAACAATGTAAGCATTTTCTCATGTCATAAAAATCTCTTCAGAACTTTTCCTTTAATTGGCTGCTTAATATTCTATTGTGTAGTTGACCAGCAAACTAAATTCAAAAGTATAGTGAAAGATTTCTCCGCCATTGCAACACAACAGTGATTTATTATTATGACTTTTATTAACACTATAAAACAAATCAATAGGTTCAAGGAAAAATAACAATAATGGATAACAAAAAGGCACTTTAAAAAATCAACACCAAATTCATGTTTTGCTATGTTCTTTAATAATTTTCTATAGCATGGAGATTTATGTTTCTTTGAAAATATGTAAGAACTAACTAATAAATCCTTTCAAAAGCCTTTTATTTTTAAGATAATGACTTGATAACTTGCATTTCTTGGTTATTGATGATTATTAATCTAGTCAGATTTTGTTGAGCTTTATAAGTCCATTTTATTCTTTTAAATTTTCAGAGAAAATTGTCTATTTTTTAATACTAAAATGTATGGGCATGGAATTATGAATAGTTCTCTACTATCATTTATTATTTTCCTTTCTAGCTTTTGTAATAGTTCCCTTTTGGTCTCTATTTTTGTTTGTGATTTTCTACTTTCATTGATCGGGTTTACCAGAAGTTTGTTGCATTTTTTTCTTCAAAATTTTCCTCATTTATTTATAAAAGGTACTTTAAAAATTCATTAATTTTTGTTTCTATCTTTATTATTTCTCTCTCTGTATTCTTTAGGAATTTTATTCATTTGTTTGTTTGCCTGATTGCTGTTTACGTCTTTCAACTTGAGTTGGATTATAATATTTTCTTTTTAAAATGTTAATAATAAAAATTAAAATTATATATTTGCCTTTTAGGGCAATTATTAGTTTATTGAACAGTCTTACTGAATGTTGGCCGGGGGCCAGGCAATATTTCAGGTGCTGGGGATACAGCAGTGAACAAAACAGACAAAAATCCCTAGCTTCATGGAGCTTATATTCTAGTAGGAGATGGTGAAAATTAAATTAAAGATGTAATACATTATATTGTATATGAAAAAGTGATAAATTCTAGGAAAATAATAACAGCAGAAATGGGAGATAAGGAATTCTGGAGAGTAGAATCTATAATTTTATTTTTGTCTAAATGGTATGGATTTGCATTGTTTGTGTCTCCTTTGCCAATATTTATTGAGAAGAATGCTTTAAATTTTCTAAATGGATTTTAAAACTCTTTTTTTTTTTTTTTTTTTTTTTTGAGATGGAATCTTGTTCTGTTGCTCAGGCTGGAGTGCAGTGGCGCGATCTCCATACACTGCAAGCTCCACCACCCGGGTTCACGCCATTCTCCTGCCTCAGCCTCCTGGGTAGCTGGGACTACAGGCGCCCACCACCACACTCGGCTAATTTTTTGTGTTTTTAGTAGAGAGAGGTTTCACTGTGTTAGCGAGGATGGTCTTGATCTCCTGACCTCGTGATCTCCTGACCTCCCAAAGTGTTGGGATTACAGGCGTGAGCCACCGTACCCGGTCTAAAACTGTTATCATTTATTTCTAATTTCATGGAATTGTGGTTGGAGGAGGTGGCCTGTGCAGATTTTGCGTTGGTGTATTTATTAATGTTTTCTTTGTGGCTGGGCTGTGTCAGTTTGCGTTGTTCTCAGTGCAAGTGCCTGAAAACCCAGCTGAGGGGCTTGAATGACTGATGGGCTGATTTGTGCCCTACAGCAAGTCCACAGGGGAAAGCCCAGGACTGCCTTGAAGGAAGCAGGATCTTTCTGTTTTCCTGCTCTGCCAACTTATGGAGACGGTGCTGCTGCATCTTGGGCATCCTGTGTATGGTCCAAGCACGAAGGAAGAGGAACAGAAAGAGGAGGTGCATGTAGATTTGTGTTTCTGTCTCTTTGGCAAGAACTGAACCACATGGGCACTGCCAGCTACAAGACAGCCTAGCTCGGCTTGTTTTCAGTTTTCTAATCTCTAGCTTAGAGCATAAAGTTTATAATGATTGTTAGGTAGGCCAACCTAACGAATCTAGTACAATATCAATTTTCATATATGTAACAAAGATACAGAAACTATATATTTTTTGTAGGGGGTCCTTTGCTCTCCTATATTAAAAATTATTTATGTCATTTATTTTTTGCATACTTGACCTGTCAAAAGGTAAAAATGGTCTAATAAAGTCTTGTGGAATAAACATATTTTTGTTTCTGCTTTTATTTGAAATAAGTCTTACTTCCTATATTTTAACACCATTTTATTGAGTGCTTAAAGGCCAACCTGGTGGTAGATGAAAGCCATCTGGGAATGATCTGAAACGCAAAAGACCTGACTGGTCTGCCCCAGGTGAAAGCTAAGCTATGAGCACAGGCCAGAAGATTGGAGAGACAGGAGGAAATGTGGGAAACAGCCTTACAAAGATGAGTTGCACACGAAAAAGCACTTCTCACTCCCCATGGTTCCTTCCTTATTTTTCTAAAATAACACTCCTGGTCTCCTTTTGCTCTCTCGTTTAACTCCTCCACCAAAGAAGTGTAGAAACATATCTGCTTGGTGAGTTTGAAATAAAACAGGACAAACAAAACCTAGCCCTTTCCTCCTCCTTTCTCTCATGGCATTTATTGAGTGCTTAAAGGCCAATGGTAGCTCTTTATGTGGACCGATGCCTCTCATCCTATTTCTTTCTTTTTGACTTGAATACTCTTTCATGCAATTTATGGCATAAAATAAATTGTACTTTATTTTAATTTGCACTGGGCTGGAACATCTTGGCCCACTCTTCAATTGTATTTAGTTAATTGTCTTTAATTGATTTTCATATTTCCAGCCAAACATTTTATCTCTTGTTTTCATCATATACTTCCTCATTTATTTATTCATCATCCATCATAAATATTTGCTGAGAAACTATGATGTGCCGAGCAGTTCTTGATGCTGGAGATACAACTGGAAAAAAACCAAAGACTATAATTGTGAGCCTATTATATTACACTGAACAAGCACGATCTAAGGAATGTAATAAATAACTTGATGAAGTTGAATGGTGCCCATTCAACTTCATAACTATGGGCCTAGTTTTATCCTGGCCCATTTTCTCTTCTCCTTCCCCTGGCTCCAACATAATTGAGTCAAAAGAACTAGCTTAGCAGATGGGGAGGGGCAGTAGCAGTATCAGGAAAGAGTTAAGAAGCCAGGGAAGCAGGATAAATTGTGTAAAGGAATAACAAGTCGAAAAGAAAGAAATAGGATGAGAGGCATCGGTCCACAGTAAAGAGCTACCATTGGCCTTTAAGCACTCAATAAATGCCATGAGAGAAAGGAGGAGGAAAGGGCTAGGTTTTGTTTGTCCTGTTTTATTTCAAACTCACCAAGCAGATATGTTTCTACACTTCTTTGGTGGAGGAGTTAAAGGAGAGAGCAAAAGGAGACCAGGAGTGGTATTTTAGAAAAACAAGGAAGGAACCATGGGGAGTGAGAAGTGCTTTTTCTTATGCAACTCATCTTTGTAAGGCTGTTTCCCACATTTCCTCCTGTCTCTCCAATCTTCTGGCCTGTGCTCATAGCTTAGCTTTCACCTGGGGCAGACCAGTCAGGTCTTTTGCTTTTCAGATCATTCCCAGATGGCTTTCCTCTACCACCAGGTTGGATCTCTATTGAACCTGTATGTTGTAATCTTGTGTTTTTATTCTCATTTGCTATGGACTTGAGGCCTTGTGGGTGTGAATACCAGAAAAGTTGGGAGAGAGAGTATCTGCAGTGCAAATTATGGTCAAAAGTAAACACTTTGAAAATCAATTACTCTATCCATTCAGGATATTTAACCCCACAACTCAAAAGTGGAAGAATCACAATTCTAAGATAAAGTTTCTTTCTTTTGGTTTTGTGCTCAGTCTACAAGCAATATCTCATTTTTTAGTGTTTCTTTTTAAACATTTCCACCTTTTTTTTTTTTTTCAGTTTCTTGATTTCCTAGCCTATTTCGCTTTAGCCTGCAGATGAGATTAGAGAATGCCAGAGGAATTCTAGAGGACAGACATAGGTGAGAATGGCTTTTCTTATATGTTTCAGAGAATTTGTATAAAAGTACTTTAATGGTTGTATGCACATTCCTTGTTTGACAGGTGCTGTAATATTCTCAAGGCACAGTCCCTGATAATTCACACTGGGGTGTGGACAAGTGGGTTGAAACAGAAAGAAGTAGTCTATTTCCTGAAGATTCTTTCTTAACTGGTAAATCTCCCCATGAGAACAGACATTTTTTCTACCTGCCTTTGGGTAGATTCATTGGCCAATACAGTTGACCCTTGAACAATAGGGTTTGAAATGCATGGGTCCAATTATATGCAGATTTTTTTTTCAGCCAAACATGGATGGAAATACACGTAGGCTATGACATGCATGTATACCAAGGACCGTGTGAGACTTGACTATGTGAGGACTTTGGATTGTCCTGAACCCAATCCTCCTCGAATGATGAAACATGACTGTAATACTTTTTCCAGCTGGAGGGTCTTAGTGCTAACTTCTGCTTCATTTCCTCATCATCCACACCCTCACCTGAACCCACCTTCCCTAGTTTCAGGCTCAGTCTTGCCCAGTCCCAGAATTATTATTTTTTTAACCATTAACTTTTGAGGAAAAAGTACTATAAAACATTTCTTTTTTTAAATACTTTAAATTCTGGGGTGCATGTGCAGAACATGTGGATTTGTTACATAGGTATACATGTGCCATGGTGGTTTGCTGTACCCATCAACCCATCACCTACATTAGGTATTTCTCCTAATGCTATTCCTCCCTTAGACACCCCCAGCCCCCAACAGGCCCCAGTGTGTGATGTCCCTCTCCCCGTGTCCACATGTTTTCATTGTTCAACTCCCACTTATGAGTGAGAACATGGAGTGTTTGGTTTTCTGTTCTTGTATTCGTTCACTGAGAATGATGGTTTCCAGTGTCATCCATGTCCCTGCAAAGGACATGAACTCATACCTATTGCTTGTTTTCCTCAGGTTTGTCAAAGAGCAGATGGTTGTAGATGTGTGGCGTTATTTCTGAGGCCGCTGTTCTGTTCCATTGGTCTATATATCTGTTTTGGTACCAGTACCATGCTGTTTTTGTTACTGTAGCCTTGTACTATAGTTTGAAGTCAGGTAGTGTGATGCCTCTAGCTTTGTTCTTTTTGCTTAGGATTGTCTTGGCTATGTGGGCTCTTTTTTGGTTCCATATTAATTTTAAAGTAGTTTTTTCCCCAATTCTTTGAAGAAAGTCAATGGTAGCTTGATCGGGACAGCATTGACTCTATGAATCACTTTGGGCAGTATGGCCATTTTGAGGATATTGATTCTTCCTATCCGTAAGCATGGAATGTTTTTCCATTTGTTTGTGTCCTCTCTTATTTCCTTGAGCAGTGGTTTGTAGTTCTCCTTGAAGAGGTCCTTCACATCCCTTGTAAATTGGATTCCTAGGTATTTTATTCTCTTTGTAGCAATTGTGAATGGGAGTTTAGTCATGATTTGAATCTCTGTTTGTCTGTTACTGGTGTATAGGAATGCTTATGGTTTTTGCACATTGATTTTGTATCCTGAGACTTTGCTGAAGTTGCTTATCAGCTTAAGGAGATTTTGGGCTGAGACAATGGGGTTTTCTAAATATACAATCATGTCATCTGCAAATGGAGACAATTTGATTTCCTCTTTTCCTAGTTGAATATTCTTTATTTCTTTCTCTTGCCTGATTGCCCTGGCCAGAAATTCTGATACTATGTTGAATAGGAGTGGTGAGAGAGGGCATCCTTGTCTTGTGCCAGTTTCCAAAGGGAATGCTTCCAGTTTTTGCCCATTTAGTATGATATTGGCTGTGGGTTTGTCATAAATAGCTCTTATTATTTTGAGATATGTTCCATCAATGCCCAGTTTATTGAGAGTTTTTAGCATGAAGTGCTGTTGAATTTTGCCGAAGGCCTTTTCTGCAACTATTGAGATAATCATGTGGTTTTTGTCATTGGTTCTGTTTATGTGATGGATTACATTTATTGATTTGCTTATGTTGAACCAGCCTTGCATCCCAGGGATGAAGCTGACTTGGTCATGCGGGATAAGCTTTTTGATGTGCTGCTGGATTCAGTTTGCCAGTATTTTATTGAGGATTTTGGCATTGATGTTCATCAGGGATATTTGCCTGAAATTTTCTTTTTTGGTTGTGTGTCTGCCAGGTTTTGGTATCAGGATGATGCTAGCCTCATAAAATGAGTTAGGGAGGATTCCGTCTTTCTGTTGTTTGGAGTAGTTTCAGAAAGAATGGTACCAGCTCCTCTTTGTACCTCTGATATAATTTGGCTATGAATCTGTCTGGTCCTGGACTTTGCTTGATTGGTAGGGTATTAATTGCTGCCTCAATTTCAGAACTTGTTGTTGGTCTATTCAGGGATTCAACTTCTTCCTGTTAGTCTTGGGAGGGTGTATGTGTCCAGGAATTTATCCATTTCTTGTAGATTTTCTACTTTATTTGCATAGAGGTGTTTATAGTATTCTCGGATGGTAGTTTGTATTTCTGTGGGATTGGTGGTGATATCCCCTTTAACCTTTTTATTGTGTCTATTTGATTCTTCTCTCCTTTCTTCTTTATTAGTCTGGCTAGCAGTCTACCTATTTTGTTGATCTTTTCAAAATTCCAGCTCCTGGATTCATTGATTTTTTGAAGGGTTTTTTGTGTCTCTATCTCCTTTAGTTCTGCTCTAATCTTAGTTATTCTTCTCTTCTGCTAGCTTTTGAATTTGTTTGCTCTTGCTTCTTTAGTTATTTTAGTTAGATCTTTCCTGCTTTCTCCTGTGGGCATTTAGTGCTATAAATTTCCCTCTATGCACTGCTTTAAATGTTTCCCAGAGATTCTGGTACATTGTGTCTTTTTTCTCATTGGTTTCAAAGAACATCTTTATTTCTGCCTTCATTTCGTTATTTACCCAGTAGTCATTCAGGAGCAGGTTGCTCACTTTCCATGTAGTTGTGTGGTTTTGAATGAGTTTCTTAATTCTGAGTTCTAATTTGATTGCCCTGTGGTCTGAGAGACTGTTATGATTTCCATTCTTTTGCATTTGCTGAGGAGTGTTTTATTTCCAATTATGTGGTCAGTTTTAGAATAAGTGCAATGTGGTCCTGAGAAGAATGTATATTCTGTTGATTTGCTGTGGAGAGTTCTGTAGATGTCTATTAGGTCTGCTTGGTCCAGAGCTGAGTTTAGGTCCTGGATATCCTTGTTAATTTTCTGTCCCATTGATCTGTCAAATATTGACAGTGGGGCATTAAAGTCTCCCACTATTATTGTGTGGGAGTCTAAGTCTCTTTGTAGGCCTCAAAGAACTTGCTTTATGAATCTGGGTGCTCCTGTATTGGGTGCATATATATTTAGGATAGTTAGCTCTTCTTGTTGCATTGATCCCTTTACTATTATGTAATGGCCTTCTTTGTCTCTTTTATCTTGGTTGGTTTAAAGTCTGTTTTATCAGAGACTGGGATTGCAACCCCTGCTTTTTTTCCTTTCCATTTGCTTGTAAATATTCCTTCATCCCTTTAGTTTGAGCCTATTTGTGTCTTTGCATGTGAGATGGGTCTCCTGAATACAGCACACTGATGGGTCTTGACTCTTTATCCAATTTTCTAGTCTGTGTCCTTTCATTGGGGCATTTATCCCATTTACATTTAAGGTTAATATTGTTATGTGTGAATTTGATCCTGGCATTATGATGCTAGCTGGTTATTTTGCACATTAGTTGATGCAGTTTCTTCATAGCACCAATGGTCTTTACAATTTGGTATGTTTTTGCATGGGCTGGTACCAGTTATTCCTTTTCATGTCCAGTGCTTCCTTCAGGAGCTCTTGTAGGGAAGGTCTGGTGGTCACAAAATCTCTCAGCATTTCCTTGTCTGTAAAAGACTTTATTTCTTCTTTGCTTATGAAGTTTAGTTGGGCTGGATATGAAATTCTGGGTGGAAAATTCTTTTATTTAAGAATGTTGAATATTGGCCCCCACTCTCTTCTGGCTTGTAGGTTTTCTGCCCAGAGATCCACTGTTAGTCTGATAGGCTTCCCTTTGTGGGTAACCCGACCTTTCTCTCTGGCTGCCCTTAACATTTTTTCCTTCATTTCAACTTTGGTGAATCTGACAATTATGTGTCTTAGAGTTGCTCTTCTCGAGGATTATCTTTGTGGTGTTCTCTGTGTTTCCTGAATTTGAATATTGGCCTGCCTGCTAGGTTGGGGAAGTTCTCCTGGATGATATCCTGAAGAGTGTTTTCCAACTTGGTTCCATTCTCCCTGTCACTTTCAGGTATATCAATCAAACATAGACTTGGTCTTTTCACATAGTCCCTTACTTCTTGGAGGCTTTGTTCATTTCTTTTCACTCTTGCTTCTCTAATCTTGTTTTCTCATTTTATTTCATTGAGTTGATCTTCAATCCCTGATGTCCTTTCTTCTGTTTGATCAATTTGGTTATTGATACTTATTCATGTTTCATGAAATTCTTGTGCTGTGTTTTTCAGCTCCATCATGTCATTTATGTTCTTCTGTAAACTAGTTAGCAGTTCATCTAACCTTTTGTCAAGGTTCTTAGCTTCTTTGCTTTGGGTTAGAACATGCTCCTTTAGCTCGGAAGAGTTTGTTATTACCCATCTTCTGTCAATTCGTCAAACTCATTTTCTGTCCAGTTTTGTTCCCTTGCTGGTGAGGAGTTGTGATCCTTCGGAGTAGAAGAGGCATTCTAATTTTTGGAATTTTCAGAGATTTTGCCCTGGTTTCTCCCCATCTTTGTGGATTTATCTACCTTTGGTCTTTGAAGTTGGTGACCTTTGGATGGGGTCTCTGAGTAGACATCCTTTTTGTTGATGTTGATACTATTCCTTTCTGTTTGCTAGTTTTCCTTCCAACAGTCAGGCCCCTCTGTTGCAGGTCTGCCAGAGTTTGCTGTCTCCGGCGGAGGCTGTAGACCAGCAAAGATTGCTGTCTGTTTCTTCCTCTGGAAGCTTCCTCCCTGAGGGGCACCTGCCACATGCCAGCCAGGGTTCTCCTGTATGAGGTGTCTCTCGGCCCCTACTGGGAGGTGTCTCCTAGTCAGGATACATGGGGGTCAGCGATCCAGTTGAGGAGGCATTCTGTCCCTTATAAGAGCTCAAACGTTGTGCTGGTAGATCCATTGTTCTTTTCAGAGCTACCAGGTAGGGACGTTTAAGTCTGCTAAAGCTGTACCCACAGTCACCCCTCCCCCGAGTTCCTGACTGGAGCTGCTGCCTTTTTTTTCAGAGATGCCCTGCCCAGAGAGGAGACTGTCTGGCCACAACTGACTTGCTGAGCTTGGGTAGGCTCTGCCCAGTTCAAACTTCCTGGGGGCTTTGTTTACACTGTGAGGGTGAAACCACCTACTCAAGCCTCAGCAATGGTGGATTCCCCTCCGCCTACCAAGCTCCAGCACCCCAGGTTGAGCTCAGACTGCTACTGTGTTGGCAGCCAGAATTTCAAGTCAGTGGATAGTAGCTTGCTGGGCTCCATGGAGGTGGGAACTACCAAGCCAGACTACTTGGCTCCCTGGCTTCATTCAGCCCCCTTTGCAGGGGAGTGAATGGTTTTGTCTTGCTGGTGTTCCAGGTGCCACTGGGGTATGAAGAAAGACTCCTGCGGCTAGCTCAGTGTCTGCCCAAATAGCTGCCCAGTTTTTTGCTGGAAACCCAGGTCCCTGATGGTGTAGGCACTCGAAGTGATCTCCTGGTCTGGGGTTGCCAAGACTGTGGGGAAAGTGCAGTATCTGTGTGGGAGTGCACGGTATAGTCCCTAATGGCTTCCCTTGGCTGGGAGAGGGAGTTCCTGGACCCCTTGCGCTTCCCCACCCTGCTTTCGCTCTTGGGCTGCACCACTGGCCAACCAGTTCCAATGAGATGAACCAGGTAACTCAGTTGGAAATGCAAAAATCACCTGCCTTCTGTGTCGATCTCACAGATCTGGGAGCTGCAGATCTGAGCTCTTCCTATTTGGCCATCTTGCCAGCAACCGCCAAGTACTACAAAGCATTTCAAATGCACATAAAAACAGAATAGTACAATAAATCCTCACATACTCATCAGCCAGAATCAACAATTGTTTAAACTGTGGCACACTGCACTATGTACTTTTTTCTTTGTTGAAATATTTTAAAAAGTGTATCCTACACTTAAAATCATTTCGCCTCTACACACTTCAATGTGGATTGAGGTACAAGCCATTAAATGCCATCAACATTCTTCTAAGAGGTGCAGAATGTATTCTCCAGGTTCCTCACTTTCCAAATTCATTTATACACATCCCACACATTTAGTGTCCAAATGTTGAACTCAACTATATAAATTATAAATTAAACAAATCAATCGATTGTGTTCACTCTAATATCTGGAAGAAAAAAGTCAACATAATTTAAAAATCAATCCGTGAGTCAACAGATTTATTGAGTAGTGAATCAGCTGGATGGAGGGGCTGGGAAACCCAGCTGGGATGGCTGCTGCTTCTCCAATTGGCTGCTGCAGAGCAGGAGACTCTGACTTCCTCCTTCCCCAGCCAGGCCAGGAGAATGACTGTGATGGAAGCCCTGGTCCCTCCTGCACTGTTTCTACTCAGCTGTGCAGAAATCTGCTGCCTTCCACAATGAAGCCATTCTCTAAGACCAGCCAGAGTCCCACCTGCTGAAAGACTTCAGTGAAGTCTTTACTAATTATGGCTTCCAGTTAGCACTGTCTTCAGCACACAATTTAGCAATTACTGCTTCATGCATACATCTTGCCTTCTTGGGTGGATTGCAAGACATCGAGGGTGAGAACTATGTTATGCCTTCTGTAATGTAACTTAAAATGCCCAATAATGATGGCACAGCAGGTGCTCAATATATATTCAGGAAGGGGCAAATGCAGCTCAGCTGAAGTTGCTTAGCGTCAGTTTTTTTTTGGCTTAGAATCATCTCATAAGAGAGAGAAAAGAAAAAAAAAAAACTTGCCTAAGAATGTGGATAAAAAGACATACTGCATTGTCTTTCATCCATCCACTTGTTCAACCTGCCTTACAAGTCCTCTTAAACCCTGTCCATTTTGTCCTTTCTTGAACAACATAAAATGTCTTTTTCTTTTTCTTCCCTTGTGCAAATGACGAGGGCAATTGTTTGTTGTTGGCAGGTACTGCGGTACGACCACAAGTTTAAGAGTCCTAAAACCCTATGTAAGAAGTCAGTCTCTAACTGAACCCATACCCAAATCAACAGGCTCATTCCTGCAGCAGCACCATGGTGCCACCAAGTGGACAGCTTTTGAACAATTCAACTCATTGTGAACTGGCAAATCATTTTAGAACTGGAGCATTTATGGCCCACTCACTTAAGTAAGTGAGTTGTAGATTTTATACTCTTTAATCTTATACCTTGTATGTTTGATGAATTCTAACAATTGCTTCACATGTGCTTCTTGAAATTTTATTCTCTTTAACTCCTATTTGTGATTTCTTTAAGAAAATTCTTAAGGAAAACATTTATGATGTACAATAACATGAGCACTTACCTTTCATTTCACTATATTTTGAGAGAAAGCAAGTTCTATTTTATCTGGGTCAGTTTTTAAAAGATTAATTATATTTCCTAGGAAAGTCTACTTAAAGGAGAAGAATGCTTGCTTATATGATATATATGTGGGCTATGTGCAGTTTTGTTGTTTGACATTTTCTGCAGTTAATCTTACATCATGCTGTTCAGAACATCAAACAAATGGTGCTGGTGCAATTGAACATCCATCTACAAAAAATAAACCCAACTCTTACCTTGAGTCAGAAACAAAAATTAACTGGAAAAGGATCTGATTGTCACAAACACTTTAAGTCCCAGCTGACTGCCCACTTTGAGAAAATCCTTGAAGAAACAAAGGCAGTTCTAGTACATTTTACTCTCTTTTACTTACCTGAAGCTAAAAGTATCTCACCTACCTTTTCCTCAATGGAGATCCCATATGATGAATTTTCTTTATTAAAAATAAACAAGTATTTATTTCAATATTAAATATTTTCTTTTTTTTTTTTTCTGAGACAGAGGTTTGCTCTTATTGCCCAAGCTGGAGTGCAATGGCATGATCTTGGCTCACTGCAGCCTCTGCCTCCCAGGTTCAAGTGATTCTCCTGCCTCAGCCTCCCAAGTAGCTGGAATTACAGGTGCATGCCACCACACCTGGCTAATTTTTTTTTTTTTTTTTTTTTTTTTTTTGTATTTTTAGTAGAGACAGGGTCTCACCATGTTGGTTAGGCTGGTCTTGAACTCCTGACCTTGAGTGATCCATCCACCTCGGCCTCCCAAAGTGCTGGGATTACAGGCATGAGCCATCGTGCCTGCTCACTTATTCAATATTTCTAAAAGTCTATCTTGGCTCTATGTAACTTAGGGAAGTGTATAGTTTTATCTTATATGGGAGGATTGAAAAAATTTTTAATTTATATCGTAAAACATTCATAAAATGTAGGCAAGTGCATTGAACTAGCAACCATGAGATACAAAGTCTACTCTTAGGGATGGATGTTTCTTTCTTTCTCTTTTCTTTTCTTTTCTTTCTTTTTCTTTTCCTTCCTTCCCTCCTTCCTCCCTCCCTCCCTCCCTCTTTCCTTCTTTTCTTTTCTCTCTCTCTCTTTTTTTTTTTGAGACCAAGTCTCGCTCTGTCACCCAGGCTGGAGTGCAGTGGCGCCATCTCACTGCAGGCTCTGCCTCCTGGGTTCACACCATTCCCCTGCCTCAGCCTCCCGAGGTAGCTGGAACTACAGGCGCCCGCCACCACACCTGGCTAATATTTTTATATTTTTAGTAGAGAAGGTTTTCACCATGTGTTAGCCAGGATGGTCTTGATCTCCTGACCTCGTGCATGATCTGCCTGCCTCAGCCTCCCAAAATGCTAAGATTACAGGCGTGAGCCACCGCACCCAGCCTACTTTTCTCTTTTCTTTTTCTTTCTTTCTTTTTTTTCTTTTCTTTTGATAGAGGTCTTGCTGTGTTGTCTAGGTTGGTCTCCTGGGCTCAAGCAATCCTCTTGCCTCAGCCTCCCTCCCACCTCAGCCTCCCAAGTAGCTGGGATTACAGGTGCACCCAGCTCCAGGGCTGTTTCAAACTACTAGTTTGGCCACATATAAGACACTTAAGACTCTCTCTTTTGTAAAATGAGGTAGTTAATGCCCCCCTCTAAAAAAATTTGTGTATTCCTAAGAGCATTTGTTATGCTGTTAATAAGGAGGCGGGGCAGGATCTTTTAAATTCTTTCCTTGTCTCCTGTTTGTTTCTCATGACTGTGCATATTTGCAAGTTATTATCCTTATGAAATGAACTCTTTACTTAAAAGCTGTTATTCTTGAGACCTGAAACTAATTTGATGGACACTTGTGGAAAATTTCTCAGAGCTATATATTTCTTTCACATTTTCTAAATGCATAGTATGACAAATGTATTTCTATATTTTTGCCAAATTTCAAATATGTTTAAATAATAGCTTCAGAACCGCATATCCGAAATGTACCATTTAAAAATACCTCCACTATTTTCCATAAAAGGAAAGGCAGAGATTGCCCTCAGTGCATTGCATGTTGAGCCACCGCACCAGGGTGAATGCCACCACACACAAGATTTGCAGGTATAAAAGAGGCATGAAGATGTAGTGAGCATGCATTGGACAAGCAACAAGAAGCCTTGGATTTCATTCAGTCTGAATCTACTACATCTAGGCACATGAGTATGGGGGAAATCACTTAATGGGTTTGAGCCTGTTTCCTTACAGGTGAATCTGAGTAAATAGTGTGTGAATATTCTTTGTGCTGATCTTCCTTGTGCAACTTTTCTGTATGTTTGAATTTATTTCCAAGTAAGTGTTAAAAAGTAAAATAAATATTTTAATGAAGGCCTCTGAATGATCAAATATTCTGGCCCTTATATCTTTTAGTTATTATTAACAATATTTAACATCTACATGGCTCTTAGTCATTTATGAAGTACTTTGACATACTTTGTTTTCTTTAATCCTCATTAAGAAAGCCCCATTTTACCAATAAGGAAACTGACAATCAGAGATTTCTTGTGAGACTTTGATAAATCATGTTTATATCTTCATCGCCTCACTTAGTGAATGAATGAAGGAAGGAAGGCACGGATGATGAATGGACTTGTCCCAAATCACAAACCTAGACAGTTGCAAAGATAGGACTGAGAACTACAGTTTAATACCTTTGTACTTCTTTGCAGCTGTTAAGTACCACACAACACACTCAAATCTTTGCAGCTATTAAATACCATACCACATACTCAAATTGTAGATCAGGATTAGCCATTATTTAGTTACTCTTTGGTGATTCACAAGTCATATAATCTTACAGTGCCTTAAGCTTTAACTTTTATGTAGGCCAGTTATCACCCTGTAGCTAAGGGAAATGCCATTGAAAAAATGTTAAATTCTGGAAGAGTGAGACTTACCTTGTAGTAAACCTCAATACATTGCTTTTGCAGGAGATGCTGTTTAATCCAACAAGGTAAAATTATTATATATAGACATTTACCTAAACACGGGAATGAAAAAGATGTTATCAAGGTATCTATACTGCTTATTTTGGTGGTAACCCTTACCCCTAGTATGAATTATTGTGCACTGTTATGTTGAGCACTTCAATTTTTAAAAAATTTTTTATTCTCAGCATTTGAAATCCTAGATAGCTAAAGGAATTTTCTCTCACAGATGATGAAGAGGCGCATTATCAGCAGCAGAAATGGTTTCTGGGAAATTGTTATCAGGCATCTTTGTTTTAATCAGTGCCAAGTATTTTTTGACATTTGCAGAACTTGGTTTCCTTTTAAAGTGGAAGAAGTTGTAGTAATTAAAAGCAATGGCAGCACATAAATGAAGAAAAATGGAAGTATTCAAAATGAGAATGGAATCCTAGGCTGCAGGTGCTGGGAAAGACTGCCTAGTCTAAGCACACATACCTGGGTGATGAAGAAAATCAGGTATCAGTGACAGCTGTGAGAATATGTCATGACTGAGTCCATATTCATAGATGAGTCTTAAGTCAACCTGTTGACCCGCCTTTTTGTATTGAGTAATGAATCCACTTCTGGATACTCATGTGGAGATGTGTTATAGTTGGGAGATGACAGAAATGTCATCGTGGAAAAATAGCTGGACATTTGACAAGGCTTGAAATGTGATTAGCCCAGCTGACCACTGCTTGGTAATCAAACTTCAAATGAGCAGTACTTTGGAGCAAACAGACATGGCTCATGACTCCCCAGTCTGCATTCGGCTCTCATCCCTCCTCTGATATATTGTATTGCTCTGCTCACTAGGCAATTAAAAATCAGAGACCAGCTGATTCTTCTTACTTTGTTTTGAGACAGGGGTCTTGCTATGTTGCCCAGGCTAGTCTGGAACTCCTGGGCTCAAGCCTCTACCTTCCAAGGAGCTGGGATTACAAATGCCCACTAGTGTGCCTGGACTAGTGCTTAGCTAAAAGCAAATGTTTTAAGCAGTATTTTTATATACATTCCCATTTGAGTAATTAATAGCAAGATAATCTTCTCTGGAAAGTTATCCATCCTCTGTGAGTGCTCAGCTTGTAATTAGAAGCTTGTGCCAATGTGAGCGGATAAGCCTAGAGGGCTCATTTTCAGGAGATAAAATTTATTCCTTAATTTGGTATACCTTATTCAGTATATTTTTGTTATTCAGTAAACATGGCACCTACTGCATGCCATGGATTGAAGATTCAAAGTGAATAAACTAACTCCCTGCTTTTTATAATTGGAAGGACAGATAATTAAACATGATTACATATGGACACAAAACATTATATACACTAAGATAGGATAGAGTGAGCACATGTTTCTATGGGAGAATTTTTGATAGGCATCTGACCTACCCTTTAATAGTCACTTGACCCCTTTGCAGATTAGAGAAAGGTCTGGGGGAGAATACAGTTAAGCAGAGCATTGAAGCACACATATAAGCCAGAAAAGGGGAACAGAAGAGAAGAAAAAAATTCCAGGCAGAAGGGCTAAAATGTGCAAAGGTCAGGAGGCAAAACAAAGAGTATGGTAGATTTTTGGAACTGCAAGAAATTGGTGAAGCTGAAGCTAAGGAAGGGCCAGATCATGAAGGTCTTCAAATGCTGTTCCAAGAAGTTTGGATTTTACTCTAATGGTTGTAAGGCAATGCTGAAGGGTTTTTAATAGGAAGGAGAATGATTGAATGCACGGAGAATGCATTGGCATGTGGGTGAGCCTGGAGGCATGGATTCTAGTTGGGAAGCTATTGTGACAATGCCAGCTGAGGAAGCACAGTGCCTGAAGGACTACAGTTCAAATCCTTAATGTGACACGCCTTTCTGCAGCTGTGTGCTGGGAACTGAAAGTTTGTGAGAGAAAGAAAAGATGAGGATGGAGGAATTTTGAGCTCATCTGTGCTCTTTGCCCTTTTAAGAGTTGTTAAATCATGGCATCTTCATTTTTAAAGACTCATGCACTCAGAATAGTGTGGTCTGAATACCGTACTTTGATAGAAGAAAACATTTCATGTTTCTCAACACTGAAATAGAGTAGTGACACTTGAATACCTAATAGGCAGATCAAACATGTTAGGGAAATTAACAGAGTTGCCAAATTTCACCAGTTGTTACTAATATACTCTTTTGTGTTTATCTTGTGACTTGTTCATGAAATATTTACAAATAAATACATTCATAGGTTAGAGATTTAAACTTTTCCTTCCTGAATTCTTAGTTTTAGAGGGAAGAAGACTGTATCTTGTTCTTCCAGTACTTCAGACAGGAACTAGCATATAGTAAGCGCTTAATAGGAGGTTGAAAGTCAAGAATTAAAAACATACTCCCTGAAATTAATTTTCTGGGACCTCTAATCATTCTCATAAAAATTATAAGGAATTTCTTTAACATCAAACAAATATTAATTGGATATAAAATAAGCAAACACCATATTCATTCGGTATAAATGTAGCTTCAGTTATATTTGTACAACTTGCGAAAACTCAGTGGGAAATGTGTGAGTGCACCTGAGTGAAGATTTTGGTATTTTGAAACTTCGAACTATTTGAAATGAAAAAAGTTGAGTGGTTAAAATAATAGATGGGACGAACTAGGGGCTTAATGGTGACTCACAATTTTCTTCTCAAGGCTTTGACTCCAGAAAAACTATCTTCTAGCTTCCTCTAATGCCTACAAAGATGATTCTAGATGGACTGGAGAGCTTTTGAATATAAGAATCGGAAAAGCCTATGTGTATACATATACCTAACCATCAATTGTGTCCAAATCTTCAGACACAATTATAATATTTATATAGTGTATAATTATAATTTATAATTATAAAAACCTCTTAGATTTAAGAAAAATCATATACTTAAAAATGTTAATATTGCATTTTCCTAGTCATTTTGAGTGATGATCTTGTAACATGAAACCTTTATTTTGTCTTTTTTTTTTTTTTTTTTTTTTTT